>NC_137866.1:40279308-40338348 GCF_963924005.1 Protomyctophum bolini
TTGGCCACACCCCGATGGGGGGCGTGGTGATGGCCAGGTGATGTTCAGTTTTCTAATTAACCCATTCTTCGGTGGGTGCTCTAATTGCTAAATGATGCTCCGTCCGCGACAGAACGCATAGGTGATCTAAAATAAGCTATCACACAACGCGCATACTCAATGTGTTGTGTGAGCTCACAGACCGTCCTCAATGCGTTGTGTGAGCTCACAGATCGTCCTCAATGCGTTGTGTGAGATCATATTGTCTTCACGCTACAACTGATACGATACAATACGATACAATACGAGCGACAAAGCATGAACGGGCCTTTAAGGCTGGCTGGGGTCAATATAAAGCAGCTGGGATGGGAACTAACATCTATCTAGTACGGCTGTCTGTTCCCACTAGCTTCAGGGCCCATACACACATAGCACACACACACAAACACGCACGCATGCACACACCCACGCACACACACACACACACGCACACACACACACACACACACACACACACACACACACACACACACAAGAAGAGCACACAGCTCTTCCTCAGGGCTTGGCGGCGGGCATTACAGACAAACAAGAGGGACTATTAGGTTGGCCAGCGAGTGGCAGCGTGAGGCCGTGCACTCTGCCTGCATGGAATCTATTGACCGATTGGCCGTCTCCCTCGTGCACAGGCCTCGTGCACAGGCCTCGTGCACAGGCCTCGTGCACACTTAACTCTCTCTCTCTGCTGCTCTGTTTACCTATGCTCTCTCTCTCTCTCTCTCTCCCTTATGTTTATATAAACCCCTCTCCCCCACGCTCTGCTCCTCCTCACCCCATCCATCACAACAACCCCCCCCGCCCCCCCCCACCCCCCCACCCCACATATCCATCTCATCCGTTCTCTCCTCTTATCGACGGCTTTCCATTTTCTAAACCGCCCTCGCTTCATCATCTTCTCTCTCTCTCTCTGTCCAATGAGCGTTTTTCCTTTTGCTTTTATCAATTCTCTTCTCTATCTTTTACACACGCACGCACGCACGCACGCACGCACGCACGCACGCACGCACGCACGCACGCACGCACGCACACACACAGCTCTGGGGGCCCCTGGGCGTGCTGAGGCTGTCCTTGGTGCATGGGGCCCTTGGCTTGTCAGGATGGAAGCAGTGTGTGAGAACAGTATGTCCTCCGGAATGGAGCCGTCACTGTCGCAAGACAGAGAGAGAGAGAGAGAGAGAGAGAGAGAGAGAGAGAGAGAGGAAGGACATAAAGAGCACCGTGACAAATCACACAGTGGAAGATAATAAAGAAACTAGTTCACCTTACTGTACCAAACACTGTCCATTAGGTTGACATGTGGGCTCCACACAGAGTGCTCCACCAGGACACGTGTGTGTGTGTGTGTGTGTGTGTGTGTGTGTGTGTGTGTGTGTGTGTGTGTGTGTGTGTGTGTGTGTGTGTGTGTGTGTGTGTGTGTGTGTGCGGCGTGCGCGTGTGCGTGTGCATCTGTCATTATCTTTAATGTCGGGCAGAAACCTTCTTATCTCCATGTTCCAACTGTCTGTGTCTTCATGCTTGTGGATCTGCTACTTTCGGCCTGGCCCACGGCTGAGCGCTCCAGGCACCTATAGTATACTGTAGGCCAGTACTCCAAACTGACGCTGTGCCGCGGGTTCGAGTCCGTCGGCCTTTGCCGCATGCCTCCCCCCCCCCCCCCATCTCTCTCCCCCTTTCCTGCAGGTCAACTTAATGTACCCTATCAAATAAAAGGCAAAAAAGCCAAAATAAATATCTTTAGAAAAGTTACGGTTTTTGTACTTAATTCCATCCGACAGAGGCTATTGTCTAATGCGTTCGATATGTCTCTCTCTCTCTCTCTCTGTCCTGTTGCACTCTCCTCTGAACCATTGCCAGACAAGGAGTGCCACAAAGCATTAGGCCCTATCAGACGCCCTCCTGAAGCATATCACCCATTCATGCATGGAGAAACACACTGTTACACACACTGTTACACACACACACACTGTTACACACACACACACACACACTGTTACACACACACACACACACACACGCCTGTGCATGCGCGCATTTGCGTATGCATGCGCCGTGCATGTTTGTCGCACCATTCGCGAGACCACGACAGGTGAGAGACTGGTGGTAATGGACACAGCAGCTTCAAAACACATTTAGCTTTTTAAACCGGCAATAAGACACACACACACACACACACACACACACACAAACACACAAACACACACACACAAACAAACTCTGTACACCCACAACCCAAACATGCACGTGCACACGGCAACGCACACGCTCGCACACACACACACACACACACACACACACACACACACACACACACACTTACAGTAAGGCTGCTATAAGCAATAGCATGTCAAAAATGTTGACCTTTTCATTTTTTCTTCTTTTTGTATTCAGACAGCCAGCAATGAGTAAAACGCTCCCAAAGAAATGTAGTCTCTCTCTGTGACACATCTATATAGGGGCCACTCTGTGACACATCTATATAGGGGCCACTCTGTGACACATCTATATAGGGGCCACAATCTGCATTCAAAGATGTACACACACCACTCGTGCTCATGACAACATGGATACAGGTACACACACAGGTACACGGACATTGCTGGTTGTAGGAGTGGTTGCACCTGCACTTGAAAAACTGTCAAAATGACTAACCAATCAGGAAGTAGACAGGCAAATCGACCAATGACAAAGCTTCTAGGAAAATCTTTTAATGTAGATTGCGGCCCTAGATGCGTCTACGAGCGTTTTACCCATTGCTGTCTGTCTGAATACCCCTCCCCGCCAAAAAAAACAAAAACAAAAGGTCATTAAAATGTTGACATACTATTGCTTATAAAAGCTTTAACATATTTATTTGCGCTCACATTTACCAAGACATTCTTGACCACAAACAATATAGTATAGATGCACAAACTAGGAAAACTCAGGATATCACAGGTATCTCACATTTTTAACCAAAGCTTGATGTGGGGGGTGTTTCCACAAATATGGAAGGAAGCTAAAGTTATTCCAATACCAAAAGATTCTAAAACAAACATCACAGGAGTTAACAGCAGCCCTATTAGCATTCTGCCAGTTCTTGCTAAACTAATGGAAAAATATGTATTTAACCAAATTCAATCATATTTCTCTGAGAATGTATTGAATACTGACTTTCAACACGCCTATAGAGATGGGCTTTCTACATGTACAGCACTGACACAGTTAATAGATGACTGTCTAATGAATGTGGATTCTAAGAGACTAGTGGGGTCTGTACTGTTAGATTTTAGTGCCGCGTTCGACATTATTGATCACAATCTATTGCTTGACAAACTTTCATGTTATGGTTTTACCTTATCTGCACTAAGGTGGATGAAAAGCTATTCATCCAGCAGATCACAGAGAGTATACTATAATGGGAGTCTCTCAGACACTAAACATATTCACTGTGGAATTCCACAAGGAAGTTGCTTAGGTCCTTTGTTGTTCACTATATTTACAAATGACATGCCACTGGTCTTAGACAGGGCCAATACAGCCATGTATTCTGACGACACTACTTTGTATATGTCTGCCACTAATGTGGAAGATCTGTCTGTAGCTCTTAACAAGGAACTACAGAACATATCAGAGTGGGTGGTGAACAATAGGCTGGTCCTGAACATCTCAAAGACCAAATCCATTCTATTTGGATCACAGCATTATGCTCAAGTCAAAACCCAAATTGAAACTGAGCGATCTAGCAGTTGAGCAGGTAGATTACATTAGACAGTCATCTAACATGGTCTACTCATATTCAAAACATAACTAAGGAAATGGGAGGGGGTTTGTCCATGATTAGGAGATGTGCTGAGTTTTTAAACTCCAACATCTGCTGTCCAGGGCATCCAGGCACTAGTGATATCCCACCTTGACTATTGTCCAGTTGTGTGGTCCAATGCAGCTATAAAAGGACCTGCGTAAATTACAAATAGCCCAGAATAAGGCAGATCGCCTTGCCCTGAACTGCAATACTAGATCTAGTGCACTGTTAAATCATCAGACGCTGTCATGGCTGTTGGTGGAGCAGAGATTAGCTGCTAGTCTGGCTGGATTTTTTAGAAACATTTGTTCAAATAAAAAACCAAAATGCTTATATAAAAATATTCATTATACCAGCGATAGACATATACATAATACCAGACATGTTGCAATGGGTTGATTTACAGTGCCTAAGCCAAGAACTGATGCAATGAAGAATACAGTCATGTACAGGGCAATGACTTTCTGGAACTCTCTACCAGTATGCATTACAGAAATTAAGGGTAAAAGGCATTTTAAGAAAAGACTGAAGGACTTTTTGTATATATGGTAAATTGTAATTCTGTTTATGTCAATATACCAGTTAATGTAATCTAGAGTGAATGCACTAACCGTGGTTGTTATGCTTTAATGTATTTATTTTGTGATATCTGTAAAGTTGTTTTTATTTCAATTCTTGTATGTATAATTATTCTGTGATTACCCCAGGAAGAATAGCTGTAGCCAGGTGTAACAGCTAATGGGGATCCTAAATAAACTAAACTAAACTAATCAGGTATACAGTATAGGAAGTATCGCCTCCTCCATATATGGAGACTTTGCCAATTATCGCAGACACTGAACAGAATTCTGCCAATGCCTTAGCTCTCGGCTTGGGCATTCCTGCAATCTCTCACAACTGATTTATGGACATTACCAAGGCTTCCAAATACTGAATGAACACAAGTAGTTTACATTTGTAACCAAGCTGTATATAGCATCCTTAAGACACTGGTACTTAAAGGAGCATTGATCAGTGACATCACAAAGATGTACAAACCTGGGGTCAGTGACATCACAAAGTTGTACAAACCTGGAGTCAGTGACATCACAACGATGTACAAACCTGGGGTCAGTGACATCACAAAGATGTACAAACCTGGGGTCAGTGACATCACAAAGTTGTACAAACCTGGGGTCAGTGACATCACAAAGTTGTACAAACCTGGGTCAGTGACATCACAACGATGTACAAACCTGGGGTCAGTGACATCACAACGATGTGCAAACCTGGGGTCAGTGACATCACACAGATGTGCAAACCTGGGGTCAGTGACATCACAAAGATGTCAGTGATCACATGACCCCAGGTTCTAGACCTCCAGTTCTATGCTAAACAGAAGGGGGGACTTTTTAATAGTTCCACACAACAACTCTATATAGGTATATTAATGACATAGTTCAATGTTGAAAATGAGTGGTATTCCCCTTTAAGCACTGTGGTATAAGGAATGCCTCTTCCAGAATGTGGTCAAATGTACATGCCACTTCCAAAAAGGTCACTTCTCTAACTGTCCTCATAATCAACAACAACATGGTGTATTAGCTGTTACATCTGAAAATACATAATATTCATTATTGTGCATGAACATGGCAGTTGAAACACATGAGTGCTTATACTGCTTAATACATTTTGGCAGATGATGAAACATGAACTTGTGTCCTTAGCTAAAAGGTCAACAATTATGTCGTGCCTAGCAATTGCAGCCATTAGGAATAGTTTCAGGAACTGGAGTGTGATCATGGTGCACACTCTACTACAGTAAATCAGCCTGAGGTGTCATGCCCTTTAAGCAACTTTCTGACTCTAGTCCAGAGCTTGTATCTCCCACAGCCAGGCTATCTTTAGTATCTTATTTTTCTTTTAGGGTGTTTTATATCAATGTTAACGTTTTTGCAGTAAACTATTTGTATACAATAATCCATTTCATAGTATGGGAGACCTTAGAGATGAGGAAAAACATTGTTCTGTTTTGTTCTTCCTCCGGTAGAGTAAAAAAAACAACAAAAAAAAAGCCCTATTTGACAGTTAGTCACTAGGCTAACTCCCTCTGTCCCCTACCGTTCCAACAACATTCTTTATAAGCGCCTGTGAGTAAGCATCTTATACTCGCACATAATGCTAAACACAAACGATCCATTTCCATTTCTTCCTCTGTCTCTCTCCCACGTGCACACACACACACACACACACACACAGGTGCTGTGCGCAATAGCAAACAAACAGTCATTAGTAGATTCCTGGCTCTCGGTTGTGCTGTGCTGTGTTGGTGGTGTGTCCGTGTGCCTCTCAGGGGGTGCGGCGTAGAGGGGTGTGTGTGCTGCTGTAGGTTTTAATAAAAGCATTGTCTTTGGAAGCTGTCTGAAGGGACTCGCTTTCATTTTGGAGCAGTGACTGCCTGCATGGCTGTGGGAGGAGAGAGGGTCTATTGCGCTGGGACGTGGGGGCGGGCGGCAGGGTTCAGTGTCACCGCCTGGTCCCAGGAGAGCTACTTATTGTTTGATAGTCTCAATATAAGAGCCGTGTGCGCGCCTGTGTGTGTTTGTATGTGTGTGTGTGTGTGTGCGCACATTTGCCGTTTAATGCACAGTTTCCAATATAAAAAATATTATTATAATCATTATTATTATTATTATTATGTTTCATGAACATATTATACACCTAAAAGACTGAGAAGCACTATAGTCTAAAAGTCTTGTAGAAGCAGAGGCGGAGGGAGAGCTGCTTCCGGTAACCCACATAGCAAGTGCATGTTTGCACACTCTGACAACACAGCTGATCCTGGCTGGAACGATGGCTGTAGAGAGAGGCTCTCCCTGTGATAAGCTGCGTGACGTGTTGCTGTTAATAGACAGGCTTTCATGAAGCTGGAAGTGATGGCAGTGAGACAGTATAGTGATGCTCCACTGGCTGAAGAGTGGCCGCTTTGAAGGATATCGCTCGGCGATAACGAGATAATAACTTGTTTAAATGACACACGCAGGTGTCCTCTCCCCTCTCAGGACCGACTACTCAGCGCGGCCACTCTCTCTCTCTCTCTCTCCGCTCAATATTTCCTCTCGACATCCCAACAACACCTCCGAGAAGGAGAAGCCGCACCACGAGGAGCCATCTGTGTCATTATATGATGGACAAAGATCCACCGCATGGCCTAGTAAACATATTGTTTAGGAGCCCCTGAACAAAATGATGACGACGACGACGACTATAGTAATAATAGTTATTATTATTATCATCATTATCGTTACTTATTTTGACAATCACTTATCCACTTTAACATTGGCATACACACAACCATAACTGTCACGGTACGCTCCTCTGCCCTTGGACTTTGTTTTGGGACATTTACTTGTATTTGGGCGACTGTGGCTCAGGAGGTAGAGCAGGTCGTCCAATGATCCCTGGGTCGGCGGTTCGAATCCCGGCTCCTCCTGTCCGCATGTCGAAGTGTCCTTGGGCAAGACACTGAACCCTACACTGCCTCCAATGAGTCGGTCGGTGTGAGGTCGCCACCATTGGTGTGTGAATGTGGGAAGTGAGGACGCTGGCGTCGACTGTTCGTCGCTTCACCTCCCAATGTATGAATGAATGAACCATTGTAAAGCGCTTTGAGCACTTGCGGAAAAGCGATATAAAAATGCAATTCATTATTTATTTGTGTTCTTATTTTGTAGTAGTGTAGTAGTGTAGTAGGGAAGTGGGAGTATAGTTTAATTTATATATATATATTTTGTTTATGGGCCTGCAAAACTCTTGGGTCAGCAGTGAACGGCCTCATCATAACATTGGCACATTGTGGAGAAAAGAGAAAATGCTCAGAAGCGCGGCAGGACCGCACGCAGCAGGACCGCACGCAGCACCCTGATCGCCACCTCGTTAACGCGCCTCGTCAGCAGTATCCGGCCTGCGTTGGCAACGAGGGGAGCATCTTTATACAAAAGCAACGAGGGAGGGAAGAATGAGTGTGGCCGTCTGCGTGTGTGTGTGTGTGTGTGGGGGGGGGGGGGGGGGGGGGGGGGGGGAGGGGCGGACACTTAATTGTCCCTTTAAGTGTGTTCTCTCTCCTGCAGAGTGGAGGTGTGGAGGGTAACGGCCACCTTAAATCACCGCCCCGGCCACGGCCGTCATTAAAGCCATAATGCCAGGCTCTCGCTTTAATGGAAATGGAAGCCGGCGCGGCACTGGGTGTAAATTAAAGTGTAAGGCCTGAGTTGGGGGGGAAAGATTCTGAGGCTCTGACAGGTGCAGCCTGAATTAGCTGTAGTGCTGTTCTAGCAGTCAGGAGAGAGAGAGAGAGAGAGAGAGAGAGAGGGAACGCCAGTATTGATTTTAAGCGCTGTTGCACTTCCTATCTGAAAAAAGGGGGAATGTGTATTACTGGGGCTAAAGCGCATCAATCACAGCGCATTCCGCCCGCTCCGCTCCTGGCATACTTCAGATTTTGTCGAAATGATAAACAAACGGACCCAAACAAGAAAAAGGATGAAAAGACCCACATTGGCTTACAGTAGCCGATGTGGGCCGGTTGCACGCCGGGCCGGCCCAGCGCTGTACTGTACTGTACGGGCACGCGTGCACGCGTGTAATTGGTGTAATTCATCTGGTCTCGCGTGGTGTTGACAGGATGCCATCTCTATTCGGGGCATGTCCTGTTGTTGTAGTATGTCACCTTGGTCAAACAGCTGGCGTCAGCTCCTTGGGCTCCGGCTGGTCCCCCCCCCCCTGCTATCGGCTCACATGTTTATGACCCACGCCGGCATGTGTACATGTGTGTACACGTGCACTTGTATCACTACAAGTGCACAGAATTGTCCCCACACCATGAAGCATAGTAGTGTTTGAGAAATCCACCTTGTGTGAGCACCATTTCCCTGATCCTCAGATGAGAAATTCATTTTTGTATGCTTAAAATGTTTACTTTTTAATATCAGGCTTACAATCACGAAAGGTTACACCTTGAGGTTAGTTTTAGGGTTGGTTTAGAGATTCGCGTGACATTTCCGCGTGTTGCAAGCACGCAACTAAGTATGACTCATCAGGCTTTAGGCAAAAATTGCATTTTTAAACATTGCCCTCCTTAAATGTGGATGTACTCGCTACTCACAAGCACATGCAGAATAGCACGCACAAACTTGTGCGTGCATGCGTGTGTGTGTCAGATTGCTCATGTGGAGCAGCCTCCTCTACGCTGGCTGCTTATCTCTGCCTCCCAGCTTGACCCACTGACCTCTGGCCACAGGGCCCTGGCAGGTGGGGTCAGCCGCTTACACACACGCTGCTCGCACAGGCCATATCACGTGCGGATGCACGTGCACACTTTCAGGTCAGCACGAATAAATGCAAGAAAGACATAATATGTATAAGCCCGCACACATGCACGCACACGCACGCGCGCACACACACACACACACACACACACACACACACACACACCAAGGTGTGATGACACATGATAAGGCGTCCCCTTAACCACAGGTCTCTCCCCGCACGGTGACCTTCCACCCTTGACCTTGAGTAGAAAGCGGTACACATAAAGGCCAAGCATCAATCAGCGTCCATCCATCACGGCGGCCTCCCGTCTACCTCTGGCCCTGCATCCATCACCACACCACAGCGCCACGCTGACGGCTGGGAAAACACTAAACGCTTGACAAGCCCTCACTATACGCCTTCCCCGTCTGGCATGTCACAGCAGCTGCATGCATGTATGTACACACACGCAGTCACGCACACACACACACACACACACACACACGGGCTGTCATATACACTCACATGAGACATGCATTTCCTGCTGCCTTCAGAGTAATAATGGCCCCTCTCGTCCACGTGAAGTGCTCCCCGCCCCCCCACACACACACACACTAGACTAGACACTTGGGACCCAGCGGTAGGTCAACCAGAGGGCTGTAGGACCCTGGGGAGCCAAGCACAGAAGCACAGGTGCCACTGATGACTTCTCCAAGGCCACAGTCGTCAGGGCCATTGGACTGGCTAATCACTCTGACTGAAGGAAATACATGTCTGGAATATTTTTTTTAAATAAACTATTACTAACTAAGTATTGGCATCAAAATGAACGTAAAGTATACCAACAGTACTCACTATGTAGTAGGCCTACACAGGTTTTCAAGGAGGGTGGGGGGGGGATGGGGGGTGGTTGGAGGGCGGGGGGGATGGGGGGTGGTTGGAGGGCGGGGGGGATGGGGGGTGGTTGTCGCGATAAAAAAAAATTGAGAAAAAAGGCAAATCTACGGCTCTTTTGGCCCGTGTTCCATAATTACAGCAGGGAAACGTATTCTAATTGGCAGTGTCTTTATGCGGGAGCCATTATCAATGTCCCTCCGAGGCACGGGAGGCGAGGTGAAGGGGTGTGTGTGTGTGTGTGTGTGTGTGTGTGTGTGTGTGTGTGTGTGTGTGTGTGCGTGTGTGTAGGTGTTCTATGTGACGGAGCCCAGGGTCCATTTACACATGGGTGAGGACCGTTAATAATGCCAGCATAGCGATACTGACACGCAGGACTAGAAAGGTTTAACATAATGAGCCAGGTTGTTACAGTACGTGAGACCTGGGTCAGGCTGTATGTCTGTAAAAGCTGCCAGATACACATTTTACGGTATACAGTACGTGGCAACGTGCACACGCTGGCACCGTGCACACGCTGGCACAACGTGCACACAATGTGCACACGCTGGCACCAGGTTCGACTGAAACGCTAGAAACTAGCGGTCTAGATCAATGGTTCACCAAACTTTTCAACTCGAGACCCAAAAGATGCATTAACCCATTTAGGCCTGACGTCGAAAATTAAAAAAAGAAGTCTGAAAGAATATAATTATGTTCAATTTTCAAAGATTTGTGCCGCATTTTCATGATTAAAAAAAATAGCAGCAAAAGGGGTTTCCGCCTAAAATGGGTTAAGGTGTCTGCACAGTGCGACCCAAACGCACACAAATACCTAATGAATGGATTAACTCAGGTAAGCCCTATTTAATAATGAAAATAGCTTATCGCACGGGTTGACACTAAGGTCTCAGAGGCAAGTTGTGCCCCAGACAATAACACATCAATCTAATCGCCTGATCGGCTGCGAGACTGAGCTGCTTAAACACAGGGGAGGTTAGACCAAGCTGGTCAAACACAGAGCTGTCCGCCGCCAAGCGTCCGGCGATCAACGGCAGGTAGATCATAGTGTCGTCTGCACCGTCACACAGTGGGGAAATGACTTCACACTACAGGTTGACATTCAATTTTCACGTGTCAGAATTTACTAATAAGACAAGGGGAATGTGTTTTCGATCTGCAAATTGGCCCGGTGCCTTATCTGCATATATTTGAAACGGGAAAGGAGGAAAAAAAAGGAAAGAATGCTCATGTGCGGGCACCATTTTTCGATTTCCAAACATTACAGCAGCTCTTGGCATTTTATTCGTAATGTAGGTGTAACTCCTGACCCCGACAAACACCCCCGGCTTCCACAGAGTTATTAGTTGAGTGGTGAATGTGCAGACAGAGAGGGACACATTAGCATACCGTTCTCAGCAGACATGCACTGCACCACCGCATGTTGTGTTAATTGGCTTGCTAAAAGGCAATTATTAGTCAACATTAATATTCTATCGTTTATCTGTATAGTAGAGGAAACTTTTTTGAACCGCCACCAGCAGCTTGTAATATTAAACATCCTAGGCCGAACTTAAAGGGAAGTTGAGAGTGTGCACATGAGGGACGTGATCTCTGCTATGTGATGTGAAATTACAAACACTGGCTGTTTTATGCAACACATAACCGCAGCATCGCTATTCCTCGTCTGATGTTTGTCGTCCGGGACAGGGTTCGGACGTGCCTCCTGCAGGAGACGTGGCTCAGACATGAACACGTTTGATTTTGGCGTTATAGGAACCCGTTGTGACCACTTGCTATTCTGGGCTGGAAAGTAAGCAAGGAAAATGCTCAACAACACTGCTGGCTGGCTGCAGTAATATAAAGTTATATAGTGCTCAGTGAGAATGGCCCTTTAGGCTGCTCAACAGTGCCAGAGTTAGGTCACCCAGCGGTATTGCAGCTGTTCGTACAGACAGACACACATACACCAGTCATTTGGTTAGGCACCGCTCCAAAAAGAAGATCACAATGCATCTACAATACATTATACAGTATATGGGCTATTTTGGTAGATGATATCTAGAGCATATAGAGAGGGCCCTATCATACAGAGCCCAGGTGGACGGACTCCTGTCAACTAAGAATAATAGTTTACTGTAAGTGCAAAGTTGGAGTCGGAGAGGGGCCGGCCGTGGGCGCTACATGCTGGGATGAAGTGAGTCTCTTACCTTGTTTTAGGGGACGTTGTTAGCCACTCTTCATGCTTTTCAAATGTTATCAAGTAGGCTGCGATCTCCTGTAAAAAATAAGAGAGAGAGAGAGGGAGGGAGAGAGATGCTTAGATATGTCATCTTTAATCACCATACACCTGTTTTTAGAATACATGGGTGAGAGACTGCCTCATTGACATTCAGACAACCGAAGCAGCAGCATAAAAAGCGCGGCCTGGGGACGGGGCCCCGGTCAGGCCTGGTGGCGGGGCCCCAGTCAGTTTGGGCCTGGGGACGGGGCCCTGGTCAGTTTGGGCCTGGGGACGGGGCCCTGGTCAGTTTGGGCCTGGGGACGGGGCCCCTGGGGACGGGGCCCCGGTCAGTTTGGGCAGGTAAAGTGAAGTAGGCCAACGTGACGGACGAGCGCAGAATGCAGCCGAGGTCAGATCATCTACTGAGACCCATCTTTGTTAAAGGGCCTTTGATCAAGTTCGTCTATGGAGGACTTCAAGGTGATCTCTGTAAAGACTGGCATGTCAGTGTTTCACAGAGAGAGAGAGAGAGAGAGAGAGAGAGAGAGAGGCTTTTAACATTTTTTGGCTCAATCCTCGCACCCAAATCCCTTTGATCTACCCTTGACACTCACCTATGGATCAAATCCCCCCCACCCCCCTTTAACCTCTGAATAATAATCTCCCACACACACATTGGCATGCGTGGCACACTTCAAGAAGGCTACGTGGACCCCTGCGGAGTCAGTCAGTCAGTCAGTCAGTGGGTTCTTATGGGCGCAGATGGTAAACACATGGCAGAGATGCACAACCGGCGGAGATAGAGGCACTCCAGACCCTTTCATGTTTCCCCTGATCTCTCCTGCTTAGGCCTAATTCACGGCCCATGTTGCGCATGACGGCGTTGGGCGGAAAAAACAGCAGACCCACGAGCTCGCGACGTGTCGCCTGACGCGACGTGGCGTGAGTTTATAGGTTGGCTATTTTGGCCGAGCGACGCCCAGCGTTCGACAACGTACGCGTCAGGGCAATTTATTTTTCCCCACCGAACTGATGAGCAGAAAATAAAAGCACTTTGGACGCTGCCAGACTACCTAATGATTACCAGTGACAGCTAGCAATTCATTCCTCAGCACGAGCATTCGTCAGCCATGTCAGAGCGTCACACAGTGCACGGCGCGAGCACAGGGCCACTGCTATGTTCCATAATAATATTATCATTCTGTGCCCGGTCTAGGGGACGGGCCTCTCCGCCCTCCCTAGTCTAGGGGACGGGCCTCTCCGCCCACATGGTGGGACTGTTTGCAAAGCTCTCGCGGTGCAGTCTAGACGGGGTCTGCTCTGTGTTGTTTTGCTCTTTTTCTTTTTTAGGCTCAACTTTGAGCAAAAACGCAACATCATTCCCAGGCTGGATTTATTGTGGCTGTTGCGTCACTCGTCCACAGGGGGCAATAATGTCCACATAACAGCAGCTGCTGCCCCAATGAAAATGGAAAGAATAATAATATAAAGTAAGTTATGAGAAACAAGCTGCGTCACAAAGCTATCACAGGGACCGTGTCGGTGTCTGTCACACTATTTTTATACAAGCACATGCACGCACGTATATGCACACACACACACACACACACACAAGCGCGCTCACGCTCACGCTTTGAGTGAGCACGGCAGCAAGAAGCTGGTGACCTGGCACAGAGTCATGACTCACCACAGGCAGCCCAAGGGCCTTCTACAGCGGGGTGGGGGGTGTATGGGGCTCCCAGTTTGGCAGGGGTCCCGCTAGGGAGGGGCTGCTAGTGTGCCTGGTGCCCATGCCTCCAGGTGCAGGCTGGGAGATAATGCTGCGTTGATTAACTTCCTGTTCTGCTGCCATAACGACCGGAGGCAGCGAGAGGCGCATGACAAGATGGAGTCTGAATTAAGTGGAGGCTCGGAAGGGGCGGCGTGTGTGTGTGTGTGTCATGGGGACGGGGGTAACAGGGGGGACGGGGTGTGTGTGTGTGTGTGTTTTGGGGGGGTGGGGAGAGGCTGTCAAGTGGAGCTGCTCAGAGGCTCTGCTCTTCTCCTTATACATACTGTATGTTCAGCTAGGCCGCTTCCTTTTGCCCGACAACAAAGTGCTCAATAAAGTACACATAGTGCACCGCTTTGCTGCTGACTGAGGGAGCACTGCACTGCACTGTACTGTACCCACCCTGTACTAAACAGTACTGTACCCCCCTGAACTAAACACTGTACTGTACCCCCCTGAACTAAACACTGTAATGTACCCCCGCTGAAAGCGTCCTGATGGACGTCCTGAATGTGACATTGTAATGCCCACGGCTTGCTGCCCGGCATGGTCGGCATACTAAGCATATGGAGGAAATGTAACATTAACTGTGCCAACTATGACTGTGTGCCAATTGTGTATTGTATGCAGCGCTCGCATATGGTCAGCGCAAGATTTAGATTTACAGAAAAAAAAGGAGGCTTTCTATACTAATGGGGAGAACGAAAATAACCGATCCGTTACGGCGGCAACCTGGAAAAAAAAACTTAACTTTCCTGCATAAATTTCAGAAGTATAAATTAGAATAAGTGCGCCGTGGCCGCTGCAGGTTGGATTAATCCTCTGGGCTCAACGAGAGACAGGTGTGGCTGCCACGCCGTGTTCAGTTTGGGAGGAATGGATGACTGTGGGAACAGCTCCTGTGCTGACCTCTGTGCCCATTAGCGCGCAGGCCTCTCCATCACTCTCGTCTTAAAAGTCCACGGGCCAGAAGCAACGCCCCAGCCTCGACGGCAGGAGATAAAACAGGGAGGGCCGCGCGGTCTGGTAAATAAAAAAGGGAAGTGGAGCCTCTCCCCACTGGCTCCCTATATATCCGCTACTCTCTCACCTCCCCTCCCTGAACAGATGCCAGGGATTATTCCAAACCCCCGACCGACCATAAAGGTGCAATAATCTTATGGCGAGGAAACAAACAAAAACAGACGTGTGGCCATTAAACAGCTGCAAAGAGAGACAAAGTTTGCATGGGCGGCGTAATGAGTGGCTAGCGTGTGTTCGGGTTGAACGCACACACGCTCGCGGGGGGTTTTAAAAGGCGGACGCGCGGGCGGGCGGGCGAGCGCGCTTGAACGCTGATGGTGCATCAAAGTCAAAGCCAGCATCTGTCAACGCGCTCTGGACTCTATTCGCTGACCTCGCCTCCCTGCTCAGAATCACACAGACAGGGGGGGGGGGGGGGGGATATTCAGAGGGGTCTCAACACACACGCATGCACGCACGTGCGCACACACACACAGACACACACACACGCGCGCGCGCGCGCGCCGTCGCTACCTCTGGCCTCGCAGGGTCAAGAGTCCTGGAACCAGAGGGGCCGTTTGTACTGTTCACTCCTCCGCTGACATGGCTGCTCGCTGGGAGGTGTTTTGAATAATAACACTAGACTGGACTGGGAGGGGGGGGTTAACAGCTCAGATTTAGTGGAAGTGCACTCCCAGCCACCGGAATGAATAAATAACAATCAGTGGCAAAGCAGCACCGAAGCAGAGAGTGAGCAATACCTGCTCTAATTGACACGGTGGATGATGCCAAAAATGAATAAATACAAAAAAAAAAGCCTTTCATTTTTCCAGCGGAAACAACCCGAAGCTGTTTGCAAAAAGGCCCAACAAACGCCATCTCATTTGTTGCTTTTGTCTCACTAAAGCCATGACATGTATGCCGTTATCACAGCTACCCCCCCAACCCCACACCGGAACATGACAGAGCCGTCTAGCAGTGCTTCTGTGGCTGACGGAAAGCCTCGAGTGTTTATGTATGTGTGTGCGCGCACGTGCACGTGCGAGTGTGTCCGTCTCGCAAGGTGCCCGTGTTACAATCAGAAGCGCTGATTACTTCCACCTGTCTCGGTCTGGCATATCATTAACATGCTCTTCAGGAGGTGACATCGCTGCGCTCATCAAGCCTGGCTGTCCCCAACAGTCCTATGCCTGCCTGGCACACCTTCTGCCATCTGATGGCGCGCACGCACACACACACACACACTCACGCACGCATGCACACACACACGCACGCACACGCACACCACACTAACCACTGAGGTGAAAGGAAAGCCCCCCCCCCCCCCTAAAAGAGGGAAGAGAGAATTCATTTTGAGACGCCTGGCTTTTACTGTCTCGCCTTTCAAACGATATTTTCACTGGGTGGAAATACAGCATTTTCTCCAGAGAGAATCAGCTTTTTGAAACGTCTAGCTGGTTGAAATGGGAGATGACACTAACATATTCATCCCATTTCGCGTCTTGGCACCGAGAAAGAGCAATGGCGGCCGGCGTGTAACCTCTCGGAAAATAAACACTGTTTGACCTCCCCCCAACCTTACACACACCCCCCCTCCCAGCACCCCCAGCGCTCCTCATCTTTGATTGTCCCAGAAACCCGCCCAGGGCAATGACTTTGCTTCAAGATTCATGATTCTTTATACGAGGACACGGGAGTAAAGAAATATATTTAAATTAAAGGACGCCACGGTTAAAGTTTGTGAACAGCAGCGATAGCAAGTAGAGAACAAGAGAAAACATTGGCAGTGGCACTTTAAACTGCATGTTTATGCAAATCACAAGGAATGTTGAACCTGGAGGTTTTTTAACCACCAAAACTTGCATTTTTTTAAATTAATTTCAAAGTACCGAGTACTGAGAACATATTATTTACCATTCTGTGCATTTCAGTATCTTGAGATAGACCATATCAGTGGTTTGCAGAATCCCGGCTACAATGCCAACAATACTTCATGGCGTTCGGTTTGAGAAAGAAAAAAGTATGTAAATTAACACTGAAGTGCTTAAAGACAGTTATTATCCTAAATTCTTCTTGCTCACACAGTGTCTCTCAAAAGCTCTCTTGACCTCATCATAAGACTTTTTCTGATCCTCACTTAATGGCAGGACATGCAGTATATCTTCCGCTTGTCCCCTAGAGTATACATGAAAGTATTCACTTGATATTCTTGGGACTGTTTGTCCAGGATGAATGCCATTCTGAACCTTTCAAAACGCCTTATCCATTTAGGCCATTAATTTGCATCAGTAAAGTCAAACTTGCCTGGAGGAGTAATTTGGACACTGCTCACTGGAGTCATTGCAGCTGGAGCTGCTTGTGCTGCTGGCGCCATCACTTGGTTATCTCCGTTTTTCATCTTTTTTATTTTATTTCTATTTTTCAAAAACTTTTTTTTTAATGTTCGTTTTTCTGTAAAAACCTCCCGGCCGTCGTTTTCGTTTCGTTCCGACGTCCCTCTGTTCACTCAATGACTTGTTATGGCTCTCCTCGTAGATTACATGCACTGTTAGCTTAGCCCCAGTTAGCCCACAACATTAGCCTCTGTTGACAAACACTTGCCACTCACTCCGTGACTCCGTCCGTTCCTCTTGCAGACTTGCGGTAGCGTTCCACTTCTCACTCGGAGGCAGAAGACTCTTTCCTAATGCCTACTTTATTCTGACACCATGTTATGTTATTATCCTAGTCTAAGTCTAATAATAACGAGGCAGAGGATGAGGTAGTTCAGTTTACTTCAGTAGCCAGCATAGTAATGACGTCACGTGACATGATACACAAATTACACATACACTCTGGTGTTTTGTATATCGAGCGTTCTCATTGGCTCTTCAGCGTTAACCCTTTACACAACAACAGTGAATGAATAGTTTATTTCGATCTTTCAGAGAGGGAGACATTACACAAAAACAGTTTACTTTTTCTTTTTTAGGTGATCGAAAAGGCATAGGCAGAAGCTTAAAGCTTATTATCCTTATCTCAACGTATTCCAAAATACTGTTGAAGATATGCATAACAATCAACATATAAACAAAACAAACAGATGCCATTTATAGAAGAATAGAAAATTAAACAAAACAAAAAAAACAGACAACGAGAAAAACAAAACAACGAGAAAAACAAAACAAAGAGGGAAAAAAAGACAAAAACAGACAAAGCTACAATGTTATACTTTAGTCCAACACTACATGGCATAAACCTAGCTCAGCTCCCCACTCATTCCAGGTTATATCTATGCAATAATTCCTGTTTGAGCCTCTTTTTAAATTGTTTTAGGTTGTTGCTTTGCTTTATGGGCTCAGACAAGCTGTTCCACAGCTTAACTCCAACACTTATTTGTTTGAAGTTTAGTTCCCCTCTCAGCTCATACCTCCCATCTCTATCCCTAAACCTTTTTTGGATATTTCCAAGAAGCAGATTATGTCTTGCTTTAAATAATAATTGTGCTGTTTTAAAATCAACTAAATCAAAAAACTTTAATGTATGTGAATTTAGAAACAGTGAATTTGTGTTTTCATAGTAATTTACTTTATTGACTATTCTTATTGCTTTTTTCTGCAGTAAATATATTGGCTGAAGGTTGCTTTTGTATGTGTTACCCCACACTTCCACACAGTAGGTGAGATATGGTGTTATAAGAGAGTGTATAGTGATTTAGACTCAAGGACATTTCTTGTTTTGCCCATGACACCAATATTGTCAGTGCAGACAGTGACATGAAAAAATATTTTTTTCAAACTTATATGGGCATAGTACCTACAGTATAACAATGGATAGTCAAAACAATGCACAATCTTCCATTTGTGTGTATTTTTATATCAAAGGTGCATAAAAAGCACTTTGAACGAAAACGTGCTGCATGATGACCAGTGTTGGGGAACGTTTTTAAAATTATTCCATCACGTTACAGGATTACCGCAATAAAAAAGTATTCCGTTACGTTACGTTACGTTACAAGACAATTTTATTTTATTTACAGACAATTACCCCTGGACTACTAAACCCGGAATAAACGGAATTAATCGAAAAATATAAACATGCCATACCCGGATTAAACGGAATTTATTGACTGTTATTTATTGGGGCTTCAAATGAGAAAAAATTAGCATTTTTTCGCTAATATCGCTAATGTTAGATGTAATCTACCAAAAAACGACCGAAATCCGCGTGATCGTGCGACATCGCGCACGCTCGCCGTCTCTATGTGCGTCGCTGTGAAAAATGTGATATTTTGCGATGTTTTGGGGTTGATTTGGGGTTAATATGACTTAGTAATGAAAAATATGGAATTATCCTAGCATCGACGAGGGTCCCGGTAGTGGCTTGGGTCAAACTAGTACCGGATGTTGATGATCATTTGAACCGGAAGTGACTCTCCTAGATTCCTCTATTTTTGTCAAAATCAGCATAATGGTGCATTCTCGCCATCTGGTGGCAATTCTGGAGAAGACACTAGGATCGTCAGTCTCATCAAAACGATATATTCAAACCATCAGATCTTTCTATTAATGTTAAAATGATGAATTAAAAATAAGCCAATTTGTTACCCAAACAAAACAATTGGGGCTGGCAGTACAAGGGTTAACACTAATTTAGGTCCTTTTTAATGATATCAAACGAGATCACTGTAAATAAATTTGCCTTTCGCGCATGCTCACTACGATCAAAACAGCAATGTGCATCCATTGCAGTCCGAGTAAAAAGTGCTGTGTGTGCATGGGTGATACTTCTAAGATAGAGCAGAGCAATATGAGGTTTCACCCAGGCATGCTGGCTGCACAGAGGGTTATGATGAGTGCAGTTATAGATGTAGACCTGAGGCAGAGTCTAAAAATGCTAAATTGAGTAAATTCGAAATACTAACCAAAAGTTCTCAGGGGAAGTAAAAGTATATTGATTGTTGCATAATTTGTATTATGTAAAAGGGTTGTATTTATTTATTTATATGTGACATTGCTTGGTACTGACGTTCATATCAGCACAGGTCCAGTCGTGCGTGGGAGGAGACCTGGCTGGGAGGAGACCTTCCATCAAGCATCAGCCAACTGAAGAAGGCCTCCCACTATTTCAGAGCTGTCACAGCTGTGTTCCTTGGCAGTGACGTGTGTCCTGCTGCCCGGGACGTTACACGCTGTCTTCTGAGCAACACTTTGGGTACCGAAAGGTCAGTTCCTCAGTGCCAATACCTTCTCTTTCATGTTTGAGAACCCGCTAAGTTATTATAGGCTATTTGACTGTGTAATTCGTGAGTGATTCCACCCACAACTATAGTTTGTGGATTTTGTTTGAAGCCGCAACGCCAACTTTGTATATTGTAACTGATACCTTTTGAGTTTTGATAGATTGTATTGGAGTAGTCAGATCCTGTTAGAGTCTATTGTAAATTTGATTTGGTGTATGTTAGGATAGATAGAGGTTTTGAAGTATAGGCTAAGTATAGGTTTAGCTTAATTTATTTTATTTATTGGTTTGCGTTTGTAAAATTACCTTCCATTCATTGTAACTTACTGTATTAAAGTTTCTATGTTGTAAAATCACTCCCTCGTAAAGAAACCAAAAAGAAAATGCAATTCAATAAAGCAAAACATTCTCTTGCCAACTTTATGTCACAATTATGTCATTCCTTAAGACGGGATCGGCCAAGCAAAATAAATGATTGGTCTCCGGTTGCCGACCGACTCTATTAAATATGCGCGACCCATTTGATTTTATTGGCATTTAGTAAAAAAAAGTCAAAATCCAACCGAGTCACTCAGACCAAAAAGGTCTTTATATATGGATAATTGGATATATACTGTATGCAGCCCAACAAAACGTAGCCTACACCTGCCAAAAGCCAAAGTTTATGAAGTTTTTTAACGACGTACTCGACTTATAGGCTACTATAGGAGAGAGCAGCTCTCCGTCCCGGAGAGCACTACGGGCGGATTGACAGTTGACGTTACCGTGTACTGGTTTGTCTTGCGCTGATTTGAATGAAAACACCGGCGTGCAATTATACTTTACATACGGATCCCGACAACAGTGTTATCCCATTCCAATAACATTGATATATGTATAAACTAATCAACAACTAATGTTACACAAACAGAAAGGTATAACAACGTAAATGTGTGTGTTTTGCTCGAGGACACAACATGCAGTACCAGACCAGGGCCAGAAGGCCAAGCAGTGACGACCTCTCTACCCAAACTAAGCTACTGCCACCTCAACGCTGACTGACGGGAATGGACGCCATTAGACAGGACCCTATATTTCACAAACGTTTTGATGTTGATCCAAGTCTGTCCCTGGATGACTGGCCGGTTTACTACATCTGTTGCTCTCTCTCTCTCTCTCTTTCTCTCTCTCTCTCTCTCTCTCTCTCTGATTTATTGTGAGTAGGGAGAGAGGCGTTGAGAGGATCAAGCCTCCCGCATTCACAATGACAGACCTGATCACTTGAAACAACTGTCGCTGTTCCATTAGAAGAGCGAGATACGAGCCTCGTGTCGTTATCTGCTGCAACATCAGACACCTGTCTCTAAACACCATCCATAATGTCTGTCTTTCTATGGCTCTCTCTCTCTCTCTCTCTCTCTCTCTCTCTCTCTCTCTCTCTCGTGCGTTCAAGCTAATGGAGGGTGTGACGCTATAGAGGTGGGCGTCGGGACACAGCAGAAGGAGAAATCTCTGGGGACGTTCCCACATAACATGATGGAGGATTACAGTAGGTCACTGATTCTCAATGTGGGGTCCAGGCCGTTCAAAAATGGCAAATCTGAAAGCCGACAACGCGTCGCGAGGCAATGCGTTGTGACCTTGTCGATCTGCTCTTTTTGAAAAATGCTGACAAATCTTCTCTTAAGGGGGTCCCTTAAGAAAGTTCTTTCAAGGTTTGAGAACCACTGGTTTCATCTATAAAAAAATGAAACAACAAACTAATTCAGCCACTCACTCAACTACAGTATAAGCATGGTCGAAAATAATACCACATCTGTTTCTGTCTCGGCTCTACTCTGACACCAGAAAAAAATAAAACAATGAACCGCCAGTTAAAGGAGAATTCCATGCTAGAAGGCTTTCTTACCTTTCTTTGTAGTTGTTACGTCCCCACCAAAGAGGTCCAGGTGTTTTTTTGTGCAAAAACTCCTTATTGGCTATTTCCCCTACCATAAGCCCTCAATGAATTGCATTGAATTGAATGGGAATTGAATGGGGCTATGGGGTGTTCGCTTATTTCCATCGAAATAAGTAGTAAAGTGTGCCGCTTGGGATATTATTTACATTATGAAGAGAGGATATATACAAAAATATAATGATTTTGAGCGATGGAAATAAGAGAATTAGCACAACACCCCATAGCCCCATTCAATTCCCATTCAATTCAATTCGATTCATTTCGGGCTTATTGTAGGGGAAATAGCCAATAAGGAGGTTTTGCACAAAATAACACCTGGACCTCTTTGGTGGGGACGTAACAACTACAAATAAAGGTAAGAAAGCTTTCTAGCATGGAATTCTCCTTTAAACATAGGTTAAATAAATGGAATAACCACTTTTGAAACCGGATCAACTGCTGTCAAAAGGCCGAGCCTATATGCAACCAATGTGAGGAAATGCAGGAGGAAAGCAGAGATGGAGAAGGAGTGGGGGCACAGTGCCTCCAGCATGCCTAGTGGTGAAGTCTGGGGAACGCATCCTCAAAGCTTTGACCTTGGCCCGCACTTGAAAAGGCAGGGGTTACAGTGAGAAGTGCCTCCCTGACGACCCGCCCGGCCCCCCCCTCCCTGGATCCCAGGGATGCTGTGGAGAGTCAGGTCATCTGATATTTCCTCCAGGGCAGCCCAGGAAAACCAACCTGCCGGGGGCACAAATGGACCGGACGGGGGATGGGGTGTGGGGGCTGATTGAGCTCCTGGTTACCAGGGGACCTCATCAGACACGTTCAAAATGCAATTAGACACAAGAGATAATGCAGACAGACACGAGAGAGACAGTGAGAGAGAGAGACAGTGAGAGAGAGAGAGACAGGGAGAGAGAGAGACAGGGAGAGAAAGTTTAGAGACTGCGAAAAGGAGGACGTAATCACAAAGAAGAGGAGCCATGAAGTTGTATTTTTTTCCATGACAAAGACAAATGTATAAAACGCAGGGGAGGCGTGAAGGTGCGGTGATTAAAAACTGCACCTCCGTTCGATTCTGCAAGCAAAAGCGTCTTTACTGAATCATTTGGGTTATTTTTTTTGTTTATATATACTTCATGAATTCTTAATGCACTCGCAATAATGTATTGCACACTGTATCATCCATGTAATCTCATATGGCTACATTACTCTTTTAAGCAAGAGGGAAAGTAGCGTGTGAGGCGAGAGGGAGTCTATTTTAGCGAGCCGTAACCTCCAGCTAGCCTCAAAGATTGTTGCAAACTCGGGGCTGATAATAGGATGCAGTGGATGCATGCAAGATGAATGACCAGGGGAGAGGGAGAGAGAGAGAGAGAGAGGGAGGGAGGGAAGGAGAGAGAGAGAGAGAGAGGGAGGGAGGGAAGGAGAGAGAGAGAGAGAGGGAGGGAGGGAAGGAGAGAGAGAGAGAAAAGTAAGAGGTATGAGGCAAAGAAAGAGTGAGAAAGAGGGACAGAGAGAGGGACAACAACAGCGTATATGGGACTGTTGACAGGTGCACTTGGCATCTGCTGAGGAGAAGCGAGGCTGTTCTATACGAGTCCCCGAGCTGGGTTAAAACGATGCCCTCTCCAGCACACTGCTCATTAGACCCTGCATGGGGCTTCCCAGGGACATTGGGGCGGGGGGTGGAGTGGTGGAGGGGTGGAGGGGGGAGGGACGCCACGCTGTGTCCATTTTATTGCTCCGTTGCGAACCCCTTCCTCCCTGCTGCTATACCAGCCTACCCACAATGCACTCCTTCTCCACAGCATCCCGCCCCGCCGGTTTCTGCGTTATCGACGTGACAGATATACACCTGCGTGCGTGCGCGCGGACACGCACACACAAAACATAACGCACGGCTGAACAAAAACTCTGCAAACTGTAGAACGGTGCAGCTACCTTACAAGATGCAGTGTTCTTTTACTCGGACATATAGGTACACCTCGACTGAGTGCTAAGCAGACGTGCACACACACACACACACACACACACACACACACACACACACACGCCTCCCACCACAAAAGAGTCTTACTGTATGTTTAAAGCATACCTCAGGCATTTATTTCTGCCTCTCCGTGTACTTGGCTCTCCTACAGTACATGTACTACTGTACCTGCTCAGCCCCTGTGGTCCACACTCTCCCCTGCTGCAAAGGAGGCATGTGTATGTATGTGCATGAGAGAGAGAGAGAGAGAGAGAGAGAGAGAGAGAGAGAGAGAGAGAGAGAGAGAGAGGAGAGACTGCCCTACATTATACATAGCTTGGGGATCAATTCAACATTGATCCTGCATGGCTTAGATGTTTTCCAGTAGCTGGTCAATGTATCTCTTCACATTTCTCGCTCGGCGGGTCGGTCATCTACAGACAGGGCCTGAAAAAAGGAGGCACTCTCCCCCCGAGAGAGAGAGCCTAGCTCCTCTCTCCTCTACATCGCTGCCCCCACAATCAATGCTCCTCTCTCTCACCTTTTCTTTTTACGTTTGGTTTACCATACCAGTGATACCACCCCCACATGTTTGGTTTACCATACCAGTGATACCACCCCCACATGTTTGGTTTACCATACCAGTGATACCACCCCCACATGTTTGGTTTACCATACCAGTGATACCACCCCCACATGTTTAGTTTACCATACCAGTGATACCTTCCCCACATGTTTGGTTTACCATACCAGTGATACCACCCCCAAATGTTTAGTTTACCATACCAGTGATACCACCCCCACATGTTTGGTTTACCATACCAGTGATACCACCCCCACATGTTTCCATACGTGCAAAAGTGTCTCTTCGGCCATGTGCCCGAGGAGAGGACATGGCACAAATGAAAGGCATGGGCAACCGGAGTCGGCTGTGACAGCGAGATCGTTTTGGCTCCGGGTTGTACCGCTTCTGTGTTTACTTGTGGAAATGGTGAGGATACCAGGAGGATGTCGCCATAAAATAAAATACTATGAGCAGCCACTGCCTCTCACCTAACAAAACGCACGTCGTGCATCCGAGCAAATCATCCCCGTTAACTACTAAACCCACTAAACGTATTAAACTGGACATGAGTTGCCACTTCGTGGATACTTTTCCTCGACTCTATATCAAATCAGTCAAAAACAGCTGATCTACAAGCTCGTAGATCTGCAATGTCTGGTGAACATTTACCCCAGAGTATAGTAGTAGCCTAGTATATAGTAGGGTGTTAGCCCTATTTTCATTTTACAACCAAATGTTGCAGATGTTCTTGGCTAACGCATAATGACACACCCGTAATATGGATGCCAGGTTCAAAGTGGTTAAAGGAATACTTTTTTCAAGCTAATGCAATTATTTATTGTACTATTATGAAGTGCAAATAATACACCAGCCAACTATGTTGGTAAAAATGGCTGCAGGAGCTTACAGACAAAACACTGTAGTACACCCAGAACGCTTGGCTGGAAACATTAAGACATTCCCTGCGGCTGTGCGAATAGGTCAGACTCATCCTCAGTGGCAGTCTCTCCAGCCGGGGCAGTCACGGTAACAGCTGCCTGCACCTCTGCCTCTTGTCGTCGTTCTGTTGGCAGTGAACTGCAGCTCATGTTTAAATGTATGGAGCGCTGTAGAAAGATCTGTTTCAACGTGTACACCGCCGTGATGTCACAGGCCTTCACTCTACCCTGGAACTTTGCAAAAGCCGCTGATAATTTCATTGGCACCAATTCTAAAAAAAAAAGATACAGAGTTTGAAAAAAATGGCCTTTAACTAATAAGACAGTCAAACTGGACCCCTGCAGGTCACTTTTAATATGTTTCTTTTTAGTTAATTTTTGTAGTTAAATTAACAATGGGGAAGTTAGGGCGGAAATTACAGCGTGTGGCTGGCGTGCACGGTGCACGGATAAGAGAGAGAGTGAGCGAGAGAGACAGACAGAGAGAGAGAGAGAGAGAGAGAGAGGAGGGGACATAAAGTGACTGAAATGAAATGCATCTGTCTTTGTCAGCCATAATTAGGCAGCAGTGTGACCTAGTGGCTGGAGCTGTGCACGTATGTGCCTGGTGATGTAAAACCCATGTGGGACCTCCCACTGGTCGTACCCTTGAGAGATGTGTCTCCTGTAATGAGTCTATTACACCTCTATGCCTCTCTCTCTGTCTCTCTCTCTGTCTGTTTCACTCTGCCTGTATAACTTCAGGCAAGACTTTAGGGTTTGTTGGAGGAATGGCTGAAAAGTGGAGAGCTTCATTAGTCAACAGGGCGGCGGTGTGAGCGTGCGCGCTCGTGTGTGTGTGTGTGTGTGTGTGTGTGTGGGCGTGCGTGCAGCGCGGCAGGGTGCAGTCAGGTTCACTTCCTGGCTCCCTGTAGCTGTCTGACCTCTGGCGTCTGCTCTCCACATCCCTTCATCATCTGTCCAGCGGGACGTCGGTCCCTCCCGCTGAACGGACCCCCCCCCCCCCCGCCGAGGAGGACGGGGGGAGTGGCCAAACCGCCGCCATGCTAACCTCCCCCTGACCCCAGACAGCCCACCCCCCGTCTCCCCCCCCCCACACACACACTCAAACTATAGTACAACAAATAACGTAAAATAACAACCAACTGCAGCCAAGCTCCAGTGGCTCCTGTACCATGTGTGTTCTGTGACAGATGGTGTGGTCTCGGTATGGATCAGACGCTGACGGACTGGACCACATGCAGCGAGCACCGCCACGCCCCGCCCTGAGTCCACGGTACCATACCAGCACCCTATATGCCCCCACCTCCCTATCCCCCCCCCATGTTAACACATTTGTGTGTGCCACGCAGATGAGGCAGATTTTACTCTAAAATGCCTCGCCTTCCGTTACCCCCAAAACCAGGAGGCATAATTCTCCCTTACTACTACAACACGCTACCTCGTCTTATGTCTCTCTAGAAGCGTTTATATTCCAAACGAGCTGCTTGCAGCTGAAGTCAGAAATGGCCACAGAACACCGGCGCCATAATCAAAACCATGGAGAGCACGGTGGATTTAGAGTTATGAGCAACTTCAGTTGGCCCGTAAACAAGGAAGTGAACGGCAGTGGGCATCCGCGAAACCGGTCTATAGGATCGCTGAAGGAGAGGCAATATATATATATATATATATTGTATATATATATATATATATATATATATATATATATTATATTTAATATATTAATTTTGTCTTAATTTTTTTATTATTATTTTTATATAAAAAAGGACCTCGTCATTAGCATAATTAGTGTTAATCTTAAAACCACAATCCGTGTAGTCTACTGTAACTTCTATACTATACCCCGCGGGGTTCAAACCCATGGGTCTGCCACATGAGAGTGCATTCTACTGAGAAGTTATTCTCATGAGCGTAAGCCTGTAGTACTACTTGTCATCCAGTAGGTGTCCTACCGCCTACGTACCACCTACCACTATAGTTCTACGTATACTCTTACAAATTATATTTAAATCATTCAAATAAGTCCCATTACCATGTTGTGTCTTTAAACACTTAAACCCTACCGGGGTCCCACAGGGGTATATACTTGGTCCTTTCCTCTTTCCCTCTGCACCAAATCTCTCTGAAAATAGACAATCTAAGTTTACGATGTTGCGACACAATGCATTGCCCAGAATCGTGACACTAGGGTTCAAAGTCATTATACGGAAAACAAAGTCATTAAATGTCATATACTGTACGTTACGGCGTGGTGTAAACTTCTTCATCTCTTCCTCTCTCTCTCCACTGCATAAGATAATGCAATAATAAGAATAACATTAATCTAAAGGTTATATCCTCCAAAATATCACCCAAATTCGGTGGGAAAAAAAAGTCACAGGGTGCGAGCTGTGGTGGAATGCAAATGAAGTGACAGAAGGTCACCGTTCACTTCACATCAATCAAGTGAAGCCAGCGGCCCTCGCCGCCCCCTCCCTCCTAGAAACCCCCAGATGAGGCCACTTCTGTCTCACGCAAGGCCTCCAGAAAGCCTATTTATTTCATCCGCCCCTCCGCCCAGAATCAATTAATGGCTGCATTATCCTCTGAATTCCACTATTCAGCAACCAAATGGACTGGGTCACCGTTGCGTGAATCCAATTTCTAACTTTCAGCCTGAGACACACCCAACTATATATAGTATACCGCCGGCCTCCCGGATATAAACTGCGCCTAGCTCTCTCCCTGGCATGACCATGCACGGCATTTGTGAGCGTGTGCACGCTTGTGTTTATGTGTATGTGTGACACACACTGTCTGCGTGGTGCAGACAGCAGGGCAGGGCTTATGTAAAGTTGGCTGGTGGATGAGATCAGTCTGACAGAACAACAGCCTCAGACACAGCGTGGGAGGAGGGGCCAGCTTGTGATGCCACGTAGGATATAGGATAGTATATTGTCTGTGTTGATGGACGGACTACAGATGGGCTGGGGGGCGGTGGGGTTAATAGCAGGGGGAATTCAACAGTAAAAGGCTGTAATATGCCGTGTTTGATTTGAAAGTGAACAGAGTGCTCGGCTGCCGCAGAGGTAAAGTACCTGTCCGTCACGTCACCGCACATTTTGGTGGGGTTCGAATGTGCCGCGGTGCGTCTTGGCTTTGATGTCGAGCGTCTATATATACGAACACAATTGGCCCGTGTTTGGGGGAGTGAAGACAGGTGGGTGATATGTGTCACTATACACGTACGGTATACTGCAACGGGTTGGGACGGCGCCTGTCAGCGGGGTCAGTGTTGGGGCCAGGGGGATACAGTATACAGTAGGCACCGGTCAGCGGGGTCAGTGTTGGGGCCGGGGGATAGAGTACAGTATAGGCACCATGTCAGCGGGGTCAGTGTTGGGGCCGGGGGAGGAGTAGGACATAGGGATGCACCGAAAGGGAAATTATTTGGCCGAAGCCGAATACCGAATATAGGAAACAGTTGGCCGAAAACCGAATACCGAGTATCCAAAACTGATTAATATTATATATTTTTTTCTTCCTACCATTGCTGTCATGGCCGTACCTTAAAGCTACCTGCATGATTTATGGCAAAATAAATGGTTATGGCAAAACTTAACTTAAATAATAATCACTATTATGGGTCCATAAAACATGTATTCAGCTCTTTTTAAATGCATAAATTGCATACACTGTTCGGTGATATATTTTCTGCCTATTCGGGCCGAAACCGAATAGGCCGAAAATGCTTTTTTAGCCATTTTCTGCCGAATATTTTCTGTGGCCGAATATTCGGTGCATCACTAGGACATGCAGTACAGCATAGGCACACGCTCTCTCATGACATCAATACTTCTTATTGGTTAAATGTTTATAAAGACACACACTTAAAGCAATTTTAAACATGGCCTCCTTATTTTGAGCACGTCATGCTGTTGCATGAAAATCTGGAATTGTCATTCTTTCATGACATTAATTTATGACAAAACATAACGGAGAGATACAAGGTTGTCGACAGAGAGAAAGAGTCAGAGAGAGAGAGAGATAGAGAGAGAGAGAGATAGAGAGATAGAGAGAGAGACTGGATCCATAGGCCTGTATACTTGTAGATTGGCTATTTTCAGCGTGCGACACCACTGTATGACGAGAGGAGCAGGAGGCAGAGAAGACACGGTTGAGATTTCACCAAAGGGATGGTCAACTCTCACCAGCTCCAGCCAATTAGACAGCACACAGGCCTGCCTCTCCTCCCCTAGCGCTGCTTTCCTTTCACAGCCAGCTCTCTGTCAGAGTGAGAGGATCACCCTGCGTCCATCAGCACCACGCCGACCATCACACACACACACACACACTTCATAGTACACTCACGCATGCACGCTCGCACCGCACACGCACACGCACACACACACACACACACACACACACACACACACACACACACACACACACACACACACACACACACACACACACACACACACACACACACACACGCACGCACACACACACACACACACACACTCCTTACATGAACTACTTACATTTCTGTAAATCTCCTTTCTGCTCCTGTCATTTCCCTGTACGCCTGTCTGCACACAACTGTACACGCACACTTGCCACACCACGTGCGTGCGCACACACACACACACACACACACACACACGCACACACACACACACACACACACACACACACACACACACACACACACACAGGCCTAATCCTCACATGAACTCCTCACGTTTCATCTCCTCACTGCCTCTGCCAGCACCCTGACTGATGTGACCGTTAGTTCTGGAGGAGGGTTCTCTTTAATTGAGGGGCGCGTGTGTATACGTGTATAAGTGTGTGCACGTGCGAGAGAGAGAAAGTGCATTCAGATGTGTGTGTGTGCACGTGCACATTCGCCAGGCGTATACATGTGCATATTTGCGCACGTGTGTGCGTGTCTGTGTGCGTGCGTGCGTGCGTGCAGCTACTGTATCTGTCCCGTGCATCGGTGTGGCTGCTATTGTTGTCCTATCAGACAGGCTGTCAGGGGGCTCGCTCCCTCTCTGCTGGCGCGCTGCCTCTTTGTGTTCATGTTACAATAACGGGAATGTGCGACGCTGAAGGTCACCGCAGAGCCCTGCCGCTCCCCCCCCCCCTCCCCCCTCCCCCCTCCTCGCCTCTTGCTCTCCCGGCGGCCGACCCCGACATCGGCAGACATCGGTGAAACACGAACCCCGGCCACGCCGCCGCGAGGCTTCCGCCAATGACCGGCCCCACCCCGCCGATCGCTGTCCTTCTCAAGGTCATGTCCAGACAAAACTCAAAGTTATCAGGTGTAAGCGAGTGTGTCTCTCTCACTCTCTCTGCCTTCCACCATGAAGCTTTAACATGACGTGTTCTTATAGAGAGAGAGTCCAGTCAACCATATTATGAACCCAGCATGGTGTCCCTATTCACTATTACTTCAATTTCCCCTTATCTATCCATCTTTACATCTATCTATCTATCTATACATCCATCCATCCATCCATCCATCCATCTATTCATCTATCTATTGGGGGCATGTCATGACAGGCCAACATTCAACAAAAATAGGCAAATATTCAACAAAAATAGAAGATCTACACGCCGCTTGTCGATTGGCTTGTAGATCGGCAATTTGCGGCAAACGAGATCGGAGTGTAAAAACGTAGGGGAGCCAAGTACAGACCCCTGGGGGACGCTGGTCAACGAACTTCACAAACTTTGAGATTTCAGGTTTAACAATTCAAATAATCATTGGACTCTGATGAAGACTATAGCCGCAGTACCATCAACATGGTATTTTTATCCTTGCTTTTTGATGGAATAAAAGATGTTCTACTTGACCTGAACAGAGCTGCCATGGAGCTGCCATGGACCTTCTTTAATAAAAGATGTTCTACTTGACCTGAACAGAGCTGCCATGGAGCTGCCATGGACCTTCTTTAATAAACGATGTTCTACTTGACCTGAACAGAGCTGCCATGGAGCTGCCATGGACCTTCTTTAAGTTCACCACCTTAGTTTTCTTCCGCTGTGATATCTACAAAAGCATTGAACTTAGAACTCTTGTCCCGATTCAAATAAGCATATCTTATTCAAATATTTATAGACGTCAATGTATGACATCATTTTAGAGCTTACATTCTGTACTTTCATAATCTGTATGAAATGACTGAGGCTTACGGTGTACGCAGCGAAAAGCGCTGCGCGGACCCGGTCACTCAGGGTTTAAGTGGTTAACCTCTACCTGGCTGCTCTAGATGTTCTGTACCTCTATTCTTTAACACGGGTACCAGTACGGGTACCAGTACGGGTACCAGTACTGGTACCAGTACTGACTTTGTGATCATATGAGTTTCAAACGTACCAGTAGAGTCCTACACCTGCCATGTCGGGGACCAAGACAGGTGTTTCAATCTGTCTGATTGGCGTAGAACATTAGTTCTATGCCAATCAGACAAATGGAAATGTCTATGCCTTGCTTTTCTTTTTTTTCTTTAAATAATAAAGTTTTATTATTATTATGATTACAGTGATATCCATGTTCAATGTCCTAGAGAAACTATGGTTAAGTACCATAATGCAGGGACCTGCAACAAAAAAAGTCGTCCAATCCAACAAACGTTTTTGTTTTCACCTACTAACACAGTCACGTGACATTGATTCCCTTCCCTTATTCGCATGTACTAAGGTGGGATGTCAAAGCTTAAAGAATATGCATACACTCCTCATCTCCCTTTGTGGACTTCTCTATATCTGCATTCACACCTCACATCTCCCTTAGGTTCTGTTATCAGTCTGAGATCTCTCGCCTCACCTTTCTAAAAAACTTCTGACCCTATTGAGAGGAGAGATGCAGGTGTGTCTTTGTGAAAGCGGCTCCCTCCAGACGGCATTGGATCGATGGCGTAGATGAACCGCTTCCTTTTCTGAGCCCAGTCTCTCTCGCTCTCTCTTCTGTTTATCTCCCTCACGCCGCTCGCTGGCTACATGCTCTTAATTAAACATGCCGCGTGGCTATTAATTGTCAACCAGATTCAATTTGTTCCCCAGGCGCTCCGTGAATAGGGCCTCTCCTCCCAGAACAATGGCCGTCCGAATTGCCGTGTCAGAGTTGAACAAAGGGCCTGGAGACATCGCCTCCATCTCCTGTTGGTTGTGGCGGCTGCGCGATGGAGACAGACGCAGAACGCCGCGCTCGCCCACCCACCCGTTCCACTCCCGGGTTTTGCCAGACAGGTGCTCGGAAAGTATTCAGAGAAAATCGTTCTCTGTACCGAGTCACTACGCCATCTTTTCTCCCTTCCACTGACATTTTGGGCAGAAACAAAGCTTTCCATCACATTTCGCCAGGCGACACCTTTTTGCGAGCTGTCATAACACTTTCACTTCTGCAAATACCCATAGAGTAAAATACTCTAAATCGACCTCGTTTTGTCTCGTTCACTTTTCATGTTGTTGCTTTGTTCCTTTTTTTCCCCTTCTCCATGGCAACCTTTTTGACAAATTGTCGAAATATATAAACAAATAAATAAATAAATAAGCCGATGACTGCTGAGATGAATCTGGGAGTAAGCAGCTGCCAAGGCGTAATATAATTCATGGCCATGCATCAATGTTACCGGAGACCACTCCAGCACTCAGCCAGAACCCACAGAGCCAGGTGCCAGCACTTCACTACACATGCCCCAAACCAACCCCCCCCAGCACTTCACTACCCATGCCCCAAACCAACCCCCCCAGTGCCTCACTACCCATGCCCCAACCCTCCCCCCCAGCACTTCACTACCCATGCCCCAACCCTCCCCCCCAGCGCCTCACTACCCATGCCCCAAACCTACCCCCCCCCCCCAGCGTCTCACTACCCATGCCCCAAACCAACCCCCCCCCAGCTCCTCAATACCCATGCCCCAACCCTCCCCCCCCCAGCACTTCACTACCCATGCCCCAAACTGAAACGGGAGGAAGGGAGCGCTCGTTTTGCTTCTCGTGATTCACCATTCCGTCCACAGTGGCTTGCCAACTATAAGACGCTGTGCTCGCGAGCGGCCGTCAGATTCACACTCTGCATCGAGGCCACGCTGTCGGCACACCTGCCTTGTTGTCGAGTGATTTAAGAATGTTGAGGTAACATCGAGTGCACCTCTTTCCCAAACCCTGCAGGTGAATACAACATGGCCTCCCCAGGATAAATTTTGAAAGTGATGTTTCTTGTTATGAAAAGTGTTTATTTAATGTAGGAAAGGGGGAAAAAGCTACATTTACTTCAACCCTGTTTGGGAAACACTGCTATACATCCTTCCATCCAATGCCACGTCCTCACAGCCAGCCCAGAGCCATCCCACCATGCAGTCAACATGCCACATCCCCAAAAAACACAACAAACAACAGCCTAAACCCCCCTGGTGCCAGGAGGCATGGCTGGCGCTAATGTACGGCTGCTTAAACCCGCAACAATACACCTCCAATAAACCTGCCCCACTGTGGCTCCTAAATCACACACAGTAGGAGCCAAGCTGAGGGGCATTCAAAGAGAACTTTCAACCACGTGGTCACAAACAATCCCTCCACTATGAAGGCTGTGTGTGTGTGTGTGTGTGTGTGTGTGTGTGTGTGTGTGTGTGTGTGTGTGTGTGTGTGTGTGTGTGTGTGTGCGCGCGTGCGTGCGTGCGTGCATGTGTGCGACAAGTAGAGGGTATGCATATAGTGAGTGCATGGTAAATGGAGTGGCAATACCGTTTTTTAATGTTGTTTAATGCAGTCAGATAGGACGTTTCTGTTTGGATGTCAAGGCCAGATTTTTTATTTTTTTGCCACTAGGCGTTCCCCCATAACTTCCGGGTATGACGATGATGTCATGTGTACACTAGCAGAATTTCAGAAATGCCCATTATGAGGGCAATTTTCCTGGTCCTCACACAAGATTTGTGGAGTTAGGCTATACGATTGGGAAAAGATTCAGACTGAGTTTATAGGGTTCAGCCTGGAGGAGGTGCATCCATCAGCCCAAATAATTACCTATGTTTATTAGACTTTTGTGTTAGAGTGGTGAAAATGTCTTCGTTAAGTTACTATCCTACAACCTTGGTGTCCTCACAAGTACAGTTACACAAAGGGATGTGCGTGTGCGTGCGTGCGTGCGTGTTTGTGTGTGTGTGTGTGTGTGTGTGTGTGTGTGTGTGTGTGTGTGTGTGTGCGTGTGTGTGTGTGTTTGCACGTGCATGTGTGTGAGTCCAACTCTTCCTGGTGGCCAGATGTTCAAGCATCTCGCTGTGTCTCTCTGAGGAGACGTCACTACTGAAGTGACACATGCAAGGGGACAGCGCTGATGTCTTTATAACAACACGCACTGTAAATAATGCACCGCTGTGAGGCCTAATGGAGAAGCCTCGTTGTTGTGGCGTGTGTGTAAGTAATATAAGTGCTCAACCTCACTACTTGTACTCGGGTCCTAGTACAGATACTCATACTCCTGGTCAATCATTACTCACTCACTATATGCTAATAATGCTACATATATAGGCTCTGACCTGACAGCGTGTCACGTGTTCGAGTCCCGGTCATGACAACCTTTGCTGCATGTCTCTCCCCTTCTCTCTTTCCTGTCTTCACTTGAAACCATCAATAAAGGCAGAAAAGCCCAAAATATATAATATATTACTCACCCACAAGTGAAAGTATTCAAAAGTGCATACTTTTTAAAATACTTAATAATACTAAATAAAAGTGAAAATGGCAGAGCTTGTACTGTAGAACTGATACAATAGGGCTTAAGTTCTCCTCCTTCCTACTAATGTACTGGAGTCAAAGGTACAATTTGGTACGATAAAAAACTAAAGTAAAATACACATACAGTACAAAACAAAGGACTAGTAGGCCTACAGTACTTTTAAGCCCGAACAATCAATGGATCAATGCATGAGGAGTGCAGCAGGCTTCTTCGTATATATCACCTGACAGGAGAGATTTTCCAGGACGTGTAGAGCGTGGGAGGAACACGTTATTCCTGACCATGGGGAGGCAGTATAGATACGGGTACAGTATAGATACCAGAATTACTGAATGTTTTTTTTGCGAGGGACACGGGGAGAACATGCAAACTCCACAGAGCAATGCCCTTTCGCCAACCCCAACCAATAAGGTTTGGGGTTTGCTGATGACACAGAGGAGAGAACACGCCCCCCCCCCGGCCCAGCACCCACAGCGTCACCGGCGGGAAATCGAACACGGGACCTTCTACTAGCTGTGAGGCGACAGAGCTGCTGACTGCACCGCCGTGCTCCCCCTTAAGTACAGGACTTAAGTAAATGTACTCTCTACCACCACTGCTTGTATCCTTGTAAATAATGTACCGCTGTGCGGCCATGCAGCAGGCTGCTTGTAGCAGTGTAGCCGGCATGTGTAATCTAAGGGTTTCTAGTGTACATACATTGCACATATAGGAGGAGGAGGCGTGCTGCCTCCCGTGGGTGGGACGTACCGGGCTGCATGCGTTTTCAGCAATCCTAATATTTTCGCTGCCGGTGGAACTCGACTGAGCAGTTGGGGGAATTACTTATTTAAAAGATAAGGTTTCCTCTGTTGTCAGCAGAAACCCGCCTCTTGTCCATAACGGGGGAGGAAAGCAATGCAGTGTGAAATCAAAGGTCACCCAGAGAGACAAATAGCACTAACAGGCGGGAGCAAGCGGGGTGGGGTGGGGAGGGGGTTGACAAACGCTCCCTCCCTACCAAATTAATTAAGAGTGGAGACTCAACACAGAGTCTCCAACAACAACAAAGGACAGCAGCCTGGTTTTTTTCAGCGAATGTGCTTTAAAACCATTTAAACTCCATATACTTTGTTGACCCGAGTCTAGTTGCTCCCCTCCTCTTCCCACCTGATCTACAAGCTCACAGGCGGCTATTTTCCCTTATTAAGACATGTACAGGGGACGCTATGGGGTTAAAACACTTCTGCCATCAAAGGGGCGCACGTGTATAAGCTCTGCCTCCATCAAGATGTCTCTGCCATTGACTGTTGGCATATGGCAGCCTCGAGGAGCCATTGATCTCAATCTCCGGGCCTCAGTGACACCTCAGTGGAGCTTGATCCGGCCTCTGCCCGCCTTCGGCCCGGGGGTCCTCGGGGGGACCGGGGAGAGGGGAGAGGGGAGAGGGGGAGAGGGGGGGGGGTTGCTGTATCAAATGTTTCACCCCAGGCAGCCTGCTAATCCCACAGTGTTCACAGGTGTCTCTGTCTGTCCGTGACCGGCAGATAAGCCCAGACGAGACACAAGCAAGGGGGGACACTGCTTGCCTGCCTATGCGTGCGTGCGTGTGTGTGTGTGTGTGAGTGTGAGTGTGAGTGTGAGTGTGAGTGTGAGTGTGTGTGTGTGTGTATGTGTGTGTGTGTGTGTGTGTGTGTGTGTGTGTGTGTGTGTGTGTGTGTGTGTGTGTGAGCGTGCATGCGTGCGTGCGTGTTTGTGTCTGTGCGTCATGGCCACAGTCAGTCACCCGGTGGAAGAGACAGCCTCAGACGGGCTCAGAGACTCGGCTTGTGAAACGGAGCTTACAGATAATGGCGTCTCTCATCTGGGAGCAGCCGGCGAGAAGAAAACATCTGCATTCTCGCTTATCTCTTCACACCATTGGCTGTTGAAATGACGCACGCCGATCATTTACGGGATTATGTACCAACCGACCGGTTTTCCCCTTTCACAGATCAGTGCGGTGGAAATGTTTGTAGCGCGGGGCCAAGCCGGGACAAGCCACTCGTCTCTCGGTTGTGTGTGGTGATAAGCGCCAGGGAGGCAGCGCGCTAACCTGTGGTACGATCACAGCACACTCACCTCTAGCGCCCCCCCCACCCTAATCCCGGGCCCCTTAAAGGGGCCCTGCGCTGATTTCGTATAGGTGGTTTCTCCAGTTCAGGTTAAAACTACAGCAGATTAATAACATGGCAGGATATTAAGCAATGCAGCTGCAGCTAACAAATTAATAACAGGTGTGTTGGACTGAGGTGTCCACCCAGTGCAATGGGTGTGCCACTGCTTGCACATTCACACACCCATGATTAATCGTTTTAGCTGCAGCTGTGTTGCTTACATCACGTTGTACTTAAGGACAGCTCGTTTTATGCCATGTTTTTACCCTGCTGTATTTTTTTTGTATGTGATGTTTACTCCCACCACCACCCCAGCACCACCGGTGGGCTCTGTTACTTATGCTTCCCATGGGGGGGGGGGGGGGAGTTATTGTATATCTATCTCCCTGCTCTTACTGTTTAATGATGGTGTTTGATTGTGCCGAGCAGAGAGAAAAATGTAGCAGAGCCGAACGCCAAGATAAAACATTATATGAACACTCTCATTCTATAATAAATATTGGTTAAATCTATTCGTGAGTTATCCGACTGGAAAACATTTATTTTACTGTGTTCAAGGAAAAAGCTTAGTGTTCCCACTTCTTTACTAATTTACTTCAAATGGCATTTCACGTGGATAAGATGTTCTATTCTACATTGTCATGGGGTTTAAATGTTCAATGCAATTGAAGTGCAATTAAGTTAATAGGACTTTACGTGCTGTTGGTAATCACAACATGATACCCGCAATAATATTTCACTCATAAATACGCCCATTGATCTCGCATATACACAATGGATGCTCGTTGCCCTTTCTTGTTGAAATATGGCACAGTAGAGCTCTAAGACAGACGTTGAAATGTATCAATCATACGTAAGGTCAGACTCAGCTGTAACATTTGACCTTTTAATGGCCATTTACTATGGTACAGAGGGGGGTGTGTGTGTGTGTGTGTGTGTGTGTGTGTGTGTGTGTGTGTGTGTGTGTGTGTGTGTGTGTGTGTGTGTGCGCGCGCGCGCGTGCGTGCGTGCAGGCACACGTCCTGTGTTCTCTCCCCCAGTGGGGGGCAGTACCATCCATGCCTAACTGCCAGTGCCCACCCACCCATCCATCGCACGTCTTGTCTAATTAAACATCGTTAACATTCATCCCAAGGTCTTATGCAGATGAGCACAGAGGGAGCATGGTGCACTGCGCATTAAGAAAACAACTTTAGTGGGAGGGGGGTGGGTGGGTGGGGGGGCAGTAGGGGGTACGGTAGGGCGTGGGGGGTCTATTTGAATTGAGACGTGCAGGATATCTCCCATTTGACCTCATTCATCAATTAATTACCACCATTAGGGGGCGGCGATGTGGAACCAAAGTGGGAGTCTCTGTGCAGCGTGCCTGCCCCCCCCCCCCCCCCCCCCCACACACACACACACACACACCCCCCAGTCAGGTCAGGTGACAGTGTTCTTACAGGCATATGTCTGTGACAGACACACACCAATTGACAAATAAGCCAGGTACGTTTGGGCATTGTGTGTGTGTGTGTGTGTGTGTGTGTGTGTGTGCGTGTGTGCGTGTGTGTGTGTGTGTGTGTGTGTGACCAGACAGGCATCCCTGATGCCTGTCGATGTCCTTTATAGAGGTGTGTAATCACAGATCAATTTTGTCATGTGGCTGTCACTCTGTCATTCGTGCACGCGCACGCACGCACACACACACACACACACACACACACGCACACGTCTGGTCTCAACCAACACAACACCCATCATCTGTCCTGTTGCTTTCAGGGCACAAGGTGTGGTTTCCACCCAAACAAACAAGGAATGTCTGTTGAAACAAACACCCCAATCGCCAGATGAGAAAACGTTGGTGTTGTACGTTTCTGCAAAACCACTGATATAGGCATCTGATCCGTGAAGTGGCCGCAACTAGTGGTGCGAACGAAGCTCACTGCATAACATTACGCACAGAATAGATATATGTTCTCAGTACTTGGAAATGAAACAATCTAGGAGTTAATCGACATCATATACACGCGACCCACGCCTAGAAATGTTGTGATTTTGTATGTACAAAATCACAAATACAATGAGAAGGCTACGTATATGCAATGACTCAGAATGACTCTTAGCAAAGTTGATCTATTGTTCATAAAAAAAAACACATTGATGAAGGCTGGATAGCTGAAATAGCTTGTGATCTCTTAAGGCGTATAATCACAAAACGTTTTTATTCATGAGTGTGACCTTCATTCTTATTTGTTCTTCTGCGCATAGAAAACATAAAAGAAATAGGAGGAGGGGGGGGGGGGTGTCGTCTCTCTCTGGTTTGACAGAGAGACACCGTCAGAATGCACGGAGCAGGACGTGTCAACAACAGTGTGTTGAAACGTGACCCCTTTCATTTCCCTCTGATCGCCGTGTTTGCACCGGGGCACCGGCGTGCACCGGCAGCTATTCAGACGCCACACAAAAGCCATGAAAGCCGGCATTATCTGCAGGAGCCCGAGGCTCACAAAAGCGCTTGACAAGGCCTTACCCATGTGTGCCAGCGTGTGCATATGCCAGCGGGGAGGGGAGGGGAGTGGAGGCTCCGGGGTCTGTGCATCCAACCGGGCCCCCGAACACCTCCGTGCACTCCTTTCATACCGAAACACTTGAACGTGAACCCTCTGTGTCCCTATTCTGCATGGGCATGTCATAATGTAGGCGAAAATAGACAATCAAAAACATCGCAACCCGTTGTCAGCTGGATTATTACCATTTTGAAAACAGGATGCTACTGTAGATTTTTGAGTGGTGCAACCACTCCAAGGAACAGCAATGTCCGTGTTCACCTATGTGTTGGTTCACCAACCTATGTGACGTTAATGAGCACCAGTGTATGACTATGAGTACCAGTAGGGACGCTGTTGTGCCAGAAACAGAGAGAGAGAGAGAGAGACAGTGCTGCACTGTTGCCTGCTAATGAGAGAGAGAGAGAGATAGAGAGAGGAGGGGGGGGGGGAGAGGGGAGTTGCACGTGCACTCAATTCACACAGGTGTGATTTTTAACTCACTATGAGCACAGAGCACTTTGTTATGAGCATCAAAACATTTTGATGAATTCAATTTTCTTCAGTCTATTCTCTGTCTAAGGAGTCTTCCTTCATTATTTATGAGGTGAGAGAGTCTTTTTCTGCCAGTTCTCCATAAAAAAGAAGGGGACCAAGTATAGGCCGCAGGGGAACTATATACGCCCAACAAACTATATGGGGTTTTTAAGTGGTTAAAATGGCACGTGAGCGTCCATGAGGCTGTGGCAGCTGCAACGGTCTGATGGAGAGCCTGCCGGGGCGGCATGGCAGTCAGACTGTGAGTTATGTGTGTTGCACGTGCACTCATATTTCTGGGGTGGGGTGGGGGTGTGCAGGGGCTTTCGGTCGGCCGTGCACAGCGGCGGCACGGCGGTATGGTGGCGGCGCTCGACCGCGATCCTATTTGTAACTGACTGGAGGAACAAGCGCCCCGGAGGAGGAGGAGGAGGAGCGGTGTGGTGAAGCTCGCTCACCTTCACCGTCTGTCTGAGATTCATCTCTGTGGATCGCCGGCACGCCACACCGTCCTACACGCGCGTCGAGAAAAGTGGTTGTACTGTACACAAGAGCGCACACACACACAAACTCGAGCTGTACACAAACACAGCATGGGGTCAAGTGCTCCACATGTGGGCCCCATATACGCAAAAAATAGACATGTCTTTCTCAACGGAGCGGTGAGAAATAGGCACGCATGAGGGAGCACGCGGGGTGCTGGCGCCCCCGCGTTGCGTATCTGACGCACGGCAGCCCAAGGTCAAATCCAAATCCTCTCCCCAGACGTCGGGTCACTCAGATCACCTTCAAGGTTTCCTGGCACCGCAAACCCCCCATGTCTCCTCCACAAACATGTTCGGTCCAGCTTGATACCGATTGGCCGACGAGCCTCAACATGACGCACTGGGGGGGGTGCAGACGGTGTCATAGCAATTCCTGGGAGGCAGGGGGCGCTGTGGAGATGGTGAAAAGAGCCTTGGCAGCAGGGCTGGCGAGCAGGCGGTGCTCAGGAAACGATGATGAAGTGCAGCATTAGTACGGTGATTAACTCCTTCTCCCGCTCCTTCCTCCTCTCGTTCGGTCCCATTTCCTCGCACTACGAGGCGCGGAGGAGGGGGTGAGGGGGCTTGTGGCGGGGGAGTGGGTGGGAGGGTGGGTGGGGGGGGGGGTGCGGGGGCGTCTGATCAGTGTGTGTGAGATTCCCTTGACGCGCCGTCCATCTGTGTGTGTGTGTGAGGCGTGCGAGCCAGCCAGTCTAACGCCGGCGTGCTGCTTGGATCTCTGCTCGTCATCTCTCCATCTTGAGCGTCTACATCCACCCCTCTCCGCTCAAGGAACTCCCGAGAAGCACTGAAACTTTGATGAGGCGGCGCATCGCATCCTGTTGACATGCAACGGGGGCTAAGCGCGTGGAAAAGCGGAGGAATTTAATCTATGTGCTCCATAAATACGCCAGGATTAATTTTATAATGTAACATGGTCACGTCTTGCGGACTCTGTGCAATGTATATAATGTAACACAAAAAGCTACAGTATATGCCCCATTTATACCGGTTTGCATGCGGCAGATATACAAGCTCATGCGTTGCGCTGCACGGCACTTTGTGAGCATGTAGATCAGCTATTTTCAGTAGCCGACACCGGCATGCACAGGTATAAATCACCCTTTTTGAATTCACAGTTTGTGCACTTTGCCAATGTGTGCATGGCCCTCAGGTCTTGGACTAAAGCACAAGTGTTAGAGGCCCACATGCCTGCGGGAGGTGGAGAGTTCTGTATAATACTACCACTACAACATTCAAGTTCCCCACGGAGGCAGCGATCACTGGGCCGGATGGCGGTAGCACTTTAGCCTGCGCTGTGCATGCCGCTATAAAAGCCCCAAAACACTTCACACGAGAGTCTCTCCTGCGACTTCCCACCCAGCGGGGAAGCCTTTTTTCTCTTGATGACCAGAGGGCGGCGGAGCCCTGCGGAAAATGGAGCTAGGCCAAATGAGAGAGAATTAAAACCAAAAAAAGAAAAAGGAAGGAAAAGGAAAGAAATCGCTGTGATGAGTCAGCCTCTCTTGATAATGGTAAGTCTAGAGGAACTGGCTTCAAACTCCTCCAGATGAGAGCGATAAGAGGGTCGGGTATTGGAGAACTCATTCTTGCGGGCCAATAATGGCCTACTTGACTGCTAATAAAGTAGGTGTTCCTCCGTACGAATCTGGAGCCGCCATTGATTTTTATATTCATTGGGAAAAATGATTGTACTATACTCAGTGAGCTCGCTCTGTGGCGGATCAGGGCTAATCCCAGTGCCTTGGAGAAGCCTCAAAGGGTCGTGCTATATATGTTTATATATGTTTATATTCTAATCCCAGTGCCTTGGAGAAGCCTCAAAGGGTCGTGCTATATATGTTTATTATGTTTATATAATATAGAATATGTCTGATATGACACATAATGCTAATCCCAGTGCCTTGGAGAAGCCTCAAATGGTCGTGCTATATATGTTTATATGTTTACTGTATATATATATATATTCTAATCCCAATGCCTTGGAGAAGCCTCAAATGGTGGTGCTATATACGTTTATATGTTTACTGTATATACAGTATGCTAATCCCAATGCCTTGGAGAAGCCTCAAATGGTCGTGCTATATATGTTTACTGTATATACAGTATGCTAATCTCAGTGCCTTGGAGAAGCCTCAAAGGGTCGTGCTAACGGTGCTATATATGTTGTGAGTGAATGTCGCTGCCCGCTGGGGTTGTGAGGTTGCCATACATACCCACGAGGGGCGGCGTGTGTTGCGGCGCCACCACGGAAACCCACGCCGTGGCCTTGTGGGACGCGGGTGGTGGTTTACAACATAAAGTTGTAAAGTAAGAGAGAAACTTCACAGACAGCCCTTTGATATGCAGATAGATAGCGGGAGATACCCCATGGACCATTCATCACGTGGGGGCCTGCTTGTTAGCTTTCATTTCTGACACAATGCGATGCCGAAATAAACTCTCTCTCTCTCTCTCTCTCTCTCTCTCTCTCTCTCTCTCTCTCTCTCATTCCACTCAACTGTTCAGCATTTCTTGTTATTTTGAGGACCGCTGCTGCCGCTTCCTGCAACGAGGATAAAAATCACGGAGCAGAATCGTCGTCCTCCATGGGAGCGTGCTGCCTCATGGCAGTCGGCCTCAATAACAACAGTATTTACAATGTTTTCAAGATTTTGTAGACTTTCACTTGTTTTCAAGCATCATTATTAAATGTGCTCCAGTAAAGGTGAGTCTCACAGTGGGACGTGAGGCTCCTCTTGTCTCCATTCTTCTCCCGTGCCCTTATAAATTCTGAACAATTACATGCCTGGGCTGCGTTTTTTCTTCCGACGGCAGAAATTACAACTGGCTCCTCTCTCTCTCTCTCTTTCTCATCCCAGCATCGTTCATCTATTATTCAGTTTTTAATTTGGCTATTTGAGGTTTGTTCCCTCGTTTGGCGACAAGTAAGCCTCTGCTAAACAGGCACCTTATCCATTACACTAAATCTAGTGCACAGCAGACAGCATTCTGGAATTGACCATTAGAGGGGTTATTGATATAACCACGATTCCCCCTTCTCATTATCCCTCTAATTCATCTGTAATTGTATCGCAGGGTCTACGAGTTATTCTCACCTTGGGATGGACACAGAGAGCATCTTTACTCTTTGAAATATCCCCATGTTTGGCTACTTCATACAAGAACTCATCCATCAGAGGCCGCTCCCGCTCGGCCCAGCCAACTTTTCATCAAGGCCCTTTTTGTTCAACTGAGCTTTTGTGTTTTATGACAAAAGTTTCCAAATTACAGATGGCATTTACCCAGAGAACCCATCACACCTCTGGTAAACATTATATCTTCGGACTCCTATAATCACATGCAATTGTGGTACAGTGAAAAGGAGAGATGTGGCTCTTTACTGGGATCTATGGCTCATTGTATCGCGTGTGTCACGCGAGCCAAGGATCAATAGGACTCAATAGTCTATTAATAGACAAGTCTTAGACTCTGTTCAGACCAAAGCACCAGTCTGTCCACCAGCCCTGGTCCTGAAAAGACCAGCGTGCAAAGGAAACCGATCCCATCGTTTCTGTTAACACTGAGAGCCTCTTAATCATCTCCATTTCCCATTGACTCTCTCCTCCATGCTTTGCTCCATCTCGTCTAAGGTCCGGCTCAGAGGGGACTGTTAACCCATCTCCTTGCCCGTGCCTTTTTTGGGGGCACAAAGGTGACGGCCCTGTGTCACCCGTTTCGACTGATATCAATCGACAAGACCGCAGTGATCACTTAGGATCAGTACCATTGTTTTCCACGAGTATGGGCATGCTCTGCCGACTGAAAACACCCCCCCGACAAGATTAAGGTTGGCGAACATACGTTAATGTTGCTTGCGGTTATGTTTAGGGGAGGGTATGAGGAGGCTTGTCGTTTTTAGTATAGGCAGTAGACCAAAACGACAGGATTAAGGTTGGCGAACATGCGTTAATATTAGGACCGTGCTGCGACATGCTTGCGGTTATGTTTAGGGGAGGTGTATGTGGAGGGTTGTCATTTTCAGTAGGCTCAGTAGACCTGACTAGACCGATACGATCGGTTAACGTGTCATCAATGGCAATCGCAGCCAGTAGGCTCCAGGCGAGCCGATCGGCTGGATAAGATCGGCGTAATAAGTGTAACCTACTGGGAATTATCGGTTGATTTTTGGTCGAAACGGCTGCCTGTGTCTATATTGAGGAGATTGAATGTGAGATCAAGGACGTTCTCGCCGGGCACGACAACATGTTGTCTATGCAGGCATTATACGTTGGAGCATTATATCACATTATAACCTTCAGTGTGTAGGAGTCATCTGTTGTTTTCAAACTAGACACATTCAGTGTCCATGAATTAAACAGTATAGAGCGCATCTGAGTACACGTAGTACTGTAGGTAGGCAGGTGCGTAGGAGAAGACCTTCGGTCGACAACAAAGACACAAAAGAGCTCCCACGCACGTACTGTCTTCTTCACTTGCAATTAAAAACACCTTCATTATGATTACAAATATTTGGAAGCAAGGACCTATCTGATCTGTGATCGTAAAGTTCTCCGCACTCGAATGTTCTTGCTGTTTTAATTGCAAGTGATAAGCAATTGAAAATCCACTGCTGAATAACTTTTTTGGGGGGTTTTCTTCTTCTTTTTTTTAAAGGGTAAAGCATGTCTTCGCATTGTGATGATAACAAGCTGCCCTCATACAGTGGTGATTACAGTGACAGGCAGGTGTAGAGCTACCTCATACAGTGGTGATTACAGTGACAGGCAGGTGTAGAGCTACTTCATACAGTGGTGATTACAGTGACAGGCAGGTGTAGAGCTATAGTTCATACAGTGGTGATTACAGTGACAGGCAGGTGTAGAGCTACCTCATACAGTGGTGATTACAGTGACAGGCAGGTGTAGAGCTATAGTTCATACAGTGGTGATTACAGTGACAGGCAGGTGTAGAGCTATACTTCATACAGTGGTGATTACAGTGACAGGCAGGTGTAGAGCTACCTCATACAGTGGTGATTACAGTGACAGGCAGGTGTAGAGCTATAGTTCATACAGTGGTGATTACAGTGACAGGCAGGTGTAGAGCTATACTTCATACAGTGGTGATTACAGTGACAGGCAGGTGTAGAGCTATACTTCATACGGTGGTGATTACAGTGACAGGCAGGTGTAGAGCTATATCTCATACAGTGGTGACTACAGTGACAGGCAGGTGTAGAGCTATACTTCATACGGTGGTGATTACAGTGACAGGCAGGTGTAGAGCTATATCTCATACAGTGGTGACTACAGTGACAGGCAGGTGTAGAGCTATACTTCATACAGTGGTGATTACAGTGACAGGCAGGTGTAGAGCTATACTTCATACAGTGGTGATTACAGTGACAGGCAGGTGTAGAGCTACTTCATACAGTGGTGATTACAGTGACAGGCAGGTGTAGAGCTACCTCATACAGTGGTGACTACAGTGACAGGCAGGTGTAGAGCTACTTCATACAGTGGTGATTACAGTGACAGGCAGGTGTAGAGCTACCTCATACAGTGGTGACTACAGTGACAGGCAGGTGTAGAGCTATACTTCATACAGTGGTGATTACAGTGACAGGCAGGTGTAGAGCTATACTTCATACAGTGGTGACTACAGTGACAGGCAGGTGTAGAGCTACTTCATACAGTGGTGATTACAGTGACAGGCAGGTGTAGAGCTACTTCATCTATCTAAAGTGTAAGCGAGGGGTCCAACGGACCGTAATGTGTAGATATTTTATAAAGACAGTCACTGAATCCTGACTGGACATAATTCATGCAGACAATGCATGGAAGGACACCTCAGTAATATAAAACAAATATTGCCATCGATCTGCAGTATTTAATTTCCTCCTCCCCCCCCTGACCAATAACACTGAATACCAACTAAAGCTTCGGTACTGCATGCTATTTACCAAACCGTACCGTAGATTACTGCATCACTTCAGTGCTAAAAAGATCTATCGATTCATTCTTCTGTTTGCTCCTCAAGGGAGCCTTTAGAGAAAAACGGCACCTAGCTTGTGTTAAAGTGTTTCTTATATTCCCTCAATCACTTTCAAAATGTACTTCAGATTGTATGATTTTACCATCTTAATAATATGGTGGATAGATGGCTGGTGTTATTCTCTCTCGACCTCTGTGGGGTGGGGGGGGGGCACGGGGGGGGGGGGGGCACGGCTGGGAGGGGAGAGGAGGGGGGGCGGGGGGTCAGTGTCACATGATCGCTCCTCAGTGGTTTAGTACCGCCCACCTTCGGCAGGACGGGGGCCGTCACATTCGTCTATGTCACGGAGCGGCGTGCCACCCATTCATCAGGCCTGCCAGCGATGGCATCCCTTCCCTCTGTGTGCCCGGAGACTGGGCAACGTCAGGCCCCTGACTGCATCCCAGATACACACACAGAGCAGCGCACGCAACACACACACACACACACACACACACACACACACACACACACACACACACACACACACACACACACACACACACACACACACACACACACACACACACACACACACACACACACACACACACACACACACACACACACACACACACACACACACACACTCTGATGGATTTATTTATTAGAGCCTTTCATTACCCAGGAGGCCAATGGTGAATCACAATGCGCCGTCTGCATCGGCAATGTACAGCTCGGCTGTTGAACTCTTGAGCTCGTCGCTATTGTGGGCCGACTTTAAGAGGACAGCGTGATCTTTTGGCCGGTGTTATTAGAGACGAGGAACATTTGGAAAATGAAAATAAATGAATAATAACTTGTACACACAAAAGACTATTTGTGCAGGTTGCTGTGCTTTGCAGAGCAGCAGACCTTTATGTAGGGAATTTGATCCTATCTCTCCACCTTGCATAGCTGGAACAGAATTCTATTCATGCATTTTATTTTATCTGACTATGAAAGCAAAAGCTCCCTCTGTTTTATTATATGGCCCAGTCTGCACAATTGCAATGACTTTATGATCCCGTGTTTTAAAACTCTGAATCAACTGGGAGAATCTGTTCGCCTGTGCGTGACGCGCCCTGCAGATTCCGAGGCAATCTGGAGGAAACCAGCCACCGAGTTTAGATGTGTGCAGGCTGGAGTTCAATACTGCCTGCAAAACTTAGTATTATTGATCGGTGAGGATGGTAAATTCAATATAGTCTAAAGAAGTTAGAATTGTGGATCTACAAGCCAAGCAATTCAATAGTGTTCATCCCGCGCAGCGGTGAGGATCTGGACCCTGTCTGATTCAATCGCAGCGGCCGCGGAGAAGGCTCGCAGCGACGGAGGAGCCAACGAATGCAATACGCCGCAGCCTCAGAGAGGTCCTTTGGAGTCTACAAATTTAATAGAGCCACTTTACCCCCTCATATGTTCTGGCAACTAGATTTGGAGTGTGGCGGTTCCCCCTCCCCTCCTCTCGGGCACCCAGAGGCTGCAGAGTTTACCCTAAATAAGCCATCGTCTTTATTGCAATCTTTCTTGGAGTCCAAGCCAAGTCCTGGTTTAATTATGACAAATCCATGCCATGTGTTTTTGTGTGTTTGCCAGTAATGAGAGATGCTTAGCAGGAAATTACTCAAAGCGTCTATACACACACACATGTTAGTTTGACTCCAAAGAAGGCACAAATACTGTACAGGAACAAATGGACACAGTACTAGTGTTTATACTCTCTTCTGAGTTAAATTAATGAAGGATTTCACCGTGACAGAACAGGGAGATGCATGCATGCTTTTTCATGAAGCATTTTGTGTTTTCGTTATAAAACTGTGGGAACTTGGCAGATGGGTAAAAGGGTCCCACCGGTAAAAAAAAGGTTTAGCATCTGACGAGGCGAGAGGTGCTCATTTGAGGCCCCGCGGCTTTAAATTCCACATCATTTAATTCGTTGAGACTGTTGTATGACTCGGGGCGCATCGCAGGAGGCAAGGGGTTCTCGCCTTCTCGCGCCTCACCCGGGATTTTTACAATCAAGGCCAAATTAAGTGTGGCATAAAATCATAAATTAGCCGCAGATAACATAAACTATGGTGGTGGTGGTGCATGGGGTGGGTGTTGTTGTGTGATGCACAGTTGCACACCACTCCAACGGGTACGATACGTTTCCTTTTCAAGTGATGGCTTTGAGCGGACGTCAAAGCCCTAGCTCCAGAACCGCCCTGCACTAAAAGGAACTCATTTGAATATCTGAGCCGTTCTCTCCAGACATTAGCGCTGAAGGAATCACTCGTTAAAGCATGAGGAGGTTGGAACGGAGTACGATAAGCATTTGTAATTGCCGACCGTGTTTGCTTCCTAATTTGTGGCCAGTGACATTAAAATTGTCTAGTTGGAAAACAAAAAGGGAACTTGGAAAGGCATTAAAGTGTGCGTCTGCGAGGAGGAGGCAGAGGAGGGGGCGTGAGGGGAATGCTCAAAGAGAAATTTGGCTGAGAGCAACCCAGAATAAAATAGCCGCTGGTTGTAATCCCAACTCTATACTGCACTGTCAAGCAGCTAATAAAAATAGGCTGCTGGCAGATCAAGTCTGTGATTCAAATACATTCAAAGCCTTTCTTAACTGAACTGCAAAAATCCTGCTCTGGCTCATTTTCTGTCTATTTTTGCATCCCCCCCACTTCCCCCCCTTTTCTCATTTCCACCCCCCACCCCAGTCGCCATTGTTTGCTAGGTCTCTTTCCCCCCTCTCTCTCTCTCTTTTGCTCCCAATCTCCCCTAGTATCATTGCTAAATCTATTTGGGACTGCCGCTGGGAGCAATTGAGCAGAAATGGGTTTGTGCACATCTTGAAAACTGTGTCTGTCATAGAAAAGGGTTGAACATGAGAGTGAGAGAGAGAGAGAGAGAGAGAGAGAGAGAGACTGGTTAAATAGCCATGTGCCTGGCCTTCAATAGCCTGCAGGTGTCCTCAGTAGGTACTAGGAGCTGTTGACTGTTGACCACATCCAAACAGCACCCCTTCTCACTACATCACCCCTGGTTTGCTGATACTGATACTGCATCAATGGTTCTTGAACAATTTCCTCTCAACGACCCCATCTATGTAGTTGTCATGCTGATTTATGTTTTGTTTATTCCAATTTTTTAAATAATACCAGAACTATAGCAGTTTTGCATCACTATGGTATAAGCTCATAGATCAACTATACTTTCGAAAGGCAGAAGTATAAAATAGGGTTAAAGTGGTCAAACTGTTCCTCATTTAGTTGGGGTCCCCCTGGAACCCCCCCAACGACACCACTTTGAGAACCACTGGTCTATAGGGCTCAGCCCTGACCACGCAGGAGATTAGCTATATATGGTCCCCTGGTTCGGGGACCACCAGGGGTCCAAATGGACCCTGATGGGGTCTGTAACGCTGAAAGTGTACAAATCATGTGTATAATGCCGCCAGGTGCAAACGTATACCAATCAGACCGTAACGCTATACCTCTGAGCCAATATAGCAGCATTGCTCTGTCACCAGGAGGGAATCTCTCTCTCTCTCTCTCTCCCCCCCTCCTCCCCCTCCCTCCTGTTCGACCAATGAGACGGACGGGCCAGCGCCACGTGGTGCCAGCCTCGTGCGTCGTCAGAAGGAGATAATATGAGGTTTTGGTTAAAGCCCTCTGAACCTCAAAGCCCACGTTCATCTCCATGACTTTGAATTCATTACCCATCAAAGATAAGTCTCTCCCTTTTCACACGCAGGGCTCTATTTGTCAGTGTCACCGCACAAAAGGGAGAGGGGCGACTTTATTCATGCCAAACATGCCTCCGGTTTCAACTTTTCGGTCAACCCTTTGAGCAATTTTTTTAATTAAAAGAAGGTTTCCTTTTCTTCTCCCCGTCCCCTCTTTTTTTTCTTTTAGGCTGGAGTGTCTCTCTGATACCAGTATGAGAGAGAGGGAGAGAGAGAGAGAGAGAGAGAGAGAGGGAGAGAGAGAGAGGGAGAGAGAGAGAGAGAGAGAGAGGGAGAGAGAGAGAGAGAGAGAGAGGGAGAGGGAGAGGGAGAGAGAGAGGAGTCAGTCACGATAACATATCTTTCAATTACAGTTTTATTGTGACTACCATCCGGTTGCTATTCAGCGTCCACCTCCTCCCCCCCCCCCCCGCCAAAACCGCCCGGGCCGGCGCATACCTGCAGCGAGTGGGAAAAGTGACACATGGGGGCTGCATAGAAACAGCTCTGATTTCAACCCATCAAGCCCGTGGCAGGAGCAGGCCAATGGCTTTTATCTAGACGCCTGGGGGGGGACACACACCATCGCCGAGAGTCGGGGGGGGGGGGGGGGGGGGGGGGAGGTGCTCCTCTCATCGCGTACCTTGGACGCCTCCCCTCTCTTCACATTGACAGGCCGAGCAGATTGAGCGCTAAGATTAGCAGCCACTTTCTCACAGAAGGCCAGGGAGATACAGTATTGAGAATGAATGGCCGTGTCATGTTGTCAATGTTGTAACCTTGGCAACAGACAGAGTACTATTTTAGTCCCCTAGCTGCCGGCCACCGGGGTCGGTAAGAGATGCGGGGGGGGGGGGGGGGGTGAAGCTTCTCTCTGCCTATTGGTCACAACTGTCCACCGCTGGAGGGAGAAGGAGTACTCCCATTTGTAAATTAAGTACAGTCACGGAAGAAAAATATCAATACCACAATGTCGAAATACTGTAGTAAGAGTCCAGTGTTCAAAATGTACTTGAGTTAAAGTACAAAAGTAGGCTATTAATACTTAAACATTTTAACTAAAGATTTCAAATAACTGTATAGTGGAGTATAAAAGTACAAAAGTTATCCAGAACACTGTACAACATGCCACTGACTGACAGAATTTTTTACAAATATTTCAAAACCCACAGAATATTGTGTTCTATGACGATGTAAACACCAAATATCTCAATATATATATATATCTTTCATCGGGGGGGAAAAGTGTGTCACTGCGATGTTCCGTTCTTTAGTTATTGGCAGTTGAATATAGCTTGTTTTCACCAAAAACAGAACACAACAGAAAGCAGAGAAAAACATGTATTTTTTTAAATAAATTCTATAATATTAGACTAAACTGGCTTTGAATTCTTTAGATCACGTTATTTCCGTGTGGCCTCTTCATCGGAAGTCCTATAGGATCACTCACAGGTTGCAGAAGAGCGCCCTCTATTGTAAACCCTTGAAATGCCACATGCGTCAATGTCGGTCCGTGTGTTGGATTGAAATGACGTATACTGTATGTGTCAATGGCAGTGAACGAGTTTTAATTAAGTACAGTACTTGAGTAAATGCACTTATAGATACCTAGAAGCCCAAGGCTTTATGTGAGGCATTTCACATACAGTATTTATCAAGTCTCTCAGTTGGTTAATTCAGTTCAGGACATACTGTAAGTAGACCTGCATGTCGACTCCACAGAGAAATATAGGAGATATACTATAATATGTATAGGCATGTTCTATGTGGATATGTGGTAAACACACGTATACACGAGCAGCGCTTTGATATCATTAAAGCCTACAGTAGTGATCAATATGTGCACACAGCAGGTCGTCTCCAGTAGCAGCAGCAGTACAGTATCTCATGCACTGTGAGCTACAGTACTCCTTGGAGCGTACGCACGCACACACTTGGATTTCTATCCCTGTGGTGACCTCAAAAGCGATAGATTATTTTTCCCGAACCCATTCGAAGATGTTCCCCCAATTAGCTAAACCTAAACCAACAGGGTTATGTTCAGGTTTGGGCCCTAAACCTAAAGCTCAAATACTATTCATAAATTGTAGGCATATGTAACGGTGAGGTTCTCGCATTAGCCCCACTATTACGCTTTCTTACCCCACCAGCACAACAACCAAACGGTCATCTTTCCTTTGGAAAGAACTAGTATATTATGTATGTGTGCAAATCATATTTAGGCCTAACCAAACTGAATCGTTTGCCAATTAGCTTTAAAAATCGTTCTTACCCTGCAGGAAAATGACCATGGTATACCAGAACAAGGCCCATTTTCTTACTATTCCTGGATAGTCTCACACACACACACACACACACACACACACACACACACAAGCAAGATGGGTTTCGGAAGGACAAAGCCGAAAGCACATCCCAGGCGATGGCTGTCACTCTGCTTGCCGCTTGAAGTCGCTTTCAGCGTCTCAACAGTGGGCGAGGACGGACGAACGGGGGGCTCACACGCCCTCACTTAACCACACATCTATAGACAGACGGGGGGCTCACACACCCTCACTTAACCACACATCTATAGACAGACGGGGGGCTCACACACCCTCACTTAACCACACATCTGTAGACAGACGGGGGGCTCACACACCCTCACTTAACCACACATCTGTAGACAGACGGGGGGCTCACACACCCTCACTTAACCACACATCTGTAGACAGACGGGGGGCTCACACACCCTCACTTAACCACACATCTATAGACAGACGGGGGGCTCACACACCCTCACTTAACCACACATCTGTAGACAGACGGGGGGCTCACACACCCTCACTTAACCACACATCTGTAGACAGACGGGGGGCTCACACACCCTCACTTAACCACACATCTATAGACAGACGGGGGGCTCACACACCCTCACTTAACCACACATCTATAGACAGACGGGGGGCTCACACACCCTCACTTAACCACACATCTATAGACAGACGGGGGGCTCACACACCCTCACTTAACCACACATCTGAAGACAGACGGGGGGCTCACACACCCTCACTTAACCACACATCTATAGACAGACGGGGGGCTCACACACCCTCACTTAACTACACATCTATAGACAGACGGGGGGCTCACACACCCTCACTTAACCACACATCTATAGACAGACGGGGGGCTCACACACCCTCACTTAACCACACATCTATAGACAGACGGGGGGCTCACACACCCTCACTTAACCACACATCTATAGACAGACGGGGGGCTCACACACCCTCACTTAACCACACATCTATAGACAGACGGGGGGCTCACACACCCTCACTTAACCACACATCTGTAGCCTGAAAAGCATGAGGACAGCCTCAGGTTTGTCTATATGTACACTTCCTGTCACACTCTCAACACCAGCGCGGCAACGTACTGGAGGGCCTGCATGGCACCGGATTAAAAGAACCACATGTGCCAAATGATAGACTCCCAGCTCACTCACAGACTATGAGACAAACGGAACATGGCAGAGCATGTAAGCTCTCGTAGTCAAGGGCAAACTGGAATAATCAGTTGATATTGTATGAAATAATTCCTATAATTTGTTTTTTTTTTCCTCTGCTCCCCCTTTTTCCCTGTGATTATTTTTTGCAGGCAGAGTAGAGGGGAGTCAAGGCGCTGTATTAAAATCTAATCTTCAAACACCAACCTGGCTTTCTAGCGATCAGCCACGGGCTATTCATCACTGCCATTACCTCACCCTGTACTTTATCCTGTTCTACCACTGCTGGCCAGCTCCCTCCCTCCCTCTCCCTCCCTCTCCTGCTCTCCCTTCCCCTCTCTCTCCCTCCCTCTCTCTCTCCCTCCCTTCCTCCCTCTCTCCCTTCCTCCCTCTCCCCCTCTCTCCCTTCCTCTCTCTCCCCCCCTCTCTCCCTCTCTCCCTCTCTCTCTCTCCCCCTCTCTCCCCCTCCCCCTCTCTCCCCCTCTCTCTCTCTCTCTCTCTCCCTCTCTCCCCGTTTGACTGACCTCACCTCTCTCCGTCCCTCCCTCCATTGATTTACAATCTCCCTTCTCTCCGCTTCCCTCTTTGCTTTCATCCCTCCTTTCTCCTTCCGCTCATGAATCCCCCATTTTCTTCCCCTCCACTGTCTCCATCCGAGTTAGCATTTGTCCTGTGCTCCTATTTTCAACATTAAGACTTCTTTGTAATTATAATGTGTGTGTGCGTGCGTGCGTGCGTACGTGCGGACATTTAGCCATAACAAGTAACTTGCGATGGCTAAATGTCCCCCATATGTATTGCATAGTTTGAGCTATACATTGTGAGGATAATTTCCCTGGTCCTCATAAGGGCATTTCTTTCATAATGATATCATAGCTAACAGACGGAGACATGATTGCCATTTTACCTCCGGTTCCAAACAGCTCACACGTCCTTACAGTATCAAACTGTTATCAGAGGGACTGCGCTAAATTGTTTTGCTATACTGAATTAAACTACTGCTAATAATATCCTCGGTGGCGCAGTGCTATTATTATAAAGTATACCCTTAATCAAGCCAAGCTCCACTACGCTTATGAACCTGCTACCGTATACGCTATTAATTGTGTTTATTAGCTTGTTTACAACAACAGAGCCTGTGGTTTTGGCAACACAGAGAGGACTATTTTATTATATATATTTTTTTCCAATGGAGACCAGAACTCAAATCAATTATACACCTTCAGTAATAATACACAATTATTATTATTATTATTATTTCCAGTTTTATGTAAAGCTTCCGAAGACCAAATGCTATGGATTTCTTCTAGACTCGTAATGCCAAATCGGACTACCGGTATACTCATCCCAGTGTAAACACACAAACAGAACCAAACACTATAGTCTAGACTGAACAGAGAACGCTGTGTCTCCAATGTTGACTCTCAGAAACACAGACCCATAAGGCCTGGAAATCCCTCAGGGTCCCCCCCTTTGGGAACCTCTGCATTAGACCACGGAGTTGATACCAATGTAATCTCTGGGCCCCAACCAACCCTGTAAATTGGTCAGTGTTCGTTTAGCCCACAGAGAGCAAACATATCGTGTTATAGACCAATTAATGATCTGTTTTTAGTTACAAACTATATAGCATTTTATCTGAGGACCACCCAGAACGCCTCAAGGACCCCCGGACGTCCTCACTGAGAACCACTGGCCTGCATGGCATACAGTATATGACGTAGTGTACAGTACAAGATCGTGAATTAGAATTTTGGTGCCCGATCCGATCAGAGGCCCATTATCTTCCCTCCATTATTAAATGAAAGCTATATCATTTCAGTATAAAACATTACGTCAAACTAAAATGACTGGAGGTATAGCCTACTTCTGTGGTCTGCTGGCAGTACAGTGTGCACAAGACATTTGGCGCTGATAGTTCGGCGGTTTATGTCACAGACAGACAGACAGACAGACAGACAGACAGACAGACAGACAGACAGACAGACAGACAGACAGACAGACAGACAAGAGATAGCAATGCACCCTCTGAGGAGCCACACAGTGAAAACAAGGCACCAACATACTGGTTTGTTGACTCAAATAGCCATAATCTTAACCTCAGCTCTTACTCCCAGTGGTGACGCTATAGCTTGCCGACGGGAACAGATCTCCAAGTTAGTATATGGTGGCTAATATATACTCTGGCGTACGGCAGCGCTGGCCCGTTGCTCACTGAAAATAGCCAATCTACAAGCTGACTGTGTGCAGCGCTGCACCCGCGGCATGATGCACTGTGAGCACTGCTGGAAAAAGTACCTAAAGCAAAAGTATATCAATACTGCAATGTAGACATACTTTGTTACAAGAAAAAGTCCAGAATAGAAAAATGACTTAAAGTATACCAAAAGTAGAAAGCATTCATTGTACAGAGTGTCAAATTTCAAATGGATAAAAATCTTTTGAAAATAAAATAACGGCTATTTTATAGAAGTAAAAGAATTGGAATATGGAAATACTCAAGTAAAAAAAAAAGTACAGTACAGTACTTGAGTAAATGTACTTAGTTACATTCCACCACTGGCTGTGAGCTTTTAGATGTGATATTTCCAGTGTGCAAAAAAACACACCATCGTTATGAAGAAGTATGCTTCAATTAGGAGTTACTGTACTTTTGGAGGTGGACCACAGCGGTAGTCATGTGTACGGTAGCTATACATCTCCCGCCGTATCCTCTTATGCATTGTTTTTCTAATTTAGCTCGGGCTCTGTGAACGCTCTCAGCAGGGGGGCTCTCTTTGCCTCTGTCAAAAAGAAAATAGAATCCCTTCAGGGTAGTTTCACCTGCAAGCGTTTTCTTTTTCTTTTTTCTGGGGAGCTGGAAATGCTCAGAGACAGAAGGACTGCTCCAATCTGCAGGATTACAGAGTAACAGAGACGCCTCTTTGATCAGAGCTGGGTGAAGTCCCCTTCTGTCTCTCTTTCACATCCTTTTCTCCCACATCCTCTAGATCTCTCTTCCTATATCTCTCTATTCTATACAGTGTATTTCTCTCGTATACTGCATGTTTCCACCCCCTCTCCCCTCCGCTCTACCGTTGCCCATGTCTCCACTGCTATTCCCATTGGACAGCAGCCCAGGAGTTTGAACCCCCTCATTAGCAAAATAAACTAAATGCATCCTCCTTAAAAGCACAAAAGCCAATAGGGAGTATGTTATGGGCGGCCATAGCTGAATGGGTTGAGAGGCCGCCTGGGAGTCAGGGTGTCCCCGGTTCACCCCCTGGCTCACACCCCGTTTCACCCCCTGGCTCACACCCCGTTTCACCCCCTGGCTCACACCCCGTTTCACCCCCTGGCTCACACCCCGTTTCACCCCCTGGCTCACACCCCGGTTCACCCCCTGGTTCACACCCCGTTTCACCCCCTGGTTCACACCCCGTTTCACCCCCTGGTTCACACCCCGGTTCACCCCCTGGCTCACCCAGTCTACAAGTCACCAACCCTAACTGTCCCCTAACTGCTGCACTGTGTTAGAAGAATTCCATACTAAAAGGCTTTCTTACCTTTCTTTGTAGTCGTTACATCCCCACCAAAGAGGTCCAGGTGTTATTTTGTGCAAAAGCTTCTTATTGGCTATTTCCCCTACAATAAGCCCTAAATGAATTGCATTGAATTGAATGGGAATTGAATGGGGCTATGGGGTGTTGTGCTAATTCGCTTATTTCCATCGCTCAATTTATTTATTTTTGTAGCTCTCTTTTGTATATATCCTCTCTTCATAATGTAAATAATATCCCAAGCGGCACACTTTACTACTTATTTAGATGGAAATAAGCGAATTAGCACAACTCCCCATAGCCCCATTCAATTCAATGCAATTCATTGAGGGCTTATGGTAGGGGAAATAGCCAATAAGGAGTTTTTGCACAAAAAAACACCTTCCCGTCCCCACCTTAAGTCCTCACTCTTTGGTGGGGATGTAACAACTACAAAGAAAGGTAAGAACGGTAAGAAAGCCTTCTAGCATAGAATTATCCTTTAATATTAATAGTTAGGATAGCTTAAATGTGATACGAGGACAAATTGTACAGATGTGGAAATAGTTACGAATATTGTACCGTGTTCATTATGGTTTACACAGAGAACACAAACGTTATCTTAATTCATATAGTCTCTGCTCTATTTCCAGTATTTTAGGGGTGCACATATTTCAGTAATGTTCAAGGAGATGATATTATTCTGACTAACTTTAACTGGCTATATGAGGCTGTAATATAGGGCAAAGGGTTACAGGGTGTCACTGTACATTTGTCCTCTGCGTTTAACCCACCCTAAATATTAGGAGCAGTATGTGCTATTAATACAGCGCCCGGGGAGTTAATAATGTTCTGTAATGATGTTCTAAATTATTTTTGCACAATGTTCACTGTGTCCTTCAAGGATGACAAAAAAAAATATGGTGATGCAACTTCAAATGGCCCCGTTTGAGAAGCATGAGAAAAGCCTCAGTCTGCTGCACAAACTGTAAAGGTGTATGAACCAATTGCTTTAATACATTGCCTCTATTAGACCATATCCCCTGCACTGTTACACAGACGACACATTCACTATAGTGCCCATGGGCTCCCCAGACAGGAGGTGGCAGTGTGACCCAGACATCCAGGATGTCTAGGATTCCAGGGACATGAACCCTATAATGCCGCAGCCTGTTCTGGAAGTGACCATTGGGCGAGAGCAGACGATCCCCAAGCCCACACATGTCAATGTGGGAGCTGTTGGCAAAGCTATTTGGTGC
>NC_137866.1:40338548-40368548 GCF_963924005.1 Protomyctophum bolini
GTGTTGCCCACTGAAAATATCCAATTAAATACAAGCTCACAACGCCTCGCATGCAGCAATAGAACACGTAGAACAGGGATACTCAAATAGATTTACCTGTGGGCCACATTACAAAAATGGCAAGGGGCCAGGGGCCAGTAGATAGAATTACGACATTAATGATACTTGATAACTTCTCTCTTTCAATTGCTTTATTTTCGCAAAATGTATCAAAGTACAATGTGCATGCACACAATATGTAAATAAATAAATGTGTTACATTTTCTTGCATAAACTGCATGTCTGTCTGTCTGTCTGTCTGTCTGTCTGTCTGTCTGTCTGTCCATGAGTAGTTATTTGTCTGTCTGTCAATGAGTAGCTGTCTTACTGTCTGCCTGTCTATGAGTAGCTGTCTGCCTGCCTGTCTATGAGTAGCTGTCTGTCTGCCTGCCTGTCCAATTGTCCATGAGTAGCTGTCTGTCTGCCTGTCTGAGTAGCTGTCTGCCTGCCTGCCTAATTGTCCATGAGTACTGTCTGTCTGCCTGTCTATGAGTAGCTGTCTGCCTGCCTGCCTAATTGTCCATGAGTAGCTGTCTGTCTGCCTGTCTATGAGTAGCTGTCTGCCTTCCTGCCTGTCCAATTGTCCATGAGTAGCTGTCTGTCTGTCTATGAGTAGCTGTCTGCCTGCCTGCCTGCCCAATTGTCTATGAGTAGCTGTCTGTCTGTCTATGAGTAGCTGTCTGCCTTCCTGCCTGTCCAATTGTCCATGAGTAGCTGTCTGTCTGTCTATGAGTAGCTGTCTGCCTTCCTGCCTGTCCAATTGTCCATGAGTAGCTGTCTGCCTGCCTGTCCAATTCTCCATGAGTAGCTGTCTGTCTGCCTGTCTATGAGTAGCTGTCTGACTGCCTGCCTGTCCAATTCTCCATGAGTAGCTGTCTGTCTGTCTGTCTGCCTGTCTATGAGTAGCTGTCTGCCTGCCTGCCAGCCAGCAAGTTGGTTAACAGAAAATAAATTGTTATGGCTGAGTAAAATAAAATACAATAAACACAATTTGCCTGAAAATAGATTACCCATGCTATGACCTTTTTCATGAAAAAAAATGAGTAGTGATATGGCTGACTGAGTAAAATAAAACAATCTACCTGAAAATAGATAGCTATAAGTGAAGAGCAATTTCCGCAATTTCCGCAATTACCATTTCCGCAATTTCCATTTCCGCAATTTCCTCAATTTCCATTTCCGCAATTTCCATTTCCACCATTTCCGCAATTTGCATTTCCGCAATTTCCGCAATTGCCATTTCCACCATTTCCGCAATTTCCATTTCCGCAATTTCCGCAATTTCCATTTCCATTTCCAACTATTAATGGCAGCTGGGTTTCATCATTCAAATAAATAGAATTCTGTCCGTTTAGCTATAAAATGATGTCAGGGAATAGATACACAGTATATGTCTTTCATTTGCATTGCATCTCCCCCCCCCCCCCCCCCCAAGCTTTTATTTTCGTTCGAGTAATAGTACAACTCTAATAGTATTACTTATAATAATGTAATTAAAGATAACTTCATTCAGATTTATTTATTTTTATTTCATTTTCCAGATTTTGTTTTCTTCTTTTTTTTAGATTTTCATTGGTGGGCCAGTCATAATGGTCCCGCGGGCCTGATGTGGCCCGCGGCCTGAGGTTGAGTATCACTGACGTAGAACACGCATTAGCGTAGAACTGTTTAAACTATTAAACAAACCATTTCACTTGGAGAATTGTCCTCATATGCACCATTTCTCAATACTTACAACACTTAAGCTTACTTACAGCACGCACACACGCACACACACACACACACACACACACACACACACACACACACACACACACACACACACACACACACACACAGACACACACACACAGCAGCATTCTGTATGTCCATCATCCATCTCGTCTCCATCATCTTATCTCGTGAAATATTGAGCAACCAGATGCCAAAATATTTGCCAGAGACCAGCCAATCTCTCTCTCTCTCTCTCTCTCATCCATAATGGATGATGGTGGAATACAACGAGGCGTTTGTGACGTGACATCTTCTTACCCTGACCTATAAAACACCTACAACGCAGTGCGCTTTGTATTTTATATCTTTGTATTGTCTCAATCTGAGCTGGCGAATAAAGACGGGAAAAAAAGTTCTGCCTAACTATATTTCGCTGTTATTTGACCCCGCCATATGCATTATGTTACAGCCCGTCGTGCTTGACTTTGCTGCTTGAATTAGCATTACATGTGAGTGTACATTTCTCGCCGCCTGCTAAGGCCCGGGTTGCGTAATTCCCCTAAAAGGAGTGGGAGAGAGGTGAGAGTTGGGTCATGCTCATCTCTCGGAGAGGCTCTTTTAAGAGAACAGTGACTGTTGGGCCAAAACATCCATAAAGCCCTGCAGGGAAGCACGCCGGCCCTGCACTATAGTAGAACACCGCAGCCCACACAGACAATGGCAATTAATGCGTCCGGTATTTCAAAAGGCGAAGGGGTTGCCAGTTGGATACGAGGGGGTCTGAGAGCCGGATACCAAAAGCTGTGAACAATTAGCTGCGGGTCTATATGGCCGTCTCTCCCACTCCAACTCGCCAACCCAACCTGCTCCATTGTGCTGTCTGCTCAGTCCACCTGCACGCCGCACCGCGGGGGAGAGAAGTGCTCGCGCATTTGCACACCATACACAGCCATTACAGTTCACCTTATGGCCTATGGTGACGTTGATGGCTGATTGGTGTGCAAATGTGTGTGCACACTGCACTCTAAAGCAATTGGGTGGGGTGTGTGTGTGTGTGTGTGTGTGTGTGTGTGTGTGTGTGTGTGTGTGTGTGTGTGTGTGTGTGTGTGTGTGTGTGTGTGTGTGTGTGTGTGTGTGTGTGGGTGTTCGCAGTAACACCCTCAAGGCTCGTTTTGGCTTTTTCTTTACTTCTATATTTTTGGAACATGGCACCCCCACTGTCGTCACAGAACCAGGAGCAGGTGTGTTAACACCAGGGTCCCGGACACCATCCAATTAAGACACATACAGTACATCCACATTCCACCACACACTGACTGACCCGCATGGAGAACGCACGCATGCATGCACAGCGCATACAAACACACACGTACATACACACACACACACACACACACACACACACACACACACACACACACACACACACGAGCTGGCATAGTGACCGTGAACCCTTCCCCCGCCCCTCATCTACTAGTCTTTACATGAATTTGCATATTTCATGTTAAAGCCCTGTTTCATTCCCTTTGCAGACGCTTATTGACTAACACAGTCTTAGCAGCTTTGTCACACTATACGCCAAGCATAATTTATCTCTCTCTGTGCGCGCACGCGCATGCGCGTGCGTGTGCGTGTGTGTGTGTGCGCACACACACGTGTTATTGATGAAGACAGATCAGAGAGGTCTGAAATGAAACTTATCTCCAGCCAGCTGAATAAAGAGGAGAGGATTACACAAATAAATCCTAATGTTTGTCTTGGTATCCCCTCAAGGACTATTTGATTTGATTTACTCAAACTCAGGATCTCAGGATCACGCTGCCCTCTAAAAAAACAACTAAGCAAAAAGTATTCAACACTGGAAGTTGAATACTTTGAAAACTATTCAGGAGTTAAGCGTAGCCAATCCTATACTGCTATACGCCACTATACTGAAACGCACGGCTCTCCTTGACTGAGCACAGTCCACGGATAGTAACACTGTTAATTATTGAGCAAAAAATAAATACAATTAAAAAGGATTAACGAGCCTGCATAATTCTAATAACTCTACCCCAAGTAAATATACATATCGCTTCAACTAAATGAAGGTAGAAGCGTTTCATCGCCCACCACGATTAAAATACTCGAGCTGTCACAGCGATTGTGAGCTGGAGATGATCAAGGCTGCAGATGGCTCCACCGTCAAAACCACACTGGGATGCGGGAGAACGCAGAGCAACAACATGAAAAGGTTGCTGAACTTCTGCTATCGTTTTTCACCAGTTTGATCGTTTACAGTAGGCGCAACCCTTATTAAAGTCATTTGTCTTGTGACCCGTGGGACATCTCTCTCATCCTTTCTTTTGTCTTTTGTGCTTGAGTGACACCGTTTGCGGAAAAGGTTAATTGCTTCCCCCTAGTAATAAAAGGCCAGATTCGGGGGCTGTGATTGACACAAATGGCGGGCGCGGCGCTGCCTCCACAACTAGGCTCCCCCCTCTCCCTCCACTCCGTCCGGCCTCACTGTCAGGTCACTTTCAGACAATTGTGATTTATTATTGATGACATTCAGTGCACTTCCTGTGACATTCCTTTTATTGGGTCCTGAGCCTTTATGCGGGCCCCCATCTACTAGCGACGCTTGTCCGCCCATAGCCCACTTTATGGCCTGAGAAGGAATAAATTTCCCCCAACATCACAGCCACACGAGCTGACAACAGCTTATCTCACGCTAAAGATCAAATGATTCATTCAGCGATTGTGCATTAGAATTTACTTTTAAGCAACAACAATACCAACAGCGGCGTGATAAATCTCTGGCCGCTCCGCGTGGTGATTACTCTCTGTCTGCAGGGTATTGGACTTTTCACACAGTCAGGGACAGAAAGTTGACATAGCTATTTGCTAACACCGCCCGCCCTGCGGAGAAAAGGGAGGGGAGGAGGAGCGATGTGGCTGATGAAAGTTTGCAGAATGAAGGGAGGGAACAAAGTCGAAGGAGAGTGAGGGCGTGTAAGGTTTTCTAAGTCATTTTTTTTAAGTAAGTAAGTAATTCCAAATGTTAAACAGCTCTATATTTTGATAGTAATCACTGTAGAATATGTATTCAGTAACATGGATCTCCCCATTTCTCCAGCTCTTTAGTAGAGGGATTTTTTTTATGTCAGGACACCAATGTCATCCAACCAGGAGACAAAATTGGAACACTATTAAAACGGCTGTGGCCCAATGATCCCTGGGTCGGCGGTTCGAATCCCGGCTCCTCCTGTCCACATGTTGAAGTGTCCTTGGGCAAGACACTGAACCCTATTGAGTTGGTCGGTGTGAGCTCGCCACCATTGGTGTGTGAATGTGAGGACGCTGGTGTCGACTGTTCGCCGCTTCACCTCCCAATGTATGAATTATGAACCATTGTAAAGCGCTTTGAGCACTTGGAAAAGCGCTATCAAATTATTATTATTATAACCGTTATAACCGATAAATGGGTTCTCTCTCCTTATTGTATGAAATTGGTATTGCAACATGGAGATGGCTGTTACTGAACTAACTACCTATAGCAATGATTACTATCAGAATGATAGAGCTTTAACTAAAAAATAATAACCCAAGATTCAGCACCTTAAACTACTTAAATCCTATAAATACTTAGATGACCGAAATTTGTCGTGAGCACTTTTCAAGCTCCCATTGGCAGTAGAAATGGGGAAAGTAGGGGAATAACACCCAGCAAATTGTCCGTCCAGCCATGAATCAAACTTTGCCGGAGAGGGAAATTGCGCCCTATATGTGACATGTACCCCAACGACCCATTGGGTCTCCCCCCGCCCTCCCAACACACACACACACACACACACACACACACACACACACACACACACACACACACACACACACACACACACACACACCAAATCCGTTCGCTGATGATCAACTATACTTTCGCTGAATGTTCGTTCCATAATAGAGACTGTTTCAAAACGGGCCGATATTTGAGGGGGAAAAACAAATGTAACAGAATAAAAACGTGACAGTGCTTGTATTCATTCACCCTTCAGCCTAACAGAACAAAAACGTGACAGTGCTTGTATTCATTCACCCTTCAGCCTAACAGAATAAAAACGTGACAGTGCTTGTATTCATTCACCCTTCAGCCTAACAGAACAAAAACGTGACAGTGCTTGTATTCATTCACCCTTCAGCCTAACAGAACAAAAACGTGACGGTGCTTGTATTCATTCACCCTTCAGCCTAACAGAATTAAAACGTGACGGTGCTTGTATTCATTCACCCTTCAGCCTAACAGAATAAAAACGTGACGGTGCTTGTATCCATTCACCCTTCAGCCTAACAGAATTAAAACGTGACGGTGCTTGTATTCATTCACCCTTCAGCCTAAAAACATTGACTTCCAGCGGCTACGGCGTCGGGAGACTTTGGGAGAAGGTAAAGGGTACGTTCTCATTGGCTCCGTAGAGGTGTGTGCAGCATGGTAGGCTACGGACGGAGGGGGAGGGGGCTATAAAGCCTCCAATGGCTCAGCATGTTTTCTGGACAGCCTCGGAAGCCTGTGCCAGAAGCTGAAGGTCAGCCCAGCCTTCCTCATCAGCTCTTTTGTTTTGTGTGGGCAGGGCGGGCCGTTAACTTGGACCAGCTGGAGGCGGGAGGAGGCCCGGGGTGCAGGGGCGGCCCGTCATTGACCACCACTCCCCGCCTAATTACCTCCATGCCCTGGCTCTGCTGCTTCCAGCCCTGGCCCTGCCGTCAGCCGCCGTGTTCAGCCAAGCCCTCTCCGGTAAATAAGTCTGGGCCACTGCGATGGCCGGCAGCCTAGCCTCATTAGAACATCCTAGAGCAGGTTTTCTCAAGCATTTTCACGTCAAGGACCCCCTATTAATACTGTAGGTATTTTTGCCACAGAACCATCAAATTGAAAATATTTTGTGCCAGCGATCCCCATAAGAGAAGAAAACTTGTGACACATTGCGAGCTTGTAGATCGGCGGACCTTTCCTCGTTTTTGCCGAGGACCCCCTGGAACAGCCCTTCAAGGACGCCTGGCCTTGAAGGGGTGTCGTAGAGTCCCTCACCCATGTGACAGATGCCGTGATCTAGACCTTCAGACTCTAATTGCGAGTAAAACCACAGGAGCGAGGGCATCGCGGAAACACACGTCTAAGCATTCCAACCATATGCTCAGATTGCCGCTAGGCCTCGTGGTGGCGACACAAGATGCATGCCATGGAACCGGACGCCCAGAGGCTTCCTGTGCTGTGCCTTTGTCTCACGGCTGTCCCCTGAAAACTGCCAAATGTCTCTAGTTGCTTCTACATGATCACCATGTCCACTACCACACACACCACACCTCTCACACATAAACACATACACGCAGCCACGCACGCTACTTTGGTTTTCCTGTTTGTTCCTTCCTTCCTCTTATGACTGAGAGAGAGGGGGGGGGGGAGAGAGGCGGGACATTATAGAGACAGAGGGAGAGAGATGAGGACAGACAGACAGACAGACAGACAGACAGACAGACAGACAGACAGACAGACAGACAGACAGACAGACAGACAGACAGACAGACAGACAGACAGAGACAGACAGAGACAGACAGACAGACAGAGACAGACAGACAGACAGACAGATAGACAGACAGACAGACAGACAGACAGACAGACAGACAGACAGACAGACAGACAGACAGACAGAGGGAGAAGTACAGATATGGGAAGCGAGAGGGTACAGTGCACGCTGTGATGTGCACGACTGACAGAATAATCCTGAAAGGAGTAACCTCATGTCACCAGGCTTTCACCAGAGAGAGAGACAGAGAGAGGGAGAGAGAGAGAGAGAGTCTCGCATACTGTGCCATATCAGCCCGGTACTATCAGTACCGGCTGCAGCCACAGGGAGGTGCTGTGGCAGAGGGGGCCATGAATAACAGCCCCCCCTCCCTCCCTCTCTCTCTCTCATCAGCCAGCAGCCTCTCCCGCTCATCAACGTGCACGTTGTCGTGCGTGTGGGCGTGCACTTCAACGCGTACGGCCCATGCCACTGATTTCTCTCTTGCCGACAGAGAGCTGGAATGATACAAGCAGGTGCTATAAAAAAAGAGAAATACACAAAACTATAAGAAGTGAAAAAGAAACAAAAATGAATAGCAGTGATGGAACTTTCAAACAATAATCAGCCCTTGTTCGTGTGTGTGTGTGTGTGTGTGTGTGTGTGTGTGTGTGTGTGTGTGTGTGTGTGGTTTGGGTCTAGCTATCTCAAGATTTTTTTAATTAAGACACCTTTTCATTCCATTAAGGTTCTTTGTCTTTCTATACAAACTTTGTTTTTGTTTCGGGTTTGTTTATTTATCTCCAACATTTATTTCTCTCTCTCTCTCTCTCTCTCTCTCTCTCTCTCTCTCTCTCTCTCCTCTCTCTCTCTCTCTGTCTCTCTCTCTCTCTCTCTCTCTCTCTCTCTCTCTCTCTCTCTCTCTCTCTCTCTCTCTCTCTCTCTCTCTCTCTCTCTCTCTCTCTCTCTCTCTCTCTCTCTCTCTCTCTGTCTCTCTCTCTCTCTCTCTCTCTCTCTCTCTCGTTGTTTGCCAACCCTCCAGATTGTGCTCGTTGTAATTGCATTGCATGACCGAATCACAAAGCAGAGAAGAAGAGCGAAACAGGCCCGGAGAAGACGGACGTACGTACGCAGGCCGCCGGCCGCTCAAAAAGCCTCGATGCAAAAACTATATAAAACATGGAAACTAGAAACTACTAAACTATCCTACACTCTTCTTCACTTTCTTCTCCCCCGCCCCCGCCCCCGTCCGCTCCCCTTTGCTTCTCGGGCTCTGATGAGTGTGTCATTTATTTGTCTGCTGGTTAATTTATTTAGCTGCCGTCCTCTGGGGCATCCACATGGTATAATAGGAGATGAGGTGATTTGTTTCCTCTCTCCCCCTCTTTCATCGGAGCAGTGTACGCGCCGTTCCCCTGACAGTTCCTTCTATACAGCGGCTGTAGGACAGGGGGACTCAGTATATTAATCAAGCTGTTGACAAAGCACAGCGTCCCGCTTACCGCCGGGTCCCATCGCTCTGCATCAAAACCCTATCCCACAATCCACTCTGTCTCGGCGCTCACACAACTTTTCCAGTATTATAAAAGGAAACGCGACTCAGCGTTATATCCACGCGGTGCAGGCCGCTGCCGTGTGGCACGGCGGCGCGCACGGCGGCTGACGGGTCATCGGCGTACTGTAATGCTGGCTTGTGGTGGACATTTTTGTCAAAATATTATTTTTGTAACTCTTGTGTGTGTTCAAAATGGAACCAAATGGACACGTAACTCTCAGAGTTAAGGGGGTCCTTGTAAAAAAAACTTTTGAGAACCACTAGTACTAGTGCCCTCCTAATGTATATGCTATAGAGTCGTAGTAAATCAGTGTCATACATATTCTGAAGAAAACCTGGATACTTGACGGTCAGTAATTGGGTCCTATGATCAAAATAAGAACATATATAATGGTGTGTAAAAGAGAAAATCTAAAATTTGCCAGGGAAAAGACCCAAGTCTTTGCCACGGTCACATTTGTCCATGTACGGACATGCAGTATTGATGACCCTGCAGGTCATCGGACTCGATTCACAAATCACGACCTGGGCTTTGTCCTTGACCTGACTGCAGCCCTCTCTCTGAAGTTAGTACGTCAACCCTGTGGGCTTTGACCTGACTGCAGCCCTCTCTCTGAAGTTAGTATGTCAACCCTGTGGGCTTTGACCTTGACCTGACTGCAGCCCTCTCTCTGAAGTTAGTACGTCAACCCTGTGGGCTTTGACCTTGACCTGACTGCAGGCCTCTCTCTGAAGTTAGTACGTCAACCCTGTGGGCTTTGACCTTGACCTGACTGCAGCCCTCTCTCTGAAGTTAGTACGTCAACCCTGTGGGCTTTGACCTGACTGCAGCCCTCTCTCTGAAGTTAGTATGTCAACCCTGTGGGCTTTGACCTTGACCTGACTGCAGCCCTCTCTCTGAAGTTAGTATGTCAACCCTGTGGGCTTTGACCTTGACCTGACTGCAGGCCTCTCTCTGAAGTTAGTATGTCAACCCTGTGGGCTTTGACCTTGACCTGACTGCAGGCCTCTCTCTGAAGTTAGTACGCTGTGGGCTTTGACCTGACTGCAGGCCTCTCTCTGAAGTTAGTACGCTGTGGGCTTTGACCTGACTGCAGGCCTCTCTCTGAAGTTAGTACGCTGTGGGCTTTGACCTGACTGCAGGCCTCTCTCTGAAGTTAGTACGCTGTGGGCTTTGCTCGTCGGGGTGGTGGGCCCGATAAACGAGTTGGTTAAAGTGTTCCTCAGTAAGAGGCCCAGCGGGCCGTTCCGGGACCCATGTCCCAAAGCTGAACTGGGGTCAGCCCCTAAACGGCTGGCCCGTCTCTCTGGAGTGGAGGAGGCAGGGACTCCGGGCCCCCTCGGACCCCTGCTAAGTGATAAAAGGCAGACCATCACCAGGGAATCACACTATAGGCCCCGTCTCCCAACCTCTGCATTCCACTCCTCTCTTTTCCCTACTAGTCAGTCTCTCTCTCTCTCTCTCTCTCTCTCTCTCTCTCTCCTCTCTCTCTCTCTCTCTCTCTCTCTCTCTCTCTCTCTCGACAGGACTGTCCCATGATATTTAGAGGTAAACAAAATGAAAATCACCCTGGCCCTCTATGGGGAGGCGCTCCATTATGCTTTTGTTTACTTGAGGGGAAGCCTCTCTCGTCCCAGAGTGGCTTGTGGAATAACTGGGACGCCAGGGAGAGAGAAGGGTTAATCTAAATAGCGGAGGAGGCAAGCATGTGGAATAATGGGAGGCAGACGCAGAGTCTTGCTCAATGTTTTTTAGCCATTTGAAAATTGATTTATTCCTACTGATCCAACAACCGCCTGTATTCTCAACCGATGGATGAAGGATGAAAGCTATCATTTGTCAGAAACTCATTGGTCCGCTCACAAGCACAGAAATTGTTTGTGAACACTGATAAAATAAATAAATAAACAAAATAATTCCAGTAGTATTTACATGCTGCTGTTGTGTGTCATCCCAGTTCGAACCCCTCTGTGCATAAAGTTGCAATCGTCTGCTCTGAAAAATGGGATTAACTTTTCGGAAGCGAGGAAACATATGTTATCTCGTTTTTGTTTTGCTTCAAGGGTGTTGTTGTTTTTTTCCTAATAATGTTTAAATGGAATACTCTGTCCTCAAATAGACCACTGTATTAACCTGCGGTAGTGGTGTCATGCCGTAGCATTACAGAACACCATCATAAACGAACGTGTCCAACCATAACGTCTAGTAATACAGTAATATCTCTATTTTATTTCATTGTGAACGCCAGAATGGCTGCTATACTGTATGGATGTTTTTGTCTGGCTTTTGTTTATCACGGCCCCTGGAGGAGGAGTTAACAACCTTCAGGATCTGTAAACATCAACGGTAACAAAACGATGTGGAAAAACAGGTAGTTCATAAAATTCTTGTGAAAGAAAACATTTACGGTGATGAAGTAATCGACCTCCTTCATCAGCTAATGTCTCAGTTTCTCATTCAGAGACAAAAGCACTGTTTCTTTACTATTCCTTCGTTGTGTGTTTATAAGAAAAATGTATGTCTCATTGTACTATGCACCAGTCTTGTAATTATCCATTTAAACCCTATATATGTCTTGACTGGTGTCACCCAGGCATCTCTGGTGGGCCGAAATTGGTTTGTTGAATATAAGTCATGCTGTGGGCTTTTTGATGTTCCAGTTAGCCGAATGATCACCTATTATGCCATGCCCAGAATAAGCTATGTTCCCGTGGTAACCTAACCCAATACACAAGGGGGCAAAACAACGCAACGCTAGGACATCTACACTGACAATATTAGTGGAGAGAATGAAGAAGACAAGACAGAGAGAGAGAGAGAGAACGCCAATCAGGCGATGTGAAAGACAGCTCTGGGGTCCTGCGGGGGATGAATTTGAGTTCAATGTGAAGGCAAGGACATCCCTCGTCAGCAGATGACAAAACAGGACCAGACACACCCGCCCCCAAAAGAAGAAGATACAATCAATTCAAACAACTATGGCCACCGTGCCGGGACCTCTCTCTCTCTCCCCTCCTCATCTCTGCTCTGTTCACATCCAGCAGCCCCGTGCACACTTCCTTCCTCTCCCATCATAAATCTGGATAAATCCACAAACCACTGTCTGGCTGCTCCATCTGTCTCCCTCGCTCATGTACAGCTAGAGAGAAAACCTCTGTGCAAACCTCTGCCTGCCAGCACGCTGTCCTGCAGGCCCTGACTCACTTCACAAAAAATAAAAGACACAGAGAGAGAGAGAGAGAGAGAGAGAGAGAGAGAGAGAGATGCAGGGGGAAGAGAGAAAAATGATACAAAAATAAATAACAGTACATTGGCTGCACACCGAAAAGTCTGTTTTTTCACAGACACCAGTACATTGCACTATACTGCCCTCTGTCTCTCCCTCTCTCTCTCTCACACACACACACACACACACACACACACACACACACACACACACACACACACACACACACACACACACAGAGCCTTTGAAGTAGGATTACTAACATCCTCCATCTCTATCCAGTCACACAATAATACAACAATGACGCAGAGACAGACATCATGTGCAGACAGAGACAGAAAGCCGCGCTGACTGACAGACACAGACAGACAGACAGACAGACAGACAGACAGACAGACAGACAGACAGACAGACAGACAGACAGACAGACAAATATATGTTTGCTTTTGCTTCTTTTGACTGTGGTGACACCGCAGTCTTGCAATAATTTCGTTTTTTTTTTTTAGAGGCGTTTGTTTGGAAATGTGGGCTTTCACTATTTATTTTGCCTGCAAAAATGGGCGTGGTTTAGCGAAAAAAAAAAACCTTTTCTGCAAAATGTGCGGGTGTGACCTTTGTGATGATTGGTTTGCTCTCGCTTCCCAAGTCCCGACATAGGCGAAGGAGTAAAATCAACATTCCACACGCACATGCGTGTGTGTGTGTGTCACACACGCCCTTCTCTATTCCGTTAGTCAACTTTCGCTTGCCGGTGCATGATTTTCGGCTTCAAACCGCGATAACGCCTGATCGACGTCAAACTGTGCACACACACACTTCCTGGATGCCACAGCAGAACCTCTGCGCCACCACGAAGCCGATTTTTGCAAAACACATTTTGTCCAAACATCATGCGAATCGGTATACACACACGGATCTGTCTATTTTTTTCCTAATAATGCTTAAATTGAATCTTATACTCTGTACTAGACCACTTTATTAAGCTGCAGTATAGTGGTGTCATGCCGTAGCATTACAGAACACCATCATAAAGGAACGTGTCCAACCATAACGTCTAGTAATACAGTAATATCTCTATTTTATTTCATTGTGAACGCCAGAATGGCTGCTATACTGTATGGATGTTCTTTTCAGTTTATCATGGCCCCTGGAGGAGGAGTTAACAACCTTCAGCATTTGTAAACATCAACGGTAACAAAACTATGTGGAATAACAGATGAGTCATAAACTGGATATATTCTCATGAAAGAAAACATTTGCTGTAATGAAGTTATCGACCTCCTTCATCAACTCATGTCAGCTTCTCATTCAGAGACAACAGCACTGTTTCTTTACCATTCTTTCATTGTGTGTTCATCTAAGAAAACTATGTCTTACTGTATTGTACTGTATTTATCCATTTAAATCCTATACATTGATGTGCAGGAGCCCTCTCCTTTTCTGCCCCTACACGAAATTATCTTTGGTGAATAAAAGACGACTTGTGTGATTTTAGACGTTCTGTTGTGTGTCTTGTTATGAATAAAATGCCTCAAACCGTGAGCTGCGGCGTCCGATATGCCGTGAAACTTTGCACGCACATTCCCACTTCATGGCCGAGGACAGAATGCCATCCTTTTCACATTGTCCTGTTGTAGCGCCACCAGGCGGCATATTTTTGCAATTTTAGTTTTATTACTCTATAGTCATAATGATCAAGACGGATCTGTCCGAACTTTCACACGTCATCCATCCTGATTGGCGGATTCCGAACATTGTTGGCCCACAATATCTGACCTGGCGGAGACCTGGAGCACTTCTTCTAGTTTGAATATCAATTACTTCCTGTTTATGATCAGAGCTTGATCTGTCAAGGACAGCAATGGATGAAAGAACTACAACAACTTTGCTGCAAGCTGGTACAAACATTGGTCCATTCAAGCCACAGAATATATGACATATCTGTAGTGTGTTTTTCTGTTATTGTATTTGAGGGGTTGCTGCTATTCATATGCACAGCTTAGAGACAAGAAACGCGGAGACAGAGAGTAGGGAAGTGACATGCAGCAACAATATTTGTAATTAATATTTCTACGACTGTCAGAGTACAATCAAGCCTGAACTATAAAGAACAGGTGTGTGTGTGTGTGTGTGTGTGTGTGTGTGTGTGTGTGTATGTGTGTGTGTGTGTGTCGTGTATGTCTCCTCGATCCACCATGGCAAATACTAAAATGCACATGCAATGCTCATACGTACAGTATGTAGTCCTAATACACACGCATGCGACACAGTCCCTGACATACACAGGCTTCTCATTATTACCCCGCCCCACCACCCCCTCTAGGGTCTTGACCACACAGCCGCGGCGGGCCCCGTGCTAGCAAAGTGAGAGACAATGACAGCGTTATCTTCCATCCCACGGCTCAACAGGATGCCCCACACAACACAGCAGAACACCTGGCCACACCCTCTGGTCAAACCGTGACGGCGTTCAGGTCAAGTTATGATTCATTCGAGACAGGAAAGTGCTGCTGTTATTTTCAGACAGAATAATACCAACCATTTGAGATGTCCAGCACAGTGTGTGTGTGTGTGTGTGTGTGTGTGTGTGTGTGTGTGTGTGTGTGTGTGTGTGTGTGTGTGTGTGTGTGTGTGTATGCACTATGATGGATTATCATTGAGGACTGTGCAGGTGTAAATTATATAAACTCGAATGTTTAGTCTAGCGGGGAATGGGATGCAGTGAGGAAAAGATTGTATTTCTCTTACCTGATGATGAAAGGACAGACCCGGGGAGGATCCAAAAACATGGAGGAGAGAGGAAGAAAAGAATAAAGGTGTTAGTTAGTCAGCTGTGTGCCGGCATGATAATAAAATAGTCCTATGACAAACAGCACTGCATACAAGGGTTTCTACTAAAGAAGTGTCCACTGAAAACGGGATAAAAACATACAGTGATGATGAAGAAGAAGAAACACTTTGGCTGAAGATAGTCAAGCCGTTTTCGGCACTATGTTTGAGCACATCAATCAGGGCTTGTTGCGGGGCGACCAAGGGGAGTTGCAGGATTCTAAGCCATGCACAGACAGAGTGAAGGACCGTTCACTCAGAACCGACGTACAGAGTCACAATACTGTAAGTCATGTTTGGCAGAAATGGATTTGGACTTTCCAATCAGCCGTTCTACCGTTTTCCCTGAGCTTCCAGAGAGAGAGGGAGAGAGAGGGAGAGGGAGAGAGATAGAAGGGGAGTGTGTGTGTGTGTGTGTGTGTGTGTGTGTGTGTGTGTGTGTGTGTGTGTGTGTACGTGCGTGTGTGTGTGGGTGTGCATGCTCGTGTGCGAGTTTGTGTACGGAAGTACTGTACATATACAGTATGCACAGTATACAAAAATTACAAATAGCGGAGGAAAAACTCACAGTGGGCTTTTTAGATAAGACATTTTCGTTCGTTCTGAGATGCGTTTTTAAAATATGATGAAAAATTAACATGTTTTTGTTCAGTTTGACCAGAAGCTATAGAGATCAAACATGTCCCCACTGGCCAAGAAAATGTATGACAGACGGGGGGGGGGGGGGGGGGGGGGACGACGACGACACATCAAAAGCAGAGGCAGAGGCCCAGCGCTATAGTGCAAATGCAACCCTGCATATATGTAAAATACATGACAGCATGTGTACCTTGCCATTTGACCTTGGGCTTTAGTCTCTCAAGGGCATTGGAGAGCACAAAGCAGCAGCTTGTTGTTGGCCCCAGCCAGCCAATTTAGCGCATGAGACCGCTGACATGTATTGATATATTCATGCACTTCCCTCATGACCACAGTCTTAGTCACACACAGGGCATAAATCAAAAGGGCAAAGCGGCACTCCACTGGGCCTCGGGGGTGAAATGGCTTGTTGGAAGCAAAAACAACACGCATTAACAGACCTAACCCCCACAATGTAAACATCTCATGCAATTTCATCGGAGGGCTTATTTGTCTGTGATTGAAACCTGTGGTCTTGCAAAGTAAAGCCTTTGGCTGTTTCTGTTGAGTAAGGCATGGCGTAAAACCATCTCTGCTATTATATGGCAGGGGTTCCCTATAACGTTTTTCTATATGCCAAGGACCCCCAAACCGCCATAACCTCTGGCTGTGCCCCCCCCCCCCCCCCCCCTAAATTGCGAAATGGCTTAAAAATAACTACATTTTATTGGTCTCATTGGCTGTGCTTGAGCATTTTTTTTTAAATTATACTGAATTCCATTTGAGTTGCATTGATACTATACATATTTTTATTTTCCACTGTCCTGTCCTGTCCTCTGCGGTCTGTGGTCCGGCACTCTGAAAAACACTACCATAGGAGAGGCCCCCGAACGAACCCGCAATGACCTCTGTGTCACCATTAATATCTCACCATGGAGAGCTGTTGATGATACGTCTGTCCCTCATGCATGTGCAAAATGAATAAATAAACAAACAAAACAGCTACACGCCACATATCTGGGCTTCACCTATACATTTTATGACACGTTTTGATTTATTCATGTCATACTTCACACACAAATAATACTGCATAATATATCTTTCAAAGGGGAGTCGCTCCCCTGGCTCCACGCAATGCATGGCACATTTACATTACCCTGAAGAATGGAGCATTCTGCATTAGGTGGAACACTACCTGTCATCAATGGAAACTAAATAAAAACTGTGTCACACCATTAATGTCGGCCATTGATGCAAAAAAATAAATAAATAAACTCGCCTGGGCCCTGGTCGTGTTTGTGTTGCCGGTAATATTGCTTCCTTTAGTTTTCTCCTCCGCCCTTTTATTTGTGAGATGGAAACAATTTATTGCTTCTTTACAAATAACACAAAGAGCGATGATGAAACGCACAAGGGCATGTGGTCTGCTGTCTCTTAGAAGACAGGAGAGCCATTGAATTTCATGAATAAATGAATGAATTAAAATTCTATCTAATCATACTTCAGGATCCCCCCACCGCCTCGCTTACGGCCGAGGAATCTCCGTCAGCGGTGCCGTTTGCAAACAAACACACACATATATTCTCAGAGTACACACGGAACGCGCCTCGCCATGGCAACGCCACGGATCACCTCTTGCGATATGTCTTTGCGCGCGCGTCTATTCATTAGGACGAGCAGATCATCAATGAAAACAACTCTTTGTTTCTCCGGAGAGAGATGAAAACACATGGGGCCGCCATCTTTAAGTGGGCACGGATTGTCTTTCTGCATCCAGCAACAGCAGCAGCGTTCATTCATCCTGAGGTGTTTCATCTCCTCCATCTGCCAGTGCCAACATGTTGCTGTTAATTGATGTGTGCAATAAAACCCTGGTCATTTAACTCTGCCAGTGTAAAGTGAGCATAAAGACTCACATGCATAGTTATAGGAGTAAGCACTAATTTATCCAGCTCTGGGAATCATACATGAACACCATAGAGACTGAGACCATTACTTGAAAGAACGAACGTAACCAACATAACCTTTGTATTTGTACATGTATGTATGGATTGCATACACCTCTTGACAGTCCTAAAGACATGGTTCATCACCTTCCACACCAAGCGGTCTACTGTACTTCTCCAACAACCAGCACCAGATGACTCCATAGCAAGGATAATGGGAGGTCATGTGTGTAGTTACAGCACACGATAAAGGCATGCTCACGATTTTATGGTAATAATTAATCATATTACGTGCATCATGTATAACTTCATTGAAATTGAAATGTATAAAAAGGGTCATGTTTGCTTGACAGTGTGTGCAGAGCCATGATTACCATCGTATTTGCAAAAACTAACTGCAAGCAGAAAGACATTTTGCATGATCACAAATGCATGTTGTTTGGACATATGCTGTTTGATGTTTACGATATCCTAGATTCTTTGAAGCACTAAATTGGCTTCTTTTCACTCTATACTTATGTGACCATTTGGGATCATGCCATTTGGGATACTATCTGATCTCGCAATTGTAAGTAGCTCTGGATAAAAGGGTCTGCTAATTGCCTAAATTGTAAATTGTAATGAACCCTTAACTATCAGATGTGGAAGGAATAGGCAAACCTTAACATTGTACTAGCCGCACATATTTCTTATTCCTTCCTGAGTGAGTGGTAGCAGAGCAAGCAAGCTTGTTTTAACCCATTAAGACCTCACCTGAGACTAGATTCTACAAAATATCTTCAAAATCTATGTTTCTATCCGTGGTTCTCAAACTATTTCATGTCAAGGACCGCAAAAATGACATGTAATTGCATGCCGACCCCCATCAAATATGTTGTTCCAGGGACCCCCCAAAAGCAATGACACGAGTTAAAAACCTTTGCTGTGAAAGAATATATATTCAAAGATTTGCGCCACATTCTCACGATTTTTCCAACAGCTGAAGTTTAAAATCCTGATTAGAGTGGTTAAAAGCTAATTAGGCGACACAGATGCATTCCAGGTCTTAATGGATTAAAATGAGTCTGGAGACCAACAATATGCTCTAATTGATATGACCTTTAATTGCTCATTCAGTGGTGAGAAGAGCAGAAGAAGACATCAAGTCTGCGTCCCACAGTGGGATTGGGCTAAAGAGGCGCTGCGTAGATTGGCCTCCGCGCCGAGGCCCCATGGACATAATTAAAGCTGAATAACAAACACTTACAGCAGTGGCCCGGTCTCCTGCACTGGACACCAGTTCACTGCTCGCTGTTCCTCTCCCCTCAATCAGACTGGATTTGTTCCTGCGTTGAGAATATAATTGGAGCCTGGACAATTACCAGCGACATAAAACCCAGGTCCTGCTTAACTGCAGCGAGAATGTGGGTCTAGTTGTAACGAAGCCCCGCGTGGCACTGTGATTCGGCAGAACGGAGAATAAAATCTCGACTTTTCAAGACGTCGTTGCTATGAAATGAATGATAATTGATACCTTTGTATGTGTATTTATTTCCCAATATGCTGGGGCAAAGAGATTTTGGTGTTGATGGGGAAAAGTAGTAGGGGAGAGCCGCCATGGTTGTAACATGCACGTTATCTCTTGATTGGTCAACGTCATCATGACGTCATGGCGTCAGTATATACAGCAACGTTATGTACTCTACATGCCCAGGAAGTTGTCATCATTGCCTATATGGAAGTACCGCTCAGAATGCTAGGATATTTTGGAACATAAAATGTTGTCAAGCGGTACTTATCTTTAAAATACATAAATACATACTTTTCTGATGCCTGAGTGTCCATAGTGAAGTTGTTCAAAATGTGGAATGGGAAAATATAGCAGTCAAAGATTATATCAAAAATAACTTTTTGTTTAACACAAAAAGTTACATGGCATATGACTTTAATGTAATTCTGGAGGATATAAAAAGTATCATGGATTTATAAAATGCACAGGAAACAAGACTAAATCAATTCATGGCCAAACATTCCATCCATGCAAGCAGTGAGTTAAAGCTGCTGAATGGAAGTCTTTGTACAGAACTCAAGTATGCCCATCAGATGTGTTCAGTGTTGACTCGATAACTTTATATCGACTACCGTGTGCCTCAGCATTACTTATTTAACAGAATCTTCAACTGTCTGGTTTATATCAGCATCTATACTGTACGTATACGTCTACATGGAGGAGGGTGTTTTGTTGATTGGTACACTTGCAATGTTGGCGAGTTGTGAATGTGAAATCCCAAGTTTATTCGTATATGGTCTCAATTTGTCTAATGAAAGTACCATGTTTAGACGATGGAGATGGAGTTTCTCCAAAAATATGTCCAGCTAAAAACCTTAACAGCATTCACATTATACAAGAGCCAAATTATTATCTTTCAGTTGCATTAAGTTCCTTCTTTGACATAGTAGCAACAAGACACAATAGCAAAATAATAGCAATAAACTATAACAGTAATAGTTATTAAAAATAGCCTAACTTTATAGTACAACAGTACCACTGTAAAGGTACAGTTATTAATATAAAGTGTCAGGTGCCTCTGTGTGGGGGACATGTTTTAATAATATAATAATTGTGTGTGTGTGTGTGTGTGTGTGTGTGTGTGTGTGTGTGTGTGTGTGTGTGTGTGTGTGTGTGTGTGTGTATACAACGTGTATATGGTTGTTGGCCTGTTTGTGAGTAATTGTGCATGCACAGCTGCATCTCTGCATCTCATTCGTCATTAAAACGATGCAGATGCTATGTTAACATATTTTACTGGGGACCCCCTGGAACCACCTCAAGGACCCCTGGGGGGTCCCCGGCCCCCACTATGAGCACCAATGGTCTACTCGCCTCGCTTAGGTTGTCATAGCCCTCTGCGTATAGTAGGAGATGTGTCAAAAGCAATGCTAAAGTTAAAGCTGTTGGAAAACAATACAGGTTTTTTCACATCACCGGTAACAGTCCAACAAAAAAGCGTTCATGAGAACACGTCAGGTGAGAAATCGGCCATGCACTCGCTCAGTGCCGGTTCATTCATCATTTTGCAACATCTAGTTTAAAAGTATACAAATCGGATATGCCTGCAGTTCCGAACAAAGCCTTGTTAACTCCATGCAGTGCCAGTCATCTAACTAAGTGTACAAAATGCTGAGTGTATGAAACGCGTTGACGGGAAGTACACATGATGAAGGGTACAGCATAGGGCATAAGTGATATGATACAGAAACATGTGGACAGAAAGCAAAAATACATATCAACATTGTTTTTGTTTTCTACTGTATGACATTAATATGATGGGAATGTAATAGTGAGGGCTTGACACATTGAAAACGTAAAGAAATGCATACAGAAGAAAAAAGAAAACATGCACATGCTGCTGAATTTACATAATTGCAAAATGTGAGTGTTGCATATCAACATTTTGTAAATGGTCCCATACAATGAGCTTATTCAGCGGGTTTGAGCCAGGGATCAGCTATGTGAATAAATGTTACTAATAATATAAAACATGAGTCGCTCTCGGCCGCTTTCATTTTGTCAAATTAGCTCTCGGAGGGGAAAGAAGGGTCGGAGACCCCTGGTTTAGAGTGATCCGTCAGCCGCAGCTTATCCACATTCAAGGGCCCAACTCAGGGCCACCACAGCGGTCCCCGAGTGTGTGCGCTCGCGCGCGCATGTGTGTTTGTGTGTGTGTGTGTGTGTTTGTGTGTGTTCACGCGTGCGCGCTCCACTCTGCATTCAGCTCCGGTAGACTTCAGTCCACCAGATGATTCCCTGATCACCGCTGGCCTCCACACAGCACGCTGTCGTCCCATCCACCTGCAGCCCAGCCGGGCCGCCATACATACGCATGCAGGTGTTGGCCGTCTAGACGACGGGCTCATTAGCTTTCCAGCGGCTCACCCAGCAGTGATTGCAGAGGTCTGGTCCTCTGCGTTGGGCTGCGAGGGGAGGGGATGGGGACGGATGGCCCTGATTGAGAGTGTAGCTTTATTACCGGGAGGGCTTAGGGGTGCGCGCTCCGTGGATTAGCACGTAAGTCTTCTACCTGCATGCTGAGGTGGGGAGGCCTGGTCAACAACACCCACCGCATGGAGACGGGGTCCGTGGCCCTGGCGGGCCCGGGGAGGGGAACAGCTTTACTCACATGGAGACGGGGTCCGTGGCCCTGGCGGGCCCGGGGAGGGGAACAGCTTTACTCACATGGAGACGGGGTCCGTGGCCCTGGCGGGCCCGGGGAGGGGAACAGCTTTACTCACATGGAGACGGGGTCCGTGGCCCTGGCGGGCCCGGGGAGGGGAACAGCTTTACTCACTTTGCATTGATAGACTGGCCAGAGGCTTAGCGTATACGCGTCCCCGAGGTCCGGGCGGATTTGTGTTATGGACGATTTGTACTCGGCCGCACGCCGTGCTGCGCGCCGAAAATAGCAGATCTAATGAGCACACGACGCGTCACAGCTGCCGTGCTTTATGAGCTTATAGATCTACTATTTAGGATTTACAAGACACGGTGTAAATCCAAGTGGAATTCGCCCTTTTCCCACGGCACCCTAAATCTCTACAAAGGTCAGCTATAACATTTTTCATTCTTCTTTTTTGTTGATGTTAATTCGGGTTAATTAGTTGTAATAACTCTGGCTTGGAGGCGAGAGCTGCCGAGGCACGTTTAAGGGTGTCTTAACATCTTTCAGGCAGTGCTACATGAAAGGGCCGCTCGGCAGTGAGGCCTGTAATTGTTGCAGCTTTGCTTCTCTGGCTCGGGGGCAGAGCTGGTCAAACGAGTGGCAGCCTGTGCCCTTTTCCACTCGGGGGTCTCTTTCAAGTGGGCAGAGCTGCCCTTCAAGCTGACAGGCTGCTATAGCTTTCTGAGCCACAGGTGAGTGACAACATGGCTTCCAGCTGTATGTTACCTCACCCTGGGAAAGTACTTGCATGTAAAAGTAGCAGCACCTCAATACAGAAATACAGGAAAGTAAAAGTCCTGTATTCAAAAAATATATTGGCATCAAAATATACTTAAGGCACCAAAACTATAAAAGTACAGTACTTGAAATTGTGGAATCAACTATTTGTATGTTTTGTATTAGGAATTCTACAAATCTACAAAGTAACTACCGGTTGTAACTAAAGTTTACAAATAATTGTAGTGGAGTAAAAAGCCAAATAACTGCCTATATGAGATGTAGTGGAGTCCAAGTATAAAGTATTGAACAATTAACACACCTCAGAAGAGCACTTAAATACAATAGAGTCAATGAACACACTGGTGAAACGATAGGCTGTGCTCCATGCCTGTCTGGCTCTGCAGTTCAACGGGAACTCTCTGCTCCCGTAGCACACACTGTACAAGCTGCACTAGTATATTACTGAGGGCTTTCATTTGCTTGTTAAAATACTGTATCTCTGTCTGCAGGTGACTGTCACATTACATCACAAATCATGCAATGCCGCAGAAGTCGAGTAAAATGTTTTAGTTTTGAATCGCAGGTTCAATTTCACCACGCAAGCCCTCGAGTATATACTTATCCATGTGATGCATAATTGAAGGATATATAGACAGTATATATATATATATATATATATATATATCCCATTTTTGGCAGGAACCGCTTTTGGCATTATGTTATGCTTTAGCTATTGAAAAATAGCAGATCTACAAGCTTGTAGGTCTGCTATTTTTGAAAAATCGAAGAACCACTGACATAGAAACATAGCTTTTTCAGAAAACTGTCAGGATGTAGAAGACATTTTTAGAATCTGATCTCAGGTCAAAATGGTATATATATATATATATATATATATATATATATATATATATATACTGTCTTTTTTACTTTCACCTATAATGACATGCTCAAACTATACTATAGGTACACTATAGGTTGAAGGTGGATGAATTGTGCCAGTATCCTTATAGCGGTAACAGAGCTCCTAGAGCTAGACTAATGTCTCTAGTCCTCAACAGAGGCGTGCACCTCCCTCGCTATAACTAGACTAATGTCTCTAGTCCTCAACAGAGGCGTGCACCTCCCTCGCTATAACTAGACTAATGTCTCTAGTCCTCAACAGAGGCGTGCACCTCCCTCGCTATAGACTAGACTAATGTTTCTAGTCCTCAACAGAGGCGTGCACCTCCCTCGCTATAACTAGACTAATGTCTCTAGTCCTCAACAGAGGCGTGCACCTCCCTCGCTATAACTAGACTAATGTTTCTAGTCCTCAACAGAGGCGTGCACCTCCCTCGCTATAACTAGACTAATGTTTCTAGTCCTCAACAGAGGCGTGCACCTCCCTCACTATAGACTAGACTAATGTCTCTAGTCCTCAACAGAGGCGTGCACCTCCCTCACTATAGACTAGACTAATGTCTCTAGTCCTCAACAGAGGCGTGCACCTCCCTCGCTATAACTAGGCTAATGTTTCTAGTCCTCAACAGAGGCGTGCACCTCCCTCGCTATAACTAGACTAATGTCTCTAGTCCTCAACAGAGGCGTGCACCTCCCTCGCTATAGACTAGACTAATGTCTCTAGTCCTCAACAGAGGCGTGCACCTCCCTCGCTATAGACTAGACTAATGTCTCTAGTCCTCAACAGAGGCATGCACCTCCCTCGCTATAGACTAGACTAATGTCTCTAGTCCTCAACAGAGGCGTGCACCTCCCTCGCTATAGACTAGACTAATGTCTCTAGTCCTCAACAGAGGCGTGCACCTCCCTCGCTATAGACTAGACTAATGTTTCTAGTCCTCAACAGAGGCGTGCACCTCCCTCGCTATAGACTAGACTAATGTCTCTAGTCCTCAACAGAGGCGTGCACCTCCCTCGCTATAGACTAGACTAATGTCTCTAGTCCTCAACAGAGGCGTGCACCTCCCTCGCTACAGCTGCCGCCACACACTCAGAAGATTAGACGACAAGAAAGAGAGTCGGAACAATGGAGGAACAAACAACTTTTCTCTGTTGAGCCTTTTGCATAATGATGATGCCTGAGGGCCGAATGATTCACTGGAATCTGTCCTCGGCGAGGGGGGGAGGGGGACCTAAAATAGCAGCCTCTGATTGCCGTACAATTGGCTTATAGGCTGCAGCCGTGCAGCTGTTCTCTGAGCCCGTCCGCCCGTCATTGAGCTGATGGCTGCTCCCGCTGCCAAACCTATCAGGTAAGCATCCTCACTGCACCCAGAGCCACTCCCTTCCCTCCGCAGAGGCACGGGGGGTCATAAAATGGAACCTATTTATACAGCAATAATGTATCGTCGGTTTTGGCATTAACCAAAATGTATTCAGTTTTTCTGATTACCATAATGGCGGAGCGGCGGAGTTCAAAGCTTGGATTGCTACAGCTGTGCGCACAGAGAGAGAGAGAGAGAGAGAGAGAGAGAGAGAGAGAGAGTTCATTGTGAGAGAGGAGGAGGGAAAGACAGTGATTTCCAAAGCAGTCGTAGCTAATTACCTGGGTGCACATTGTGATAAAGCGCTCATCTACCTCTGAGGCCCTCTACTTCCTGCCAAATACACCTCCATCCTTGTTTTTCAGAGCTCATTAGAAAACGCAAGGACACAGCTCCCGGGTGCACTCATCTGATACAAGGCCCTAACTCTTTATATACAAAGGTTATTCAAGGTTAATGTCTCAATATGGCGAACCTCACAACACACGCACACGCACACACACACACGGACACATGCACATGCACACACGCACACAAACACCTCCTGCAGCATGATATACTGTACAGTATATGTAAACCCTACATAGGCTACTTAGTTGACCAGATTCTCAAGGGCTCTATAGGCCCCATCATGTTTTCGCTCTATACTAAATATCTTTGCCAAAAATACCTGATCTACAAGCTCACAACGCTATGATCCAGAATAGGTCAGCCCTAAACTAGGGATGCTATAAGGGTGGTGATAAGCCCCACAAACAAATACATGGAACGTCATCTATGGTGATGATGCATCTGTGAATCACAGTCTATAACATAAGGAACTACAAATCAGGCTTCGTTTTCTTCCATCATGAAATGTAGGTTATTTATAACAGTAGGCCTAGAATGTGAAACAGAATGTGAAAATAACAATAACTAGAAAATACTGTGTGGGCATGGCGCTACTCTATGATGATGAATTGACCCGCATGACGTCACAGGGGAAAAATGTACTGCATACAAAATCCCATTAATTTCAATGGGGAAATTCACAGGGGTCGGCTCTGAATAAAGAGTTGAAATAACAGTGGGCTCGCTACTGGAGCCGACAATAATAATAATAATTATTATCCGTGATGCGATGGATCGTTTACAGAGTGCACACACAACCTGCCTAGCACGAAAAAACGCGGTCAGTGGCCAAAGATACATCGCTGTCTGTATGTACGGTTGTGAACGGTTTGTGTGTGTGTGTGTGTGTGTGTGTGTGTGTGTGTGTGTGTGTGTGTGTGTGTGTGTGTGTGTGTGTGTGTGTGTGTGTGTCTCACTCAGATCGCACTGTGACATATAGACGCGTCGTGTTAGACGTGAAACTTCTAGTGCTATACAAAGTGCATCGCTTGTGATAAGACTTGAAAATAACCATCTCTGTTTGAATAACAACAACCTGCACATAATCCACAGAACGAGGGTTGTACATGCGCATTTTCGTGTCACTTCCATGTCACTCTAATAAAGAGATTACAAGTGTGTGTGTGTGTGTGTGTGTGTGTGTGTGTGTGTGTGTGTGTGTGTGTGTGTGTGTGTGTGTGTGTGTGTGTGTGTGTGTGCGTGCGTGCGTGCGTGCGTGTGTGCGTGCGTGAGTGCATGCTCGGTGGTATCTCCAAATATTAATTAGCCCTCGCCTGTGTATCTGATTACTGACATGCCTGAAGAGAGGTTGATGAAGAAAAAAAAAGGAAAGTGGCGTGCGGGTTTTATCTGCTCTTTCCTCCTCCTCTGCTTTGAAACAGGAGGAGCCGATAAAGCCTGGTATCATGAGGTTCATGCGTGGTGAATCATGTCCACCGTGGGCTTTTTTTCTCTCTCCTCAGAAGTCAATAGGCCTGTAACGTGAGCGCAGCACCGGGGCTGTCCCCTGGCAGGCTGACTGAGCCCCGCAAATGAAAACAGAGAGAGAGAGAGAGAGAGAGAGAGAGAGAGAGAGAGAGAGAGAGAGAGAGAGAGAGAGAGAGAGAGAGAGAGATGAGACGGGGAGAGTTCAGTGTGCAAACACAGGAGGAGAAAAAATAACCTTCAAGGTCACCTTCAAAGAAGACAGAAAGAGAGGATGGGAGGGAGGGAGGGAGGGAGCGTGAGGAAGATGGAGTGATTGAGAGATAGAGAGGGAGGGGGGTTCTGGGGGAGGAGGGGGACGATGAGATCAGGGCTCTGGACTCGGAAAAGGTAAAATCCGAAGAGGGCGGAACTTTTTTCTGCTGCGATTGGCTTTTTGTTGTTTGTTTAACGACTGTTCGGTAAGAGCACTGCCCTCGCTGCTCAACGAGGGGACATTAAAACGTGCGTGGGCTGGTTACCATGTTTTAGTTTGGGTCCCCCCCCCCACCCCCTCCCCCCACCAGCAGGGTAATAGAGGATTACACGAGCCTTATGGCACTAATAGAATTCGGTGAAAGATAGTAAACGTGGGACGCATTCGGCACTGTGGGGCACACGCATGAAATTAGACAATGTTTCATTTTTTTATGGGCCGATTTAACATTGCTTTATCGATAACAAATCACACTTTTCTTTTGATATAGCTAAGCTCTCAGCGAAGACAAATATCCTGTTCATTTACCTATTTGTATTTTTACTGGAGTAAAAGTACAAACATAAGAGCATTTATAATGCAGAATGGTCCATTTCACAATATTATTGGATTGTAATTAGTGGCGCATTAATGTATTCATCACGTTGAGGCTGGTAAAGGTGGGGCTGATCTTAATGACTTCATGTGCTGCTGGGTAGCTTAACCTATAACGATACATCATCATTCATCACTTAATGTATGTTTTGTATTAATAATCAGCAAAGTTACGATTTCACTTATTGCATAATGGGTGCAAGTACGAGCCATGAAGCACTCCGGCAGTGAGTTAAGTAATTTATACTTTGTCGTAAGACGGCCGGATTGAAAGTAGCAGATCCACAAAACATGGCAGACTGCACAAGACTGACCTTATAGTAAGTAGTACACCATGATGTATAAGCCACACAGCTGCAGCCAATATGATTAATAGCCGATGCTACCATCTAAGGCAAGTGTTGCGCTGCAGCTGTTTTATCAATCGTTTTAATCAATTATGAAAAAACAATGAGCAAACTAATAATTTTAATAATTAAACTTTGGCAAACCCATGCATGGTTCTGAGCACGCCTAAATCTAACACACCCATTATTAATTAAACCCTCTATAGTATCTAGAATAGGGTCAGCTGGGCTTCAAAGTGGTTAATCTTCTATGTAGTTATTTTAACCTGAAGAGCAAAACAAACAAAATCAGCCTAGGGTTTCATGGCCCTTTTAATAATTGTCTTCGGCATCACACCAGTATGATGAGTGGTTTTTGGTGGTGGTGGTGGGGGGGGGGGGGGGGGGGGGGGGGGGAGTCCTGTCATAAGGACGTCAGAAACTGGACCGTTCCAGAAATGCCCCCCCCTAGTGTGGACGTACATTGAGGCGTGACGCTGCAGCAAAACCTATTATCTGCTATTCTGTCACTTTAGCTTTTCCACTACAACCTTGGGACCCGATTCAATTTCAACACTCGAGACGTCTGCCTGCCTCCCTTGACCATCAGTGTCTCTCTCTCTCTCTCTCTCTCTCTCTCTCTCTCTCTGGGTGAGTGGGTGTGTGTCCTCGGGGGAGGGGGATGGTTGCTTTTTACAGCAGCTCTTCACTCAACCTAAAAAAATAAAAAATAAAAACAGTTAGCGCCAGATATGCAGTTGACTTTTTCTTTCGGCCATTAAAAAAATTAAATGCGTGGCGCGCGCTATACCGTCGCTGCAGGGATGTCTTTTTGTCTCGGGGTGGCAGAAGTTTATGGTGTATGCCAGGTGTACGTCAGGAAGAAAAATAAACTTGAGAACATGAGATCTAAGAGCTTTGAGCTTTTGATCTCTTTTCATTTTTTCCTGGACGAGGCCTGCTGGAAAGAGCCTGACCTGAAATAGGGCATGTCAGTTATGCAAACACCAACTTTGGTGAGAGGTTAGCCTCGCTTCCATGCAAGAGCCATCGATAAAGTTTAAATCATTCATGTCAAGGACCCCACGATTCATTATGTATTTGGCCACAGATGCACAGCTGAGAATATTTTGTGCCAGGCAGGGACCCCTACACAATGTTTGAGTTGTTAAAAAAGAAAAACACATTGATTCGGGCAGAGTTTGGAGCTTACAGATCTGCTACTCTTGATGGTTTTGTGTGACACTGAAGCACAATCAAGTTGGGTGTTATTGTACGGATTATACGGAAAAAACACCATCAGTTAGAATGTGGAGATACTGTAAACTGTAAAGGACCTTTCAAACATGAAACGATATAACGCGCCTGTGTAGTTCATTTTCAATGAGACCTGCATTTTTTTGCGCAGAGCACTGGGGAGCAGTCACGGTGCGACAACGCAAGCGTATTTACGTGAGCGCGGCCCTGTGCATTAGTTGTGCGTGTGCTCGTTTCGTGCACACGCCCGCGACTCACCAGACCTGGATACTGTTTCGTTGTTTTTACGCTGGCGTTGTTTGGCCCCCTCTTGAGGAGACCTGTCGTTGGTCCAGGCAACAACGCCTGCGTTCCTCGCTTCCCGTTCGAATTACGAGGTTTCTGCCGAACAGCAATGATATGAAGCTTGGCTCAGAGTCTGAAAAGCTGGGATGGTCGCCTTTCACTTTGCTCTAGGCTGAACAGATACATACTGAACTCCATCAGACTTTTGCCAAAAGAATTTAAAAAAATAAAAGTCCCGCACTGTACAGTAGACTGAGTAGAGTACACCATTACCCTCAGAGTGCAGAATTAATGAGAGGATGGAACAGATCAAACCAAGGAGGACTCGTGGGCCTCTCGCTGTATTCAATCAATAGCTGGGGTCCCACCAGCTGAGTCACATGCATACGAATACACACACAGTCACACACACACAGTCACACGCACACACAGTCACACACACACACACACACACACACACACACACACACACAATACACTGCTGTAACACTGTACTGAGGCGAAACATTCTTTCACTAAAGTTGGTTGTAGAGTCAATTTGCATGTGAGGCACACAGTGTCTGTCTGTCTGTCTGTCTGTCTGTCTGTCTGTCTGCAAAATATCTATGTAGTCGCTGTTGGGCAGACAACCTTTAATTTCTTTCATAAATGAATGCCCTATTTTATATAAGAATATCAGCTCTACAAGCGTGACGCTTTATGAGGCTGTAGATTGCCTATTTTTGCTCATTTAGAATTTCTTTGAACATTCTCTGAAAATGTTTGCGTATAACAACATGGCCAAAAGGGACGCCAGGTTGAAAGTGGTGCT
>NC_137866.1:40371048-40393548 GCF_963924005.1 Protomyctophum bolini
CTGGCCTTATTATATCCACTGTTATAATCTCTGCCAGCCCCTATTTACCCCCAGCTCTATTTTGGTTTCCTTTCTCCTGTCACCATGCCAGTCTCTATAGAACATAGCCACTAATCCCAGGAACTAGAGGCTTTTTACAAATATAAGGGCTCATTCGCGGCCTTGCACTGGCGTATTTTCTGCATGAGGGCTACAGTAATTACTGACAGGAGACCAAACAAGTGGAGGTGGAGGGATATCTAAGAACAAACAATCAGTATCATGGGTCGTCCTCTCCCTCTCTCGGAGTTTACTTTAGTTGAAATGTGCTCAGATACATAATTCACTACGTCTGCTAGTTGTCATTGTGCATTAGGTGCTGCATGACAGAGCATGGTCACCTCAGAGAGAGAGAGAGAGAGAGAGAGAGAGAGAGAGAGATGGAGGAGAGAGAAAGAGAGAGAGAGAGATGGAGGGAGAGAAAGAGAGAGAGACGTGTCTTTTGATCAGAGTGACAAGCCGCTCCTTGATTTCATCGTTTAGTGGCTGACAGGAGGGACACAGGTGGAAGTCAGGAGCAAAGTCATTTGTAGAGCAGCTTCAAACAGCCTCTGGTGTTTTATTAGACCATGTGTTCACACGCACAGGCGCAAGCGTACACACACACACACACACACACACCAGGAAATGCCATGGCCGCAGAATCACTCTGCATTTTGAACCAGCATCTGACTTGAGTTGGCGATTCTGCACTTGGGTCTCTGAAGGAATGCTATCTGACGTGCATTCCTCGCTTCGACCTCCCTTTGAGATTACTTTTGTAACCGCTCCACTCTCTCTCTCTCTCTCTCTCTCTCTGTGAAGGCGCCGCTGCAGCAATACACCAGAAGGACACAATATTTATCAGAAGAACAGTGGAGAAAGTAGGGGGAAAAAAAGTGAGACAATTTAAGTGGTGTCTTTGATAAACCGCTGTTTTTTGAAGCACGGCTCCGTTTAGCTTCGACGGGGACAGGTGGAAACAAGGGTGGGAAGGAGAGTCTGGCCACGGCGCACCACATCAATACACACCGCAGGTAAACTGGACGCCTCCCAAACAAAGAGCACTCTGAAAACATTCCCCCTCCCATCTCTCCAATGTAAAGGCCCCTGGCTGCACACGCACCACATAGAGACTTCCTCCCATCTCTCCAATGTAAAGGCCCCTGGCTGCACACGCACCACATAGAGACTTCCTCCCATCTCTCCAATGTAAAGGCCCCTGGCTGCACACGCACCACATAGAGACTTCCTCCCATCTCTCCAATGTAAAGGCCCCTGGCTGCACACGCACCACAGAGACTTCCTCCCATCTCTCCAATGTAAAGGCCCCTGGCTGCACACGCACCACAGAGACTTCAAGTCCATCAACCATCCCGCCATGCCCACCGCGCTACCTCACTTTTAGTACATTAGAATGAGGAGAGTTACCATTTTTTTTGAGTTACCGTAGTTGCCCCCAGCCCCCCACCCAATTCTACCAGATCAGCCATTCTGCTTGTCGGGAACTTGGCCAGGAAAATTGCAGTTTGATAGCATCGTTTACCGACCAACTGACTATACCTTTCCTGCCTGTTTATCTGCCTCTGTTTTGCCATATTGATCTGGGTCGTTTCTCTCGGCCAATGAAAGGCAGAGGCGATACAGTGTGTGTGTGTGTGTGTGTGTGTGTGTGTGTGTGTGTGTGTGTGTGTGTGTGTGTTTTCACGGAGAGTTCCTCGGCCTACTAGGCCAATTAACACGGCCCTGGCAGCACGAATAGACTGCTAAATGATACCCAGGACGGCACTGAGATCCAGGAAGAACACCCACCACCTCCATAACTCTCCACTATCTAGCTTGAATCTCCATTCCTGTTTTTATTGTTTCAACTGATTATTCAATAAAATGAAGAAATGCCAGCACTCAATAAAACTGATTATTCCACAAGACCTTAGACGAGAACACTATAGTTCCTCCCTGTTGCATGTCAGCCTTAAGGCTGATTTACAATTAGTTGTTTGTGGGTGTTATGCAGGATGTGTATCGTTAGGATGTTATCGATTCCGTTTCCGATTCTGCTTGTCGATTTCGGTTCTTATTGATTCCCCATTTTGGTTCCAAATATAAAACAAATTGTTTAGATAACGAAAATACCGCTGCCCCCCCAGGTTGGCAGAGAAAGTGTAGCGCCCAGGATTACATTAGATAATTGACAAATGCGTTGCAAAATCGTGGGATAAAAATGAAAGTAAAATTAAGTAGAATTATTTAAGCCATAAATGAAAAACTTTGTAATTAAAATAGGGTACTTGTGTTTAACTTAACCAAAAACAATTTTCCCTGTAAATAAGTTTACATCAATAATTGTCGACTTTAAGAAATGTAATGAATAGTAACCCCTACAGTATATTATACTTTATTCCATGTCAAAACAATAGAAAATATTACAGTAGTTATAAGCTTGTTGTCTGATTCGATTCCTACATTTATATGGGTACCCGGTACCCAGAAACCTTCGGTTCGGTTCCTACTCAGAACCTAATTTTGATACCCAACCCTAGTTATGCACCACAAATAGCTGATCTACAAGCTTGTAGCCTACATCTGCATCAACCGTGCAGCTACAGTAAGTGCAAATCAAGCCAATTATGAATTTGCTGTGTTGCATACAGTATTAACCAAACAGGCCAAGGGATACATGCCCCTTTAAACAGTACAACTTCAACCCGTTGTACTTTTGTACTTTTGCATAAGTAGGTGGGGCATGCATACCCAACTTGCATCGTTCCTTACTTGGCCCAGATAGCCACTATAGCGCTAGGCCATCACCCCCCCCGTTGTAAGAGCTACATTTGGAGCCACGACACAAATCAAAATCATGAAAAGCGCAGATGAAACGTCCTGGCGTCTCTCCTTATTTAGGCAAAACTGAAATCATCATCAATTATGATGTCAGATATCCACATGGGAGCCATGGTTTATTGGACCCATGTTGTTTTATGTGATTGTACCGTTTTGATGGCGGTGAAATGTAGTCTGTAGAGCCATTACATACGTCAAAAAATACCTATTTTTCATTGAGTCCACGACACCAGCTGCTAGCTTCAATTTGTGTAACTACAGTATGTGTATAACAGCCATCAGAACATAACAGCACTGTCATAGTCGGTAGTCATAAACTCAGAGAGGAGGACGCAATGCAACTGTACAACACAACAATGCACGACACGTGACACCAACACGTTGCTCTTCCTTCTCCCTCTACATTTTGCCTTACCCTAAAACCTTTTTGGCATATATTATACAAACTAATTACATATATAAATAACATTTTAAAATAGTTCAAAATAGTCTAGTAGTTGATGTAGATCGGCTAGTTGAACTATTTTAAAATGCTTTTCATGCTTGTGTTGATGTGTGGAACCCACAATGGAGCTTAATACAGGTCTAAAAATATCTAAATATGTCCCTGACTGCAATGCTAAGCGTCTTTTTGATATCCGTTCATATCTGTCATATTCCATTTCAAACAGTGCCAGGTCCACGTGATGTGTCTACAGGGACACTGTGTGTAAATGTAGACACCAGTCAATCTGCATTTCCTTCACCTGCAGTAAAAAGCATTATTGTTTCTCGAGTCGGTTTGAAAGTTTCATACAGAGAGTTGGAACCAAAAAGCATTTATATTCCAAGACAAAAGTAAAGCTTTGAGGTCGTTTCCAATTGAAATTAGATTTTTGCTTTGGTTTCACAGAGCTCCAGTCCCCTTGGATTGGCTGCGGTGTGTAATGGAGGCATATACCATGTTTTTTCCCTGCTCTGTTTATTAACATTTCATACCTCATATATCGTGTCTCAATAGGACCTTGAGCTGAACTGTTTTTCCCTGCATTCTTTTCTTCAAACAATTGTTGTTGTTACTGGGGACACTTTTGTGTTTTTGCGCTTGCAAAAGTTACAAAGAAGTGTGGAAATCATTGAAATACAGAGATGGGGAAAATGCAGTATCTCTCTCTCTCTCTCTCTCTCTCTCTCTCTCTCTCTCTCTCTCTCTCTCTCTCTCTCTCGCTAGGAAAATGCATGGCGGCACGAGGCCTTTCAGAGGTTAAGAAGTGCATCTCCCTTGGGTTGGCAATCTCTACACCAGCATTGTCCAGTAATTTACTCTCCCATTTAAGATGGCCTATTTCACTCTGTTCTCTGTTGCCATTATTGTTTCTAGTTTTCTTCTAATTTCTTTGGACGTTCAATCTTCAGTCCCATTTAGGCCGCTACACCACCAAGTCTGTCCACCAGTCGCCACTCGTGCACTGCACACACATGCAGTCAAGAGTTGAACTTTGTTTTTGTGTGTGTGTGATTTTCTTGTTCTCGCAGACAGGCGGTGGGAACGCAGCTTAATGAAGACTTTTGTGAGTAAAGCCCCTCTACTTTTTTATGGATAGGCTTAGTTCCATTAGGTGTTGTGTCTTCTCTCACCCACTAATAGAAAGTAGTCACAGCAGAGTGGTTTCGCCGCCTCAGCCAACTGGAGGCGATGCGACAGTTAGGGCTCTCCCGTCCCGTGAGAGACAGAAACTGTTAACACAGCAATGGCTCCAGCACTGCTGAGTGGCACTAACAGGGCGGGGTGTGTGTGTGTGTGTGTGTGTGTGTGTGTGTGTGTGTGTGTGTGTGTGTGTGTGTGTATGTGTGTGCATGCGCGCGCGCGCGCGGGGGGGGGGGGGGGGGGGGGGGGGGGGGCGGATTTGTGGTGTAAGGTTCACCTCTCCCTCCACCCTTCCCGTTTCCCTCATCGAGCAAAAAAGCTTTCTCTTGTCTCTGGGTCCAGTGTAATGTGCGCGGGATCTGTGGAATTCAATTACTGCTCCCTTTTAGCTGTGGCCCCTAATCTTCCCTGTTCCAGTCATGTGGCCCTGGGTGCTGGCCAGGGTTGCACGCTTTCCTCCAGATGATTTCATTTATAACCTGGCAGGAGCGCACACTGTATACAGTTAAACTATGGATTCATAATGGCCATTTGGGCGCTGCCATCTAATCACATAATGTTTGAGGGAAAAAAATGTCACTTCCAAACTGTAGTAGGAGTGAAGCACCGTGCTCTCTTAACGAGCATCCAATTAATACGAGAGCACCCGCAGGGAAGATTGTGCCTGATAAAAACCCACACAACACTTTCTGTCTGACACGTTCCCGACAGTCTTGAAAACCAACCAAAGTCCCCAAGTAAACAATACCTCACCGTGCAGTAGCTCCAAGTTGTCCCGGAGAACATGTAAGGCACACACACTGAGGAAGAGAGGGGGTTCTACGGGTCACTGTCATCACCTCCTGACAAACACCAGGGCTTGTGTTTAATTAGCAGGTCGTTTGCTCTCCCGCCCTGCGCGTCAATCTCCGGGAGCCCCCCCAAAAAATCTGATGGACTTGTCAGGAAGTACACTGTGGGCCCCACACTATTAACTAGAGTCAACAGAGCAATGATCTGTGCCTGCCGTTCACGTCTTCCGATAGGTGAGGATCTGCACCCCGCCCCCACCTGCCTCCCCCTGCCTGCCGGAGTTAATTTATCTGTGTGATAAGCAGGTGGACGAGGCCCTCAGACTGAGCTCCACTGTCAGACCTGGCAGACTGAGTGACAATGCTAATAGCCCGGTCCCATTAACCTCGCCGCACGCCTTCGCCTTTTATCTGCCTCACAAAGGCTGTTTGTTTGCTTGTAGGATGATAATATTTACCTCGTTGATTTGGCGGGCCCCGCAGACATGACAAATATATTTGTGCATTTTGAGGAGGGCGGTGAGATTCGGGCAGCAGAGGCGAGTGCAGACTGGAAAGGCAGAGTTGCTCCCTATACGCGCACTGCCTGTGATAAGGGCCGATGTTCTCATTTTAATGTGCAACTTTTAAATGAAACATATTTTTGGTCTCTCGCCTTCCCCAAACTTTTTAAATGAATTATACCCCCACTGTACCTCCCATCATTCTAACATGCTTTTTTACTTCTGAGTATATAATGCAGTTCTGTACAACACTCCAATGTATCTGTGCAGCGCGCTGTGCATTGAGGCTTGTGTATTTTTATCTCAGGGCCGCGGTTCTATTAAAAAGAAGCTTGCCGTTTGTAAATGGATGTGTCCCATGGTGAGATCTCTGCTCGGTCCTCTGGTGCCAGGCGCTAGACTGAGAGATATCGCTTTAATTGGAGAGTTACTGATCCTGCAAGGCGTTTGGGCGCCAGACGTGAGCATCAATGTTTCCCGCTCTATTCTGCTGTGCAATCACAAAAATGATATTGGGGGACAGCAGGTGATCCATAAAAGCCGTGTTTTAAAGCCTTGTTAATTATTCTTTTAGAAGTCTAATGAACAAAGGGGATAAAACCTTGTGCATAGGTGGCAGAGGAGATGTCCACGCTCTTCCAGGTACTTCAGAGACTTTGAATAGGTCGTTTTGTCGACCTGATGACTAATTTATGCTCCGTCGTGCTTGTAAATAAGCTATTTTCAGGCATGCGACCCAGTCCTACGACAAGGTATAAATCAGGCTTAAGTCTGTCATTTATGGTCTCATACCTTTGTCTTTTGATCCCCGACCTAACGGCATCTGGCGCGCTTGTATATAACGTGGATGTGCTGTATGGGAATGAAATACGTGCTTGCACTGATTCCTTCTCCATGCATAATGAGGCAGATGCTGAAGATTATATAGTTTGGCACGGAATACCGACATGCATAGATTATCTCTTTTCTATGTTAGCAGCTGTTGTCTGGGCGTGGACGGGTGCATCACTGATAAACACTCTATTATGTCTAACTAGGACCGCTGCATTCTGCAGATGTAGAATTTAGTTGCAGTGCATTCCCTCGCACGGAACATATACTGTACGTCATGTTCGGGGGGTTTGGCTGGAGAGGATTGTAATGCGTGGCAGGCCCTGCCAACTCCCTCACTGCATAAGAGAAGATTAGCTCTGCTACCCATCCATGACCTTGATATTACGATGAAGACAGATAAGAGCTTTCTTCTTCCACCTGCCCAGAGCCCCGTGCAAAGCCTGCTTCCGAACAGCTACGTAGTCGGCATTCATTTCTAAACAAATGTCTTCTACCGTGGCCTGGTTTTCTCAGCCATCCTAAATCAATAGTGTCAGAGTTTGTGGACCTAAAACCCGGAAGTGAGTTTGCTTGTGGGTTAGTGCCTCGCCAGATTTCCAATGTCTTTCCTTTTCCCCCACAGGGTTTGGGATTTATGGTCCGTGGTTAATTAATAAGCCTAGGAGTTTCACATTTTGTTCTATATGACAATTACACCCGTTAATATCTCAACCGTGGATATTTTTTACTTATATTACTTACTCACAAAACATAAACAGTGTGTCGATTTGTGGAGATTATCTTGTTTAACACAACATGTTAATATCATAAGCCTTTGTTTGCTACAGAGCTTATTTACTTAATTTATCAAAAACCCAATGTAAAACAATCCCCATGGTGGACATCATTTATAGTAATGTATCATCTCACATGATGCCGTGTCCCTGTATATCCCTGACAGACTGTATACTTGGGCAACTTGCCATGACTCCAGTTCACTATTCCATTGCCAGTTACTATCTACATAATATATTGTGTTTTGAATTTTGATATCATCATGTCATGACATTTATGACATGGATAAAGGCGCTATATATATGCACCATTTACCATTTATAACAAACCAAACCACTTGGAAATCGCCTGCGAATTCTGCCAGTTTTGATCATTTTAATTGTGCAGAGAGTAGATGCTTCACAGTGAGACAAACATGCATAGGAGCGACGGCCCATATTGGCGAACGTGATGACGCATCGTTCCAATGAACAGCAATGATGTAGTATCTACCGTACGTCGTGTATATATAGCCATCACATGATGCTGTGTCCAAAGCAGAATGAAAAAAAAAAAACGCTCCATAACACATTAACTCTGATGAGAGTACAAACAGAACCAACATGACCCGTATCTGGTCCATTTGGTTCCTCGATAGTCACAAACGGATGAAACAATGCTGAAGTCGAGACGCTTAACCCATTCTGACCTGAGATCAGATTCATGCGAGGTTTCCACTGGACACACACTGGTCTGATTAACCCATTCTGACCTGAGATCAGATTCTAAAAATGTCAGTCGTTCTTCGAATTTTTCAAAAATAGCAGACCTACAAGCTCGTATCGCGCCACTCGGTGGCGCGATATGAGCTTGTAGATCTGCTATTTTTCAATAGCTAAAGCATAACATGATGCCAACACCAAAATGGGTGCCCGGTCAGAATGGGTTAAGATGTCGTCTCGATTATGTCTGACAACCTCCTCTTTGATAAGTGCATGATTGTGGAGTCTCTCGGTGGCCACAAAGCGTTGCGATGGCTTCACACAGCAGGGTGCGTGATGGGGATGGAGGCTCTCATTATTGAAGCTTCACTAACATCTAATTCCTCACTAATTCTGTCCTGTCAGAGACGATTAAAGCAACGCCTTAGAAAAAAAAAAAGCATGTTATCTGAAACCCACCAAGACCTTAAAGCAAGCAACCGGTTGAAATAATGAGCAGCGCGGAGAGAGTGATCCTGCACTTTATCCCCCCACCTAACAAAGAGAGATTAAAAATGCAATGTGGAACTCCGGAGCCCGGCCTGCAAAATGCTGACTATGCAAAAAAAGGAGAGGGAAATAATAAAAAAGAAAAAAAAAGAAGGCTGGTTAAGTTGCTGCCTTCGTGAGCTTATAGAGGCACAACATTTTGATTTTATTTCACACAACATACAAACTGAGATAATAATGTAAGGTTGTGGTTGTATTCGTTTACTTGAATAAATCCTCCATCTACGATGCACAACGGCAACGCTGCACTGTACATATGCCCCCACACACACACACACACACACACACACACACACACACACACACACACACACACACACACTAATCTATGTTCAGTGCGACATAAAATGGTTGACACGATGGTGGGCTTTTGCTATTGATATTGTGATATTTTTTTGTTTTTTGTGTAAAGATCTCTGGTGCTGAAAACAATTGTTGCTCAGGCCTAAAGTTAAAATTAACTGTATATGGTGTGGGAAATAAATAAGCCCGATTCATATTTCATAATATGCCGGGGTTACATGCCAAAAATAGCCGATCTGCAAGCTCAAAATGCGCCACATTTTGAGCTTATAAATATATCGGCTATTTCCAGCATGCAATGTGTGTGCACTTATAGATTAGAGCGGCTAGTCAGTTCATGGCAGGGTTTACAGGCTAAAATATACTAAACTATATATTGGGGTTAATGTAAACCAGCCTGTTTTATACCCTATACTCCCTTGGAATAACACACACTGCCCTCTCCTGGCTGAAACTCCTCCACTGCCCCAGTCACCCCTTGTCCCCCAGGGCTCTGTACTTGGTCCTCTCCTCTTCATTATCTACATTCTACCACTTGGGCAGATCCTCCGTCACCACAACCTCCAGTTCCACTGCTACGCCAATGACACACAACTGTACCTCTCCACCAAGACCATCACTGCAGCCACCCACTCCACCCTCACCACCTGCCTCACTGATATTAAAATATGGATGCAAAAGAACCTCCCCCCACATCCGTAACCTTGGTGTCACACTTGACTCCACCCTCTCATTCCTCCCCCACATAAACCAGATCACCAAAACCGCCTTCTTCCACCTCAGGAATATCGCCCGCCTCCGGCCCTCTCCGACTTTCCCTGCTGCCGAAACCCTCATCCACGCATTCATCACATCCAGGATTGACTACTGCAACAGCATCCTCAACGGCACCACCTCCAAAGTTCTCAACAAACTACAACACGTGCAAAACTCAGCTGCCCGCCTGCGCACCAGTACACGCTCCAGAGACCACATTACACCCGTCCTCCACGACCTACACTGGCTCCCCGTCAAACAAAGAATTCACTACAAAATCCTGCTCACCACCTACAAAGCTCTCAATAACCTGGCTCCCCCTACCTCTCCGATCTTCTTGAACCATATGTCCCCCCCCCCCGCTCCCTCAGGTCCAGCGAAGCCAACCTCCTGAAGGTCCGCAAGGCCAAGTACTGCGCCTGGGGGGACAGGGCCTTCTACGTTTCGGCCCCCAAACTCGGTCCACAACCGTCTCAGAGCTGCTCTCTCTCTCCTCTCATTCAAAACCTCACTCAAAACCCACCTCTTCAGGATAGCTTTCCACAGCTGAGGTCTGGTTATAGGATGTCCCCCCCCTCGTTTATCCTTTTATCTTTTTAACCTTGTACGTTGTTGTATCTGCTATGTTTTGCTTTGGTTTTTTTCCTAATAAAGTCTGTTCCTAGTGTTCTTATTTAAAGCGCTTTGGCTATTTAGAAAAGCGCTAAATAAATTTGAGCTATTGTTATTATAATACCCTGGGGTACAGTATATCTGGGCTATAGTACAGTATATATCCCAGGGTATAGGACTAGCTAGCCCACTTTAAACCCGGATATATAGTTTGACCGGGGTTTATTTTTTGGGCTTTTGCATAATACGGAGCATATAATCTGGCAGCCTGATGAGTTAAATAAGGGATGCCTTTTACAACAGTTCACCTCACACGTCCTTCTAGCTCTCATTGGCTACACCAGTAGTTCTCAACCTTTTCTAGATCCGCGGCCCACACATCTGACCTGAACCCGGCAGCCGACAAGTAGTCAGATGGCTGGGCCGTGTGCATTTTTAGACTGAATGATCAGTCAATCGATTGTGTTCTGCTTGGATCAGTGGAACGAACATAGTATAGCAATACATAGTCAGTGCAGTGGAAAGTAATTAACTACATTTACTTTATTTAAGTACAATTTTGAGGTACGTTGTACTGTACTTGAGTAATACCAATTTCCAATACTCCAAATATTGTAGGCCTACTTCAGCCCTATATACTTTCCAGCCATTTGACAATAGCAGATCTACAAGCTCACAATGCGTTGCGGTGTGACGCATTGTGATCTGCTATTTTCTAAATATTCTTATACCTTGAAACTTGAAATGAGACATTTTGATGCCAATACTTTTGTACATTTTCAATTACGGACTTTTACTTGTACTTTTTTCCACTACTGTACATAGTATAGTTCTTAAATATTGGTGTATATATTATTGGATGCTATGCTGATTTGCCAATTATTGGCCCACTTGAAGTATCCTCGCGGCCCAGCGGTGGTCCCCGGCCCACAGGTTGAGCATCACGGGGCTATCCTACCATCCTGCCTCCCTCATTACCCAGTCTCTCGCTAAGAGCACCTGCTGAGCGGACCACCACTGGAGGGCTGGCGTGTCACGAGGGAAATGCTGAGAGGGCATGCAGCGTATACGCCTTTTACTGGAATAAGCCGAGGGTTTTAAAGGCATGACATTATGATATAATGAGTACAAAAATGGCTCCTCTTACACTAGGCCAGTAGGCTGATGGGAGGCTTTTTTTTTGTATTTCTATATGCAACGCATGAATCTGGACGGGCATTTTGGAGAGAGAGAGAAGCCGCTGTCATTCACACACACACACTGAGTGTTACTGATGTAGCCGTTATGACACGAGCAGATGCAGAGGATGGAAATAGAGCTGCTATCAGGTGTAGACCTGAAGTTATATGAACTATTTCAATACACAGCTTCATTCACAAGACACACTGCGGGTGTATTTACAGTTGACGTGGTGAAGTCATTTTAACTGTACTTAAACCCCTACAGTACGTAAGTCATTCGCAGGGTCCCCCATCGGTCTATACTTGGCACCCTCCTTTTTTCTCTTCGCCTAAAATACCAGATCTACAAGCTCACAATGCACTGCGACCTGTCATGAGCTTGCAAATCTGATAGATGTACTGAATATATGCCTATAATGGCATGCCCAGGAACGCTATATAGGCTTCATATATGGTAACTGCATTTTAACTGAAAGTTGTTACTGTAATTCATTTGCTCATCGATCAAATAACCATCAATTAATATGTCAAATTTGATCAGTTTGACCGAGTTGAGGGTAACCGGTCCACAGGGTCTGATGATGACACATATTTTGTTTATTAAACCCTATATACTTCAGTTGGCCAGGCTCCTACACCAAATCTCCTCTGCAAAAAACAGACAATCTCCAACATTGCTTGTCGATCTGCATTCTGCACGTAGCGTACTTTAGCTGAATGTTCTCCTATCATGAAATGCCCAGAATAAGGATGCTATAGGGTTAATTAGCCTGCACAACACAAATAGAGCAAATGTGTCTTCATTGGAGTTCAAAGAGAGGGGAGGGATAAAGGATCTTCACACATGTATGTTTAGGAACCCAGTTTGAGGGAATGCTGCGCCGTACCCCGTCTAAGCCCTCGGATTTGGCTAATAAAGACTGAAAATGTCCTGAACTGTTCTACTTTTTCAGAGAGAGAGTGGTGTTGCTTCTTACAGCAAGGCGGGTGCGTGCACTATAGGCTAAAAAGGGAGAAGAAATAGAGGTTGGCGGAGAGGGGGAAGAAACGATGAAAGCTGTGTGTAAATGGGGGGCGAAAGGGAGGTGAATAGAGGGACGGGTAGCATGGAACCAGAGAACAAGGAGGAAGGGTGGAGACGGCGGAGGAGGCGCTGGGTGACGCGCTTGGAGTTAACCGCTGATCCGTGCCGGAACCCGTTGCATTTGATCACAGCGAATCTCGTGGCTTTAGAGCATAAATACATAATAAACAAAAAAAATTAATGGAGGCGCGAGTGCCACGGCGAGTGTTTCATCTGCCTGCGAGTGGAACACAACAGTGACCGGAGCAGGGCGGGACGCATCCATATGGATGCTGCTGGTTAGAGAACACAACAGTGACCGGGGCAGGGCGGGACGCATCCATATGGATGCTGCTGGTTAGAGAACACACTTGTTAACACACCTCCTTCACCACTATACTAGCGACGCATGGCGGGGACAGAATACATATATCAGCCATGTTTAATAACAGCGATATGAGAGTAGTATGGTGGGAAGGGATAAAAGAAGAAAGGAAAAATATGATACAGCAAAAGATGTTCCCAGCCGAGCGCGTCGTTCATGCCAAATTGGATCGATATAGTGCTGGGCAACTCTACAATGTAGGGCACAGCACTTACTGTAATGCATTGTAGAAAGGCTATATGCAGTAAGTATCCAATAGTTCATAATGAAACGATGATAGTGGGAGGAGCTCTCCAAGACGTCTACAAACACGGTTGGATTTTCTGTGTGTGTGTGTGTGTGTGTGTGTGTGTGTGTGTGTGTGTGTGTGTGTGTGTGTGTGTGTGTGTGTGTGTGTGTGGGGGTGTGTGTGTGTGTGTGTGTGTGTGGGGAAGGGGGGGGGGGGGGGGGGTGTTCCAAGCCTCTGCTTTTGATACCCCATCTGGTCATTAAATATGTATGGCCAGTACTGGGCACTGGGGATGTGTTTTATCCCTGCTGCTGGTCAGACTCAATTAAAAACATGCATTTCCTTTTGGGAAATGTACACTGATATGTGCTTTTTATGTTTTGATACATAATTTACTGGCAAAATAAGCCTCTGCTTCAGCCTACACGCACCACTTAGAACCATAAAAATAAACTATGAATTAATTCATTAACCACATAAACAATGGCTTAATTTAGGGTACATTTTGTGACATTTGAGAAATGTCTCAATTATCTATTGTTATTATTTTAAATACTGAAAAAGCGATCTGCAAACTCACAACTTAGAAGTTGGCTATTTTTAGTCGAAGCAAAGCGAACCCTACAAATAACACAAACAAATGTGTTAACTTGACGGGTCAACATGCAGATTTTAGGACAAACTTTGCAGCATATGGACTGAACATAGCTCACTTTGTAAATAAATGTCCTCTCACACAGACACAGCATATGGACTGAACATATAGCTCACTTTGTAAATGAATGTCCTCTCACACAGACACAGTTCTACAAAAGCAATGAGCAAGACTCACAACTTAAGATTTGGCTTGCAATAAAAAAAGAAAGCCCGTTCCCCCTCCTCCTAGTGGATGATGAATTAGCCTGATGACTGCACAGCAATATCGCTCAGAGACAGAGCTGCAGGATATTGTCGTTCCCAAACGAAGGGCCCCGAAATTACCCTTTAAGATACGGTTGCACTTTTGCCGCTATTGCATTTCGCCGCCATTGCATTTGGCCACGCGTCATTATTCTGTGAGCCAACCTTGTTTGTTTTTATCGGGTTCCGGTTGCTTTCTCTCTCTCTCTCTCTCTCTCTCTCTGCTTTCACCTTCTTCTACAGTACAGTACCTCCCCTCCCTCTCTCTCCTGTCCATGTGATCTCATGCTATAACAAGCACACAATGCCCAACGGGACACTAACGCTCACTGCCACCTCGCCCCCCTCTCTCTCTCTCTCTCTCTCTCTCTCCCTCCCCAACTGTCTGCATGTCACATATGACTGCCCCGTCCGAGTTGAATCTACAGCGTGATGGAGGAGATGTGTATTATATGGGTGGTCTCTACGGTATAGAGAGATTAAAGTCAGGGTGAGCACAATAGAAACACAACACGCATGTACACATACGTAATGCCACAAGGCCTCTGGGGTGAAGGTCACTTGAGTCAACCCTAGCAGTTCAGCGGCGAACGCTAATTAGCGCTCGTCTCTGACCTTGACAAGCCGTCTTTTCTCCTCCCCGTCCTCCTCCGTCATAGAGCTATAGCTGCCATCACAATGCAACGTTGGCTGAAAAGAAAAAGCCTCATTCCAGCTCCATTGATGTGAAGAGGGTTAGGGAGAGACATGCTTTAAAAAAAAGAATGCTGCCACATCGCTTGGCGCACTCCCCCGGCAACTCGGCTATGACTTTGGCTCATTGCGGCCTCATTTGAATGCATTAGTGAAGGCTCTAAATACAACAGCACACCTCGATAAATAAGGGGACGTGCGTTTCGGGCCGCGCCAGCCCACAACGGCGTTGGGTCCTTTTAGCCCACTCTGTGTGATTAACAGAGGGAGTGACGCTTGGCTTGAATAAATTAGAAACGCTGCTGGCTCTCTGCTCCGGAGGGCGGGACAGACGGAGATACACAGCCCGATACATCTTTGTTTGCAGAATCTCCAAAGGCTCCCAGTAATTGAATTTCCACGTAAAAAAAAAAAAGTCATGTTTATGCCACAACAAAAGAAATTAGATAAAGCATAGGGAGAAAAAAAAACTGTATACTAGAAATGAAATGTAGCTGTCACAAAAAAAAAGACTCAATGCAAACCCCCTGAAAGTAAATGAATATATTAAAATAAAGAAAGTGGCATTCACATTTCCCATGCACAGTCAGCAACAAAGAGAATGCCTCCAAACCGGAGACAACATAAAGACTCCTCTCGTTTCTATTTTACTCTGGCTAAAACTCTGGCTTCTTATACATCTGATCTCTGCCGGTTTGTTTCTGACTGTCAGGCCACCGAGATGACAACACACACAACGACTCGAGAACAATCACAACTCGCACTCTCTGAAACAGAGAACTTGCAGGCAGACACTGGCAAATTGCACACACGCGCACACACACACACACACACACACACACGCACACACACACACACACACACACACACACACACACACACACACACAGTTAAACAGTATAGTGAAGTGAAGTGAAATGTGAGGTATAGGCTACTGCAGTACAGTTATGGTACAGTATACTATTCTAATATAATGGAATTGCTGGAGCAGAGTATTCATTTCAAATGCATACACTGTGCTGTACTGTACTGTACTGTACTGTATTATTATGTTAGAGAAGCCTATATACCTCAAACCAATCGGACCTCTCACATCATCAGCCAAGTGCACATATGCTCCAAACTGTGGCCACGCCCTGGTTAGTCTGGTGCATGTGTGTTGTGGGGTTGGGTTAGGTTGTGTAAATAATATGCTACTATTTTATAAATGATTATTATTCATCCATCCATTCATACATCCATCCATCTTCAACCGCTTATCCGTAGTCGGGTCGCAAATTGACAAAAAAGACACACATTACAAAAATGTAATGATTTTCTTTTTCTTTTTTTGACAGCCAGCAATGGGTAGAACGCTCAGGAAAAAAATGGAGTCTCTGTGACTCATCTAGGGGCCGCAATCTGGCATTCAAAGATGTTCCTAAGCTTTATTGGTTGAAATAAACCTGGTCACGACATTAACCAATCAGGAAGCAGACAGGCAAATCGACCAATGACAAAGCTTCTAGGAAAATCTTTGAATGCAGATTGCAACCCCTAGATGTGTCACAGAGACTACATTTTTTTAGGAGCGTTCTACCCATTGCTGGCTGTCTGAATGAAACTTTTGACATTATTATTGCTTATAGCAGCTTTAACCGGGATGCAGAAATTTCTAACCCAACGATATCCGGTTTGTAAAGCCAGATATCACTGAGGCAGTGATACGGAAGGCAATGGAGTCTCTCGTGAGGAGCATAGAAAGTGCTGCTAGCTCCCTAAACCTCGGCTTCTTCTTATTATGGTTCACTAGATGCGTGTCGCGATGACGATGTCAGCCAACTGAGTACGTATCACCATATCGATGTACTTTACACAGAGCGTTTGAAAACCAGTGGCACAATGTACACAGTAAAATCATCAGTATTCATTTAACACAGAGAGTGTACAAATGTACACAATCTATGTGAGTTAGAAAGGGACAAATTAACACAGAGAATTGTGCAGCAATTGCAATGGCATAGTATAGAACAGAGTCATTACTGTGGTATATGCCAAACAGTTCAACCAATTAAATGACACAGGGGGGTTGAGTAAAAGCTGTGACTTAATGTGACAGAGCTCTGCATATTGCAAAACTAGTTAGGTTTATGTTTCTATAAAATAAGCCACAATGGAAGGGTAGTGTACAATGCATCATCAATTCACATTACCGCTGTGTTGTTTTAGCTCATCCAATTAAAAGACTGCAGCTACATTATAGTAAAACATACCAAGGACAGCATAGGACAATAGTGTAATAATCTAACTAGTGCATACTATGGGCCCATGCAATTGGATAAGAGCATTCTGGAGAAGTGTGGTAAGATAAATGAGGAAAAATGCATTGTGATGCAGCCAGTGTAAATAGATAATAGACCGTCTGTAATTAATCTGCACTGTGTGCCTTTTTCCTGGATACATTCTTGCATGTATTACTTTTTCATAAGGGGCTTCATGTATAATGGACGCTAGAGGAGAGGGGAGGAATTTAAATGAAAGTCAAGCTTGTTAGAAGACCTGCAGTTGGACTGTTTACATGGCCCGCGTAGACCCTCGTTAACAATTCATGTTGGAAGTTGTCTTCTGCCAATTCGGTGGGCACAGAATGCGTCCCGTCCCCCCCCTTTAAAACTGTCCGTTTCCTCTCATCCTATCCATGTCCCCGGCTGCCCGGCTCCGACGGGCCGCCGCCAGGTCAAGGTCTTGGCGTGCCGGGGATGCGGAACGGCGAGTATTCAGGCCAGAAAATACCCCCAAGCGCCGAAACGGGTCAAGTGGTCCAACAAGTTGAGACTTTCAAGAACAACCGGAGTCTATATAAAGAGGACTTGTGTTCAACCTGGATCTCGTTACGTTTGAGCCAAGAGCAGCAAAAAAAAAACCCACTGATGAGTTTTAAATAACCTCCACCCTAGAGCGCAGTCTTTCATGGGCTTATATGTGGCACGATAAATCAATTTTATAAAAAGGAGCTTTATCTATTATCAGTGGAGATAACTGGAGTCCTTAGCGAGGAATGGAGGGGGGAGGGTGACGGGTGGGCTGGGTGTGGTGACACTGAGATTTGACTGTGAGCTCAGAAGAGAGGGACTGACAGGCGCCTTGATGGAGGGAGGCGGGGGACCGTCTGCAGTCACAGGGTTAGAGGCTGCTGGGATGGGGGGGGACTATCCAGCTAATCACCACCCCCTCCCCACATCAGAGGGGTGGACACCGGGGGTGGGTGGCGTTGGGTGGAGAGTGGGTGCTCAGTCCAATGGATAATGGTTATGAATGCAGGGATAAAATTTATCAAGCATATTAAACCACAAGGCTGGCCTCAGAAAATACAGCACATAAAACAAGGGATGCAGGCAATGTGAAGTGAAAACAAAAGCAAAGGGGTTAGGGGGCCATAAAGAGAGGAAAGCCCGGGCCCTGAGCCGGAGTGCCGGGGGAGGGGTGGTGGGTCAGGGCCCTCCCCAACCAGGAGATAAAGATGACTGATTTCTGCTCCACTTCTACAGTACAATCTCCTCAGTGCCAAGAGGAGGAAGCCAGGCTGGGGAGTTAAGAGAGAGGACAGAGAGCTAAGTGTTAAGAAGCTCTCTCTCTCTCTCCCCCTCTCCCTCTCTCCCTCTCTCTCTCTCTCTCTCTCTCTCAAAACCATTTGAACCCTAGCATGCCAATTTTGGGGAGAACATTTGGTGAAAATAGCCGATCTACAAGCTTATAAAACGACCATTTTCGGAAAAGAGATTTGGTATAGAGGGAAATACTAGAGGATCTAGTATAGATCCCTGGGGGAGTCGAGTCATCTAAAGGGTTTACCCGCATAGCGCCCCTATTCTGGCCCCGGTCGGCCAAACAGTCGGCCAAAACAGCATGTCTACAACTTGCCGTGTGAGATTGTAGATCACCCATTTCCGAAGAGATTTAGTGTAGAGAGGGGGAAAAAGGAGTGGTCCCAGTATCGACACCCGGGTACACCGGTCAATAAAGGATATATATCTAGGGTCTACGAGTGGTTAAGTTTGTTAACAAAGTTGATCTCAGTTTAATTGCAGACATCAAGCTCTCGCAACAGCCCACCTGTCATTGCTTGCCTCTCTCACATGCTTTCCATCTCTCCCACACACGTGTGTGTGGGAGAGATGTGTGGGAGAGATGTGTGTGTGTGTGCGTGTGTGTGTGTGTGTGTGTGTGTGTGTGTGTGTTTTAGTTTTTTTGGTGGTTAGCCGACACCGACATCATCGGTTCCCCGGGCAGATGTGTGCAGTGCGTCTCCCAGTGTTCCATACCGAACACGAAAATGTTCAAACGCTGAATAATTACCATGATAATCATCTCCTTCCCACAAGGGTCTGAAAATGCACACCTGACATCTGACATCTGATACCCATGGCTCTCCTCTTAATCTGCATAATCACATTTCTGCCTCATTTTCATGCATATGTCGGAAAATACATTTCTAATGTTGAATTTCTCTCCCGCGCCGCTTGTGTCGAATTGGGATTCTGGCTACGTCAACAGAGCGGTATAGACGTTCCATATAGATGGCCCTCGTATTGAGAGCATGTTTAATTCATTGTTCTAATGGGCGTACCGTATGTTATATAGTGAATACACAGAGCTCAAGAACCCATCTATTTAAAATGATATTTTAGCATTTTAAGCGTTAGTGGCTTTTCCTTTGATACCGTGATTCATTACCACAGCTCAGCCTGGATTCCTGTACACTACAAAACGACTGCAAATATCATCCGACGGCGAGTTTGCCAGTGTAATGCCAGCATTAAAAGCCTAATTTATTTTCTCTGACCGAAAATAACTGATCTATTAAGCAAATACATGTTGCGTCTGCGATATTTTTTACGCACGACAGCGGTTTCATATGAAGTATAAATCAGGCTGAATGTCCACCAAACATATATTTTTCCCGTTTTCAATTAGACATGTTGGAGATAACAAGTTGGAAACGGTGATATGCCATTAGGCGGAGCAGTTGGCACATACGAGAGACACAGTCAGTCCCTGTTTAGCACTTATAAGACTCAGTGTGAAGGTAGGGCACACAACACAGCACCCCTCTTCTCTCTCACTATCTCTCTCTCTCTCTCTCTCTCTCTCTCTCTCTCTCTCTCTCTCTCATAACACTTGCATATTCACAGCTCCACAGAGCAGCTTGGCTTGAGATTGGCTGGAGAACGCCAGGCCTTCCTCTCCCCTCTCTCTCTCTCTCTCTCTCTCTCTCTCTCTCTGAATCATGCTGTGATGGGTGCATCCATTCCGTTCACATTTCCTCAAAAGCACCGCCACCGATATACAGCTAGACTGGCAGCCATATCCGTTCTCTCGCCGCAACCCACCTGGGAGGAGGGTCCTTAAAGCTGTGACAGCCAGTCGTTCCCACTGAAACCATTTTAAAGCAGGCTTTGTGACATCTACCTCGGGGTGTGCCCGTCATTCTGTGTGTTACAGCCCTGAGAACCTAAGCCTTCCCCATTGCTTCACCCTTCCCTTTGTTTCTCCTTATTGAGGTAAATGGAATTAAAACCTTTTTTTTCCCTCTCCTACTGGGATCCAGGTTTTTCTTCCTTTTCTTTCTTTTTTGCCCTTTTGAACAACCTGAGGGGGGATTTTAACATGCTATTACCCTTTGACACGGTGCCGGAGTATCGGAGGCAGGAAGGTGTGCAGGTGTACTTAGCCATGCTATCCAGACCTGCACTCTCCTGCACGAGAGGAGACGGAGAGAGCCAAGCCTTGGGGGTGGGGTGAGGGGGGTGGAAGGCCCCTGTCCCCTGCAACCTGCCAGAAACAGCCCCAATCCCATTTATTCCCGGTGACCTTAAATGAAACGCCGGCTACCCCTGTGGGCCCCATCTCAGGCCAGAATCAAATGGGTTCTGTTTTCCGCCCCTCTCTACCCCACTGCTAGAGAAAATGAGCTTTATCTGTGGGGGGAAGTCTGGCCCATGTGACTAATGCCCCACTTCCCTGCCTGCATTTTTCCCCCGCAAACACCATCCCAGAGTTAATCGGCAGAGCTGTCGCTTTTTAATTACTGCCTTTCGCTACGGAGGTGCCCCGATGCAGAGAGACTTTGGCTCACTTCTGCTTGTTTCGAGTAATATCTATCACTGTGGCAATTGGACGGCCTGCACTCTGAGACACATGCAAACACACCGAAACATGGCCGTGTGTGTGCCGAGTACAGACGCATGCACGTGCAGTACGCACGTGTACACACACTCACAGTCGCAGGTGGACAGAAACATTTAGGCCTATACTTTTCAGGAAATGGCACAGTAAATGGATCCAATGTGGTCATTATTTAGTCACACGCTCTTTTAATACTTTTCATTGGTTAAAGATGGGGTGCTATAGTTTTGTACTTTCTGTTTTGTACAGTATATGGAGTTAACATTATACTCCAATATACCCCCGGGTGTGGTTATAATATTCTAATATGTCTTCCCAGGTGTATTTTTGGTTTCTTCCTGAGAGCTGAATCAAAAGGCCGGATCGAAATACACCGCTTTAGTGACACACTAAAGCGCCCCCTTTTTTATCATACAACAACAGCTGTGGGCGTGGCTTCAGTTCAGGTGGGTGGTGCTAAGGTGTGTTAAACCCAATTTTAACACTTTCTGTTCTTTCTGTAAAAAATTACGAAAATAGCTCCACGACTGAATCTCACAATCGACTATTTTTAATAAGTTTGCGTTACACTGTCAAAGACACACTGTTAAAAAGCGCCATTAATTTATGAAATATATAAAAACATAAAAAGATCTCTTCTCCCCGACAGCAACGGACGAAACACATTGAAACATGGTGTTGTTCCGCTCGCAGAGCACACTGTCCAAGGTGACAGGGGTCTGTCCAACCAAGGTGTGTAATTACTGCGAATGCCCAACAGAACAAATATGCACTCCCAGTTGATTAACTTGGGCTGACAGAGTGCTGAGAGGTGACAAGTTTGAAAGCGCTGAGAAGTGTTTGTGTGTCTGTACACCCACACTTTCCTTCCTGTGACTGTCAAGGACTCACAGTTTAAACAAAAACACACAGTGTATGTCAGATTAAAGCTACAATCCGTAAGTGTTACCGTATGTCCTCTCCCCACAGAGAGGGGTATAACTGCAACTGTTACACCTGGCTGGGTCTATCTCTCATCCAAGAGCCAATCCCTGCTTTACTTGGCCTGTGGGGATATTGGGCTTATGAGCTTCATGCAGGGCTACTTGTCAACCAGTGTGTGTCCTAATGGAAGAGTAGGGACACCACCTCCAACCACTGCACAGGTACTAGTTATTATTGTACTGTATTAACACGCAGATGTATTCATTAAAATAAGTCCCGGATTGTAGCTTTAAAAGCTAAGGCTTCAACCTTTGAGAGCTCTTTTTTGTTTGTTTTTGTTGTTATTTATTTGTATGATTGAATTAGACATTTGCATTGTTATCTGCTTTTTCCTTGCAGCAGCTTCTTTCCTGGAGCTTTCTGGGTAATTTGAAATGCCAGGCACACTTGGCAGGAAGGTTGTCCGACCCGTCTATCAAGGGTCACATGAACCCAGGCCGTCTATGGGTGCCTTCAAGGGTCACATGAACCCAGGCCGTCTATGGGTGCCTTCAAGGGTCACATGAACCCAGGCCGTCTATGGGTGCCTTCAAGTGGCCACTACACACGCCCGGCCAGCGCCGGCGCCTGCATCTGCAACTCTAATTA
>NC_137866.1:40398548-40721280 GCF_963924005.1 Protomyctophum bolini
TAAACAATACAATTGGATGGAATATTGTAAATTACTTCAAATTCGGAAAGTTCCGAAGAGGTTACTGTGCAGTGCAGAAATAATAAGCAGAGTAAATTAGTAATGACAAGTATTGACTGTATTTGGTACAATAATTGGCCTATAAATATACATTGTAAATGTCTAGCATTAAAAACCAGACATATTTGCAATGCTCTGGAAGTCATCCTACAATTATATTAAATTAAATATGATAATATGGTATATTGATGATGTAAGCATCCTTTGTATTCGCAGAGTAGTGTGATCAGTAAGACTACTTCCACTCCTGACGTCACATCTTTGAGTATGAAATGTTGGGGGTGCGGTGGATATATCCGTTTATTTATTATACTAGGGGTATGTATACTCAATTGGCTTTGTCAGAGTACCCGTTGTACTGTACCGTAGTGTCTGTGTCCCTTTTGTGCCCATATATGGAGATCGCTGATGCCCATACCATGAATATCGCCGTGCCTGTATAATTATATGGACATATCAGTCGGATCGGCGGTTCCGAGTCTAAAGTCGGTCGGTCCCTCACACGCACATGACCCTAATGGGCATAGCGGTCGGATTTGTGGCTTCGGACAGCCGTATCTCCACATAAATATGCCTGTATATGGGCATAGGCTATCGGGTTTGTTGATGGTGATGTCTGAGTCAGAGTGACGTGGCCATGGTCCCACACCATGCCTGCTTTCAGTGATTAAAATACGTTCTAACCGAATGATAGACTGTGTGTGAATGAACAAGACTATAATTGTTGGCGTTTATACAAAACTGTACAAACAGGAGTGCAGATGCTTTGATAAGAGTGCATGTTTGGCTGTTTGATCAGGATCTCCCTGAAGATCTGGCTCTCATGGAATCCTGAGTGCCTGAGGCAGCGGGCCGTGATGCACGGCTCTATATCCCCGTAGCTGGAGCGAGGAAAAGGTCAGCGCTGGATGCTTGTGAAAGCTGGCGAGAGCCACTGATCTCACTGTGATCTTTGAGCAGCTATTGTATTCATAGGATATACAGCATCACAGACCAACACTGACATTCACAGCTGCAAACACAAAGACAACGAGAGAGAGAGAGAGAGAGAGAGAGAGAGCTATACCTATCCACCATCAGTCTATAGTACATGAATGGATGGAAATAAAAACAAAAATTGCACCAAATACCCCAAAATCGATATTGTGAAAATACTATCTGATTGAAATTGTAATGTTGAACGGAAGGAGTAGGATGGAGGCGCTATGTCCAAAAGGAGGATGAGTTGGAATAACGACTAAATTGGGGGGGAAAAAGGGGAAAAATAATTGGCAATTCAAAGTGGAAAGAAAGAAAGAAAGAAAGAAAGAAAGAAAAGTTGGATTCATCCCTCATCCTGACAGACGTAGAATCTGATTGGATATGAGTGTGGTGATATTTGTGTGTGTTTATTTATGTCATGTCCATCAGCATACAGTAGCATGCACCAAGCTATTTTAAGTAAATGCATCACCACCGCTGCATTCTTGCAACGTCTGCAGTCTTCAGATGAATTAAAAATGCATGCTTGGATGGGAATAATTTTGGTATTACACCGCTGATAATTATTATCTTAAAGGGATACACATATCGTTTGAAGAGGGGGGGATTACTTTTCATAATTACCCACCTGAAGACTTTTATTTTTTTGTATTATTCTTACTGTATAGGTCGGGGTGTTGCCATTTCTGCTGTTGTTGTGAACAGTGAGTGAACACGCTGCATCTATTTTGGGTACGTAGTCTGTCTCAGGTGCCAAGATGTATCCATTGCTCTCTGACGTATGGTACGTGAGCCTCAAAGGCCACTCACAAAACATTAAGGCTGTTTTTTCCTTTTGACAGACATCAAAATGTGACCTTTAAATGATTCTTGTTATCAGGGAAGCTCAACAAGAAAATCAATAGGATGCAGCTGGAGAGACGGATTAATGCAGGCCAAATTGATCATTCCATTTCATTTTCATCTCGATTTGATGTGCCGGCAAACACACGCTTAATCTGATCACAAACTGCTCTTAACACTTCAGACGAGGATTTTTTTGAAGAGAAAAATACAAGCACAACAGTCCTCTCGGTTACAGAGAAGACGGGGCAAGGGCACGAGCCTTAACTGACAGTTAACCTTAATCATGGAGGACCTGGGTTCTTTTTCTTTTCATCACTTCGCCAGGCTTTTTATAGTTGGCCTCAGTGCTGCCAGTGCTGTTCTATTCACCGTGGGGAATAGAGACGGCGAAGCTCATTGTCTATTTCGCACAGTTTATGGTCCCATCAAACTGCAAAAACAAATACATTAATCATCGGAACACATTGATAGATCATTAATTATTGTTCCTCAATGTTTATGTCACACGTTGTTGAGTCCTTTCACGGATAATCAGAGCAGTTTGGCAGAACTTTATTAAAGAGTTTTCATTTACAAAGCCGTGTCTGGAGGAGCAGAGTTGCGGGAGATAAAAGATCATGTTTTCTTTTTAAGCAATAATTCAGTAAACATTACAAGGGAATTTCTGGCAAGGAAGAATTACACTGTATTCACAGGCGTGTTGTTTCCCATACACAGCTCAGACTAGGGGGGAGGGGGGGGACGGGAGGGGGTATATTACTGCTGAAATGCCAGAGCTCGACATATAACTGTGATAACAAAGATAGCAAATCTGGGAAATGAAAAATGGCACTTCTCCTCTACACGCAGATACATCAGTGTTTATTAAATCAATGCCAGACAGAGGAATGTGAAGGTAAAATAATGAACCACTTATAAATGATCTTTGCTTCGCTGGGCCTTACCTGATCGGGGTGCTAGGGGACCACCAATGCGAGGCATATTAGGAGAGGTCTATTAATCCTACTGCTTCTCATAGCTGACTATAAAATGGGAGTCCTCTGTGACTTGCTCGACACATCCTTTTTAATTTTGAGATGGGGGGGAGAGGAGGGGGGGAAAAAGAGTCAGCTAACACAACACGGCTTCTCCTTGATTGGGTGTGAAACTTTGGGCTGTCTGTGTATTTTCTGCTGGTACCAGTGTGGATATTTCATTACAGCGCTCTGGGAACACACATTAGGCGTCTCCCACTACCTCTCGCTACGACGGCATCCATGGCAACCGGGGAGACCGCTCTTGCCGCAGAAAATGTGCTTTTAATTGAGTGACATCTAATCAGCCAGTGAAATACAGCGATGGAGTTAACAAAACAGGTCAGCGAGGGATGAGGACTGCCAGCTGCAATCGCTGTTGTGCATGTGACGCTTTGCCGTTTGCCAAATCAAGGCTAGTTTATAAATCCTATATAATCCTGTATATACATGTATATAGTTGACCGGAATCCCCCAGGACCATACACGTACTAGGGCCGTTTACTGTTTTTTTCCTCTAAACTAAATATGATCGCTGAAGATATAGCCATTCTAGTCAGGGATATTTTAAGCTTCGAAATGTCCCGCTCCCAGAATAGGGACGGTATAGGGTTCATCTGTTTAATGAACCAATTAAGGGTCAGGCGTATTATTTAGGAAGGTCTTTGGGAGAATGCATGACTGACCGGGATCATATACAGACTATGCAGATTGGGGGATGCGTCTTTGAATATGCAAAAAATTGCCGGGGCTAAGAGGTCACAAGCTACTGAACATCTTAACACATTAAATAAAGCTCTTTGCGACTGAGAGGGTTTTTTGTGCTGTCATCTGTTTTTTTCCAAGCTTGTTGCAGCGAGATTCGGCTGTCTCCTATTTTCTCCCCTTTCCCGATGGTTTGTGGCTTTAACTGAAATAGCATTTCTACTTTATTATCAGATGTTGAATCAGTGCACTGGGGGACACCATCAACTTTCCACGACATAAATCATCTGTGCTGGAAGCATTCTGATTGTAGAGCTACTGACATACATAGATAGAGTTGGTGAAGGAGCCCGTCTCAGTAAATCTTCACTCCACACTTTGGGGGAATCATTGGAATTCATGATCTTTTCTGGGTATGCTAACAATAATCCCCTGCTCGCTCTGTCTCTCACATCACCAGGCATAGCAAACACTCATCTTCAGTAACTGGCATGCAGAGTCAGCTTTCTGGGGCCGGGGTCCCTCTGCGTGTGACAACTAAGTGCCCAACCTTTTTTGCAGCCAGTGTCATTTAAATGCAGCTGAAATGAAGTGGGGAGTTTCAGACGCTGCATTCCGCGGTGCCAGTGGGCGCGTTTTGAGGTTGACGCAACGAACACAAGGGCAAAAGGAGGGACAGGACGTCATTACGACACACCCTCTAGACACAAAACGGCCAGCGGCTATGATGTCATTCTGAAAACGCCCTCTGGTTCTCAGTGGTGGAAAAATAACTCAAATGTTTTACTTATAAGTAAAAGTATAACTACTGCAATGTAGAAATACTCTGTTAAAGGTATTGGCGTCAAAATGTACTTTAAAGTACAAAAAATTACTCATTATTATGCAGGATGTCTCATTTCAAGTTTTAAATGTAGGCCTATACAAATATTTTGAAAATAGCAGATCTACAAGCTCACAATTGAATACAAAAGTCCGCCACAGACTGAGCTTTTTCCCCTTAGCCGCCAGGCTGCTAAATGACTCTGGTTTCCCTCCAACCCCTGCCCCCTAGGGATTGTCACCGGACATGTTTTGCACTACAGTATGTTCCATAAACTCTGCACTTTATATTTATACTTCCTGCACGGTGTTGTATTTGTGTTGTTGTTATTTTTGTTATATGTGAAAAAAGGAATAAGAAATGCACACACGCAATGTCAAAACAAATTCCTACGTGTTTTACACAATGGCAAATAAAGGTATCTGAAGCCGACCTTAACTACAACAGGAAGAAAATGATCTTTTGTTAAGCCGGGTATAACAAATGTCTCTGCTGTAAAAACTGCTGTATAAATAAAATAAAAAGGGGACGGAAGCAAAATGTGTCTGTGTTTGTATATTCCACTATGTGCAGGGCTGTAGAGAGAGAGGCTTAATTGGTAGCACCTCATGCTACCGTATTGGCTGGAGCTCCAGCCGTTAGCTTCTGCTGCACATGGGCTTGCATACTGCTGGCACGCAGCAGTATGTCAGTGTGTTTTAGGTGGGGCTACCTGCTCATTATTGCTGTACAACTAAAGATGTTCATCCAATGCAACACTGCTTCCGCAGCCATTGTTATCATCACCCTCTGTGGAAAATGCTGTAATTGCAATCGGAGACGAATTTGCGAGGACACCGCAAGGACAATAATTTAGCGACTGTTTTGTGATTACAATCGCAGTTTTAAAAGGTTAATAAGGCGATTCTCCTCGCCGTACGCACGGGAACGCAAGACGCGTCTCATCTCGTCTGTCCTCCGGCCCGAAAGCTCAGAGGATGTCAAGTGCGATACGAGGACCAATTAAAACAAAATCAGCCGAACAATCGCGGGGTCAGATCCCGAGATGTTCTCCATCAGTCACTCTCTCCAGCGTTGTTATGCCGCCCCAGGACTGATGCACTGATAAGACAAATCCTTACCGTACACAAACACTGCACACTTAAATACCCACACTGTATTTTTCTGTGGATAAGGGGGTTGGCGCCACGATGGCGCTGGCCATGTCATTGCAAACAAACAAGGACAGAGGTGAAAGTGGATCTAACCCATGACTTACACCCGTGTCGCACACCAAAAATAGCAAATCTACAAGGTCACCAACACAGCGCAGCGCAAGGCGCTGTGACCTTGTAGATCTGCTATTTCTGACATGCAACTAAAATGTAAATCAGGTTTCACTCCTCTACTAATACGTACACTATGTCCACAAGTTAGCGCAGCAGAAGTGCTTGCTCTGCAGCTTGGCAAAAGGCTGGGAGCTGGTAGGGATGGCATGCATGAGGCGTGGCAAGACAAGGGAGAACAGTACTGCTCATAGTGTTTCTGTTCACGTTCTTTCTCTGTCGGTCATTACTGTGTGCAGACGAGGGGCCATGTTTACTCTGCTGAGACAAGCAAGTCTAGTGCTCTGGGGGGCAACCTTGTGACTCCCCTCCTCTCTCCTGCTGCCAACCCGTCTAACCTTCCTGGCACTGCACGCCGCGCCTTTTGTGGGCTCACCGCCGCTCAACACCTATCCTCTACCGACGACCGGGCTGGGGCACAATTTGGCGTGCGACTCACCGGCACATAGGTGATGACACGGCATGCGTTCGCGTGCGTTATGTATACACACCTGGTGAGTGTGCACTCCGAGCAGCAGCAGCGAGATACAGGCTGGGAGAGATGTGCTGCTATATGCTATATTACCACTGTGTCATTTTTCCTCCCTCTGTCTGTCTAATTTTTTGCTGGTGTTGGCATTCGTGCGGAGACCCTCCCGTGCACACGGAAGAGAGAGAGGGCGGGGGAGAGGGAGAGAGAGGGGGGGGGGGGGGGGGGGGGGGGGGGAGACTCTAACTACATGAAATGGGGAATTGTAATCCTTGGTAATGGGAAGAGAAATCAATTGAAATATGATTAGATGGTCTATCATATAAATATAATGAAAAGAAATGAGAAAACATACGGAATTAAAGATGTGGGCGAAACAGAATTGACAATGTGTTTGTATAAAGCTAATGGCTCAAGGACAGATGAAGTAACAGTGCATGGAGAGTGAAATAACAAAAAGGGGAAGGTGCATGAATTCATAACGATGCAATTGTCACCGTCAACATTTAAACGCGAACAATTATAAACAGCCAAACAAAACAGAAGGAAAACAAGTACACAGTATAATGTTGATTTAACTCCAAAAGGTGTACAAATGGAACCAAAACTGACCCTTACAGGTCCATTTGGTTCCATTTTTACACTTTTTGGAGTGACATTTTTGTGGTACTTTAGAGTTAAAGTGGACTTAAGAAAGCAGAAACAGAAAGAAAACACTCATAACAGATAATGGCATGGACACGTAATGGCAAAGAAAGGGCAGAAATCAATCATAACGAAGCAAATCAAATTAAAATGAAATGATTACCAAGCTTATGCAGGATGTCAGGGGGTTCAGAGGTTCAAGTTCAATATAAACAGGAAACCGTTATGGCGTCAGCAGTGCACGGATGTTTCTGGAAAGAAAATAAAGCAAGGAGGGTGATGTAAGTACACTTCACTTACAATACGTCTACTTGACAATATGCTGGCACTCAAATATTAATGTGACATGGCTGTGCTGTAGTAAGCACGGATTCACAACCACTGAACAAATGAACGGAGTCTCGTTTTCCGTAAGTGGTTCCGACCAGGCTTTCTTTTCTTTTTTACTGAATCTGAAAACACACACTGCTTATTCTGACCCCGTAAAAGAATGAGCAGCATCGTTTTATCATCTCATAACGGAGCCCCCCCCCCCCCCCCCCCCCCCCCCCCCCCCCACGCCTCTGACCATAAATTAAGTGTTTGCTCATTTCAAAACCTCTCAAGAAAATTAGGTATAGACTTTAGCAAAGACACGGATGCAACTCTGTGACATCATCACTCATGCTTTTATGTCTCATGCTTATACCCTCACATAGAAAAGGCAGCAGTAGCCATAGGAACGCCCTTGTTGAGATGATAAGATAGACAGACGGTTCACTAATCACAACCTTTCTGGATCAGGGTTCATTATAACATCTCTTTAGAGATACTTTTTGTCTGCTGATCAATGTTATAGTAATAATTATTGCGATTGGCTCCCCCGTTTGGAATCTCTACGTCATTGATCTCCGTGGGGAAAGCAAGGAAGCTCTGAGAAGGAAGTGAAGTGGTCACGTGACTGGGCTGCGTCATGGACACTTTCATGGACACTTTCATGGGAGCCAAACTACCCGGAAGTTTGGCAGAATGCACTGGAGTCAATGAGAGCTCAGTGACCAGCTCATGAACAAACATTATTTATGAACAATTGAGACCTTTTGTAAAGTAATCACTTCTGGAAAATAACAGAAGACATGTAACACATTATTGTCTGCTGTGTTGTTATTCGATGTGTACACTGTCATTTTTATAGAGGTATGGTATCTAAAGAGCACAAAGTACCTTTCTGAACGCACCAAGTATCGCGAGACTTTCCACCGTTTCCTGTCTGGCAGCAAAATATCGCGATACTTCGGAGCCAGAAACGATACCTGCTGCGGTTTAGATCCTCAGATAAAATGATATACTGTGCACTCTGTGCACATCGAAAAGTAAGTGATTAGAAAACAACCTGTGATATGTCTTCTGTTATTTTCCAGAAGTGATTACTTTACAAAAGGTCTCAATTGTTCATAAATAATGTTTGTTATTAGCTGGTCCAGCCGGCTCCATTCACTGCCATGTATTCATTGCACTTCCGGTGTGAGTTTGGCTCCCATGAAAGTGTCCATGAAAGTGTCATGGCGCAGCCCAGTCACGTGACCACTTCCCTTCCTTCTCAGAGCTTCTTTGGGGGAAAGCAGGAAATAGGAAATGCACGTAAGGATAGAGATATAAGAATAAAATACGAATAATCAAAAGTTCTAATAACAATGTGGTTTTCCCTGTGACTTCTGAAGTCATATCGTTGTCAGTCCTGAAGTTTGCCGAAGTTGGGTTCAGCGAAACGGTGGCACGATGGATCTGAACTTAGGAATTCACTAAATGTGAACAGCAGTTAATTGATTTCCTTGGTCCTACTTGCAGGGTGCTCAAAACACGTTGCAATGATATGCAGTGATTTGTGAGATTAGCTTGCATACTGTTAATACTGTATATAGTATACACATACGCTGTACATTGTAACTGTAAATTGGTGAATACTGTACATGCAGTATGCACTGCCCACACTGCATGCATTGCATGTATGCACAGAACATGTTGCATGCATGCACACAACATGCATAGCATACACAGTCCTTGATGTCTCATTTTAATCTTAGAGACTACAGTGCATGCAATTTATTTAATTATTTGGAGAAAACATTGAAATATAAGGTTTCTACAGTATGGAGTATGCTATAAAAAACCGGTTCTCCACGCATCAGAGATAACTGAGACATTTAACTCTTCAGAAAAGAAGGATAGAATGAAATAAAGAAAAACTGCTTCAAAAAGCCAAACCCTCCTCCTTAAACTTGCACATTTTGTAAAGCCGGAAGAAAAAAACCCATAAAAAGGTTTCAAAGTTATGTATTTATCTGAGATTGTTAGTGTGAGCAGTGGAAAGAGGAAGCGAAATGTTAAAAATGTCAACGAATATATGTATATAAATATATATATATATTATTTTTTTAAAGATCACTTGAGGAAGGCACTTAATAGTCCTTCAGCACTCCTCAGGGACACCCAATATGCAGGCTCCTTTATCATCCCCCCACTGGCATGTAACGTGAACATAATCCTCAGGCTTTAACAAGGCTTTCTCAAACAGGGTGGGGTGTTTTTCTACCAGCCTTCTCATGCGCTTCTGTTTTGCCATGAACAATAATGTGGGGTTCATTGCATGCATCTCAATGGGACTGTATACGTATAGCAGATGTAGGAATTCACTCTGTTCTGTATTGATTGATGAAGAGTTTTGTTGTGATGCGTGTTTTGCTTGTCAATAGGAAATGTCTGAGGGAATTAGCCACATGAACCCCAGCGACCCTGTTCTGGGTGTGAACAGTATGCTTGTAAAATGCCAACATATGCAACGGTGAGCTTGCATATGTTTATGTTACAGTGGAGTCAGTGCTTGGCCAAGGCTTTTTGGTATACTCTAAACTAAAAGTCTATATGGGGCAGCTCTGTCTCAGTCGAACGTGGCCCCCAAGTCCCCGTCAGCAAGATTTGACACGAATAGAAATATATTTACATTAATGAAAAAGCAGCACACCATATTAAAATGTGGTATTATCACATACAGTATTCAAACCGTAATATGTATCAGACTATAAAAAAGGTAAATCATATTTGGGAGGAGCAAAAACAGCACATTAATTGTTATGGCAATTGTTGCCCAAAATACAGACGCCAGGCGGAAAGCGGTCAAGTATACGCCACGTACTCTGCAGCTGATTCTTCGTGTCTTATTGAAGCACAAAAAAAGGGCCATGTTGTTTTCCGCCGTAAGCATGTCGTCGTGTCATAAGAACATCAGACGCCGTAAAAAAAAAAGGGAAAAAAAGGGAAATACTCGTCGTTCCTTTACCTACAATTCCACTGACGTTGTGCTCGGGAGGAACCTGTTGTCACCCGCGTCAGCCAGGAAGACAGAAAGACACATCATGAATGTCGCTGACGGCTCAAGATGAAATACAAACAACGGGAGACGTGAGTGATGAACACGCATTGTGCGTCTCTCCACCCAGACAACAGGGTGTGTGCATCTTTGAATGGATTCTCAGTTTTATTGTGAGTGCGGTACTTTGAGGAGATATCACACAGAATTCTCAATAAGTAAATGCACCTCGATTTGGTTTGCTAGTTTTTGTTTACCTATTTTTACAAAATATGTCCCTAGGTGTATATTTGTTTTACATTTATTCAAATGAAAAGATTTTCTTGACATGCATATTTCCCCACATTTCGAAAACAGCGAAAATAGATGATCTACAAGCTCACAAAGCATCACGATGCAATGGGTTGTGGTAGACAGTCTACTTTCGCCATTTGTCGTACAACAGAGTAAACTGTACAGCAGGCATGGCATTAAGTAAAGTTAAATCATTGTGTAGCGTAGTTAAAGTAAGTACGCAAACAACAAACCTGTGGTTTTGTGTCGCGTGTGTGTGTGTGTGTGTGTGTGTGTGTGTGTGTGTGTGTGTCTGCTTGTGTGCATGCTTTTCTAAAGCGACTGCATCTGTGTGATTAGCTCCAGTATCTGAGATAAAGCACGCAGAGCACATTGTACCGCCATCGTCGGGAGATGCTCAGCCGTGACAGTAACAAGCAACTGCTAGGCTATATATGCTATCGCCTACTACTGTGACAAACGCCTCGCACCGGGAGTCGTCCCGCCACTACTCTCCACCCGTCATTAATTGTCTGATCATTGTGGAACTGCAACACAGCATGGGGGCCGGGGGGGGGGGGGGGGGGGGGGGGGGGGGGGGGGGGCGCGAGCAGGCGGCAGATCTCACAGGTATTAGCCGCTAATTGCCGTCAACCAAAACAGGCTGCACTTTCTGGAGAAAACAATCTATATTAATTCATCCCATTCTCCCCCTGAAGAATACACAGGGAGGGGGAAACTTCTTGGGCGCGCAAGATAAATGCGCATACCATAATTACACCTAATTGTGCAAATAATTGCAAAGTTCTCGCGCCACCTATGGCCGCAATAAAACAAAAGCAATCTATGTGGCTCTTGCTGTGAAATTGGAACAATCCTCTCTCTCTCTCTCTCTATTTATATCGACTATATGGTAAAAATGTTGAGAAAAGTAAGTGTGTGCGGGGGGGGGGGGGGGGGGGTTGGGGTATAAAACCTGGAGGGAGGGAGCTAGATTCATGGATTCTCTGAATCCAGACTCACTGATCAGACGTCAGCCTCACCCCCCCCAACCCCCACCCACCCACCCAACCATCCAGGGCTTTTACACTGTGTGGAATACGTCTTTAGAATCCTAAAGTATGTGTATATTCTAAAGTTTAGATTATATCCATTCCCTGCACTTTGGATGAAAAATACAAGCAAACAAAACATCACCTGCAAAGCTAATCCCTTTCATTTCAGGTCAGGATAATATTAGTGCTTCCTCGCTGCACTGATGGTCAGAGGAGATACTTCAAAGATGCCATGTGAAGCTCCAGCAGAGGAGAGTGAGGGAGAAGGAGGGAGGGAGAGATTGTGCGTGCGTGCGTGCGTGCGTGCGTGCGTGCGTGCGTGCGTGCGTGCGTGCGTCGTGGGTGTGTGTGTGTGTGTGTGTGTGTGTGAGAGAGAGAGAGCGAGAGAGGGAGAGAGGTGGGGGGGTGGTTAGAGGGATAGAAGAGAGGCCAGGCAAATCCCCCATCTATTACAGACGAACCAATCATCAAAGACAAATTACTGTACACTTCAGTAGGATATGCTAATTCCAAATTCGATGCAAGTCATCAAAAGATAAACAGAGTAATATTTTTGCATCTACAAATTGAAAAAGGTCTGCTTTCAGATCAGATTTTAATGCAGCTTAGAGTACAAAAATGGGGGTTGGGAGGTGTGGGGGTGAGGGGTGAGGGGGTGGGGGGGGTTCTTGCTTGGTTGGTTGCAATTTGTTAATAATAAAGATGTCAGGGCTACTGTCAATACTAATGTAATGAGGATAGATGCCCCAATGAAGTCAGAATTGGTGGTTGTTCTACATATCAAATACCAATACACAGGCTATACTATATCATGTACCAATACACAGGCTATACTATATCATGTACCAATACACAGGCTATACTATATCATGTACCAATACACAGGCTATACTATATCATGTACCAATACACAGGCTATACTATATCATGTACCAATACACAGGCTATACTATATCATGTACCAATACACAGGCTATACTATAGCATGTACCAATACACAGGCTATACTATATCATGTACCAATACACAGGCTATACTATATCATGTACCAATACACAGGCTATACTATATCATGTTTGAGTCTGCGATCACCCATTTCCTCCAATACTAGCTCCAGTCTGTAATTTTCCAAGTAAAAAAAAAATATGCGTGAAGGTCTATCTATGTCGTACATCATAAGTGGAGCACCATTAATCAAGAAAAAAAAAGTTATATAATGTATAGCCTGAAGAGATACTGAGCATTTACAGTATAATCCGTATTTTTAATTTAACTCTGAAGAAATATACTCTCTTTGGAGTTAAATTAGAGGATCTTTACTGTGTTGAAGCCCCCCCCCCCACGCAGAGATTATCTGGTGCCGTTCGTCTTTCGACGTTGTCTCAGTGAAGGTTCCAACGTTTGATTTGAGGAGAAACACCGTGGACATGCCGTTAGTTTAAACAATAGAAACACAGCGAGACAATTACCTGGCCCTGAGGGAGATGCACACTAAAGAGCCGCTCAATACTTCTGTGGAACATGGCGCTTCAAAATGGCTGGGTCAGCTCCGGAGCCGAGGCCACTCACTCGCCTCTTCTATCGTCTCTTTTCTCTTCCTCAATCTGCATCCAAGGGTGGCTGCAATCACTGCATCGCTGAGGTGTGAACGAGCTGATGAATTTTGCCCTTACGTTTGACACCTGATATGTAAACGTGCGCCATTATGTTCAAGAGCGATGAGCAGTGTGTTGACAATGTCAATATTTCTCACCAACATGCAGAGTAGGCATATAGACTAATAGCAGACCGTAGGTATCAGCAAATGAACGCACAACAGGAGCAGGGGACTGCTGGGAATTAATAGCCTCGACAACAAATGATCTGACAGGACAAGCGTGCGCGTGCATGCACGCACACACGCACGCACGCACACACGCACACACGCACACACACACACACACACAATAGTTAATATAGTACAGTCAGTGATATGGCTAAGTGTCATGCTCAGAGACACAATGACACTGGGTGAACCGGTAACCTTCTGAATGACCAGACAGCCTCTCTGCACTCACCTATGCACCATTTGATGCCTCGCCCCTGTTCTCATGGTCTTGTGGCTACTCCACCCCAGCTTGATCAGGGCTTATCATGAAAGCACCAGGTGGATATTATTGTCAAAACCACTTTTAAAGTAGTCGTGACTCGTGATTAAAGAGCGTGACTCCGATTCTCTCAGGTGCCACCCCCTCCTCTCTCCTCTGTGCCACGGCACGCCGGGGCGCCATTCTATCCATTCATCACATTTCTCATCGGTGGAGCAAAACACACATACATCAACCGACTGCCACCCCCCCCTCCTCCTTAAATCATGCTTTGTTCCTGTGCCTGGAGAGGAAAGTGTCTCCACTCTGGGCATCAACGCCCGCTGAGCCGGAGGAGCAGTGATGCCTGGCACAGCGGGTATACCAGCACACATGCGCTGCCAAGGAGACGTTCCATCAATTTTGGCAAATAAAAGAAAATTTCTCTAAATTTAATATCTTGCAAATTCATTCGTCGATTCATTTGATCGAGTCTTTCCTTGACCTCGATGGTGCTATGGAGAAAATGTTAAAGTATTGAATTAATTTCGTGCTGAGTCTTGACAAAGAACAGTTCACATCTGCTAAGCGGTATTGAAAAAAAAAGGAGATTCATTTGTCTCCTGCGTCGGCACGGTAGGGGTGCCATCCAAAAAAAAAGGAGTAATTCCCTCGATCCAGGAGGTTAAAGACTGAGCACCACATACTGTAGGTATTAAGTTCTGCCACACGAATAATGGATGCCTAAATTAGGCTGCATTGTACAACAGCATCGCGGACCGAAAACAGCTGATCTGTAAGCTCACAGTGTGTTGCAGATGTGACGCGCTGTGAGCTTATAGATTGGCTATTTTTGGCAAGCGGCACCATCTTAGGAATTAAGAAGAGTAAATCGGGCTTAAACTTGCCGCTAACAGAAGGGTCAATGCAGACAGAGCAGTTGCTGATCTATATTGCACTTTTCCTTTCCACTCAGAGTGTAACTCAAAAGGTTGAAAAGTGCATTTGATTACCACTAATCCTAAGGATTTTTACCCGTCTGCTGAAAATGTTGTTCTTCAATAATTCAGCACACGCATTATGCATATGCATTAAGCTACCATGCAACTAGGTAGCACATAAACATACCCGCGAGGAACCTAAAAAAGAAACACATAATAGGCCCCATCTATTGTTAAAACAACATTACACACCAGCTCCACAGAAACTCTGCATCAGTATTAAGCTATGGAATCTCAGATACCTCGGCTGGACACAGTGTCCTAATAGATGAAGCATGACTGGTTTGCATGTTGCATGTAGGGGAGTTAATTGTAGTGGGATTATTGGGCAGTTCTTCATTACACAAGCAATTTCTCTTCTCGTTATTCATCTTCCAGCAGAATCCCGGAGCATGTTTTAATCACATGCAGATTGACACCACTGTGTCACTACTACTTTCAATTGTAAAGCCTCTGTGACTTTGTTCAGCGACGCAAACGTTTTAAAACATCAACAGATTAAAAAAAAAAACTGTCTATGTGCAAATACCACACATTTTAATAGAAAGAGGACGGGTATACAAGCTTTTTGTAAAAGGGGACAGAAAGGCAAATGGACAGCCTGTCTGCTACGGTGTGTTAAAACCTTATTTATACTTGGCTGTGCATTGGTGTCGCAAGGCGTTGTGGGTTTGTAGATCAGATAATTCAGGTGTGCAACACCCACATGCAACCGAATACTATGCATCACGCATTAGATACTGTGTGTGTAGCTATTGATGGTGTCGCAACGCAGCACTATGGGTGGGCCCCTGTCTTCTCCTATTGATGGTGTCGCAACGCAGCACTATGGGTGGGCCCCTGTCTTCTCCTATCTTTACACTTTTATACTCTGTTCTCTAGCACGATGGTTCTCAAACTTTTTCATGTCAAGGACCCCCAAATTGACACATATTAGCCCACGGACCCCGATTTGAAAAGACGGGCTATGCCAGGGACCCCCGTAAGAGAATATATTTTGTATTTTTCTTAATTTCAAGGACCCCCAGCATTTGATATGCATTATGATCACGGACCCGAATTTGATATCATTAAGATCCCCGGGACCCCCAATCTACGCTGTGCTATCATCAGTCAGAGCTGTGACAAATGGAACCAATTTGTACAATGATTTCCCATTTGTACACTCCCAGAGTAACAGACCCATAAGCGTCCATTTGGTTCCTAACTATCAATCGACCAACTGGAACCCCGTCAAAGACCACTGGGGGTCCACGGACCCCACTTTGAGCAGCTGTACCCAGGAGGAGGAGGAGAGGACAGAGCAGAGAAGGAGGAGGAGAGGACAGAGCAGAGAAGGCATCCTCTCATCCTCCAGGAGGAGGAGGAGAGGACAGAGCAGAGAAGGCATCCTCTCGCCGTCACGCCACACACGCCACTCTCCCCGTCCTGTACTGAAGCCGTCAGTCGTCGCTGTCATGGCGCCCGGGAGGCAGGCAATTTTAGCGCTGCGGTGGTGAATCGATACCCAATCACATCACGTTCGCGGCCAGCGCATCAACCTGAAGAGGCCGTGGCGCAATTTACAGCATATTGTTTTTGGTCCTGGGAGCAAACAGCCACTAGAAAGCAATAGAAGCATCACGGTTGGGCGCGACACAGGGCCTTGTCACGGCCGGGAACACCTCATCACTGGTCATATGGAGGAACACCTCATCACTGGTCACATGGAGGAACACCTCATCACTGGTCACATGGAGGAACACCTCATCACTGGTCATATGGAGGAACACCTCATCACTGGTCACATGGAGGAACACCTCATCACTGGCCAACACAAACACCACACACGCACCCACCACACACGTGGCACCGGGCCGGCACCCCCCATTGCATCATCTTCTGAATTGACCACTTTAACCACAGTGCAATTGTGTCCTATATGAAAATAGCAACAATGTGAGATGCTATTTATCTATCTATGTATTTAGATATGTTTTGGCATTTTTTGGTCTTTACTGACAGCGACAGTAGAAAAGCAGAAAGAGAGTATGGAGAGGGTGGCATTCAGAAAATGGGAGCGGTCGCCCGGGAATGGAACCGGGGACTCAGGGAGCATTGCATCCATGTAGTACTGTATGTGCCCTAGCCATTCAGTTATCGTGACACCCCTAGAACTGCTATTTTCTACGTATGATGGTGTCAGGCTTAAATGGTTAATGAAAGGACCATAACTATATACATAACTATGACTATAACCAAGAGGCTTTAAGGCCAATGACCCTCAGCTAACGGTTATGCAACATTGACAGTGCAGTGTGCTACATTCAAAGCAAAAATCTAATTGTTGTTCTTTTTTATTCTATGTCATTTCTTTTCAGGACAATTTTAGCCACCTATCTAGGGACATCTACAGTAGACCTCTACAGTGCCGCTATTTTGAGAAACACTGTCTTGCTGCACTATATTTCACACACGTACAGCGTATATATAGCGTGTCATGCTGTACTTTGATTTCGGCGGTATCGCCGGGTATATCGCGGAGGTAGAACCAGCAAAGGTCGTTTCACACCCGCGTGACACGAATATGCAGCGCAGAAAACAGGAAGAAAGTCAGACGCAAACTTTACAGAAGTCTCTCCGTAGTACGGTGCCGTACTGTAGGCTCTAATCCAAACAGCCAAATGTCCATAGAGGATATACAGCAATAGAGTTTTGAACTATTGCTCTTTAAATATTTGCCTTTAATAAATCACACTCCACGTGAATCCACCGTCACATCTTGGAAGCGGTCTCGACTAATGTGCATGTGTGTGTGTGCGTGTGCGGGGCGTGCGTGCGTGCATGCGGGGCGTGGCGTGCGTGGCGTGCGTGCGTTCTGTACATCTACAGCATGGAGGCGTAGGAGGTCATGAGCGAGATGAAACATCGGTACAGGTGCAATTTGAAGTCGCTTGAACTCCAGGAGGTGCAAAAAGATTCATCACGCCAAATTGTGTGCACGTGTGTGTGTGTGTGTGTGTGTGTGTGTGTGTGTGTGTGTGTGTGTGCATGCGTGGTGGGTGCGTGCCTGCGTGCACACATGCTCAAGCTTGTGTCTTGTCAAGCCAACAAGTGGCTTCCATACACACCTGCAATCATTACATTCACCCAGTAGGGCGGCCACAGCGGAGCACAGCGCCACGCTGGGAGCACAGTGCGTCGTATGGATTAGAACACAACACCGTTAGCCGTCCTCACAGTGCGTCGTATGGATTAGAACACAACACTGTTAGCCGTCCTTACAAAGGAAAAACAAACACCAAACGGGTTTGGGTAAATTTATACTGTACAGTACAGTATAGCCACCGATGATAAATATACAGACCCTATATAAACACCTGGGGGGGGGGGGGGGGGGTCTCCATATGGTTTCCATGTGTGTAAAAATAAATGAACGAATAAATAAGCTGTGAAAATGACAATGACACTCAGGTGAGACCCATCGAAAAGCAATTGAGAAACGACAGGCTCGAGCCGACTAATCAATGGTAGCCAATTAGTTGCATGCTCCAGCGGTCACAATTGCTTAACTATTCATAATTTTCTTTCATCTTTCAGGAGAAAAAAAAAAAACCCCAGCCGGGAACGCTCGCCATGTTCAGAACAAGGGGGGCGGGCGGCGCGGTGGTAAACAATGTCTGTGGCGCCGTGCGGGGCCACTAGCGGGGGGCCAGCGCACGGCGAGCGTGTTTCTCCGTTGTTGGACATGGTTTTTCCGAGGGAAGGTTCACACTTCACAGAGGGCTGCAGACTGCAACCGGCACCTTTTCAATCTAGGTATCTTGAGTGGCTTACACGCTAGAGGTCCAGTGTGCTCCGGTGTTCAATCACTAAGCTTATCCAGGAGGCACAACAGGAAGCGGGGCTATTATAGGTAAAAATGAAAGAAATATCACTGGCGTTTGATTGATGGAGCCGCTCCCCGGGGGGATAAGCCACTACTCCACTTTCAACAACTGCGACTGACAAAACACTCCATACCTATAAAAAAAAAACGCTGCTTGCAATGGTTAGGTAATTCCCTTAAAATGAAGCTTTTATTCGGTTCAAACACAATAGCGGCTGAAATTGAGGGCAACGCTGCTCGCGTGGATGCACGGCGCCACGGCCAAAGCGCTGACCTTAAAAACCACTTAAACCTTATATACTTAGTTGACCGGGGTCCCCCGGGCTCTATAGGGCCGTTAGCATTTCCCTCCACCAAATCTCCTGCCAAAACAGCCAATCCACAAGCTCACAACTGAGATCTTGGAGAGCTTGGAGATCTGCTATTTTTGACCAATGTTTGTGGCAGAATGCTAGAGGGTTCAATGATTAAAATGCAGTGGTATAAAGTAAAGTAAAGTACTGTAAGTACTGTACTTAAGTACAATTAAAGGTATTTGTACTTTTGCACACTTCAGCACTATAGAGCGTCGCAGTCCCGCCCCCTTTCAGAACGACGAGTGGCCCAGGAAATGATTCTCCATTCATTTTCTCCATATAGGCTTTTCAAAACGTATTTATTTAAAGACCTTTTAAGCGTCGTACGAAGCCAACTCTTGTCGTGACAAATCATGACAACACACACAATATTTTGGACCAAACAAAAAATTACAAAGAAGAAAAACAATTTAAAAAAGTGTTGTAACCTGCCGTTTTTTTCTACTTTCTAATACTTAGTTTGGCCCGAAATTTTTAGTTTGTTGCCATGATTGGTCACGACAAGAGTTGGCTTTGTCCGCGGCGTAAACGTCTTTAAATAAATACTTTCTGAAAAGTCTATAAGGAAAATTAACGGGAATTTATTTTCCGGGTCTCTCGAGGGGGCGGGACTGCGACGCTCTATAGGCTGTATACATTTTGGCCATTTGAAAATAGCCGATCTGCTAATTTCAAAAGATATGTATTGTATGTTTGAAAACTCGAAAAGATACATTCTGCATAACAAATACTTTTGGTTCTTTAAGTGCACTTGGATACTTTTGTACTTTCACTCAAGTACATTTTGAATTCCGGACATGTACTTGTAACAGACTAGCCTATTTCTATATTGCAGTATTGATATACTTTTACTTAAGAAAAACATTTGAGTAGTTTCAACCACAACAGTGGCGAAGTGGCGGGCCGAGCTGCTCACGTGGACGTGCTGTACGGAGCAGCCGCCAAAGTGTCGATCTTAACCTCATTGTTTGACTTCTGTTTAATAATGCAGTTGATGTGATGAAGGCGTATTGGGTTTTGGTGCGAGAGCTGGCCAAGTCTTTAGTGTGAATTGATTGCGTTTAGCCAGAGAAGTCAAATAGTGCTGGAGGAGGCCTATTATTTGTTATTTGGTTATGTTCAGAGCTGCCATTAGGAAGAGCTCTGACGGCTCTCCTACGCACGAGGAAGAGAGATTAGAATGTTTAATTCAAGACACAATCAACAGCTGCCAAGCGCTTTAAAAAAAAAAGCTAGACATTCAAAGCATTGTATGGGTTGTTACCGCAAAGTGTCCAATTAATTTTATGCACACATGCCCACATGTCCACTGTTTGCCATTTTCTTTAGATCTCTTATTCAAATCAAAAGAATATTATACATACAAACTGGAATAAATGCATCATATACAATCTGAGTTTATCGCTCGGTGATGGAAGAAGTACAAAAGTATACTTTTGTTTTTGTTTAGTAGTAGCAATACCACAAAAGTAGCGATACCATAGATTTACTGTTACAAGTAAAATCCTGTATTCAAAATTGAGTAAAAGTACAAAACTGTTACTAAATGTAAAATAACCATTAGGAAAAATGGTCAATTTTACAATCATATCGGATTGTAATTAGTAATGCATGTAATGTGCTTCTCACTTTAATGTTGCAGTTGGTAAAGGTGGGCTGATTTTAACTACTTTATGTGCTGCTGGGTAGGTTAACCATAATCATTTATCACTTAATGTATGTTTTGGATTAATGATCTAAACATACAAAGTAACAAGTAAGTAACTTGGTCTGTGTAATAATTGTCCTGGAGTGAAAAATGCAACATTTGACTCTGATATGTAGTGGAGTAGAAGTATAACGTATACAAATTCTAAATCATACTAAAATACAGTACTTGGCTAAATGTACTCCGTTACTTTCCGCCAAAGGTTTATCTATACTGCTGCTGTAGATTCACAAAGCCGTTATCGGCCAAACAGGAGATCTGTGTGAGATGTGTGCATGTACTTTTCTGCAGGAGGTCAGGGGCTGAATCGTGACATTTCCATTTGGAGATAGCGATCACTAATACCTGCACACTGATTAGACGGCATGCTGTCAGTCCTGCATTTCAATAGCAATCAATAGATTATGTATACCAGCGGTTCTCAAGGTGGGGGCCGCAGGGACCCCCCAGGGGTCCTTGGGGGGTAGCAGGGGGTCCCCAGCTAAATGTAGTTAACAATCATTTTTAACCACTTTTTCCATTTATGCTGGCTATTTGAAAATAGCAGATGAAGCTCTAGCCCCTCTATGGCCAGCTATGTCCAGCCTTGAGGGTGCGTGTAAACACAAACTTTGTCCTAACACAAACATTAAATGCCATTCATAATGAATGGCCAGTTTTGAGTGTGTGTGTGTGTGTGTGTGTGTAAACACAAACATCATTAAAAAGACTAATGATTGGCCAGAATGAGATGATGTAGGATGACGTATGATTATAAGAGCACCCCTCACTTCACACGGATGTGACTTTTAATTTAATGTTGAATAATTTTGTACATTTTATATAAATCTTCTCTTCTGGGTGTCCCTGGCAACAAAACCTTTTCATTTAAATTAAGAACCACTGATGTAGCCTACAGTATGGCAGTGTAAGGGGCACACGGCAGCCTAGAGCTGCCTGCAACTATCCATTTTCTTCTACATTGATTACTTTTATGATTAATTGAATAATCGACAAGTGTGGTTTTTTTAATTATCTTTTTTATACAAGATTCCAATTGATTTTTTCTAATCAACTAAATCAATTAGTCCCGTTTTATACTTTGGGATTGGGAGGGCAGCCACGTCACTCTGACTCAGACAACAACATGATCATATCCAATACGCCCATGGGCAGGACCCCGGCTGACTCAGACAACCATAATCAAACTCGATACGGCCAATAAGGCATGATACGATGGCTTATATGGAGATCCGATTATCCAGTGCCACAGATCTGACAGATCGAGATCTCCATTATGGGCACGAAAGGGACCCAGACAATGGGTACAACGCGTACCCTGGCAAAGCCCAACACGATGACTCAGACATATCAATCAGATCAAAATGTGCGGCGTAGGTTGGCCCAAACTCTAGTAGTGACAATGTCCAATCTACAAGCTCAATGCCGTGAATCGATGCACCGTGTTGCAAGCTTGTAGATCTGCTCACTATTTTTGGAAAATGACAATTTTTTAAATAATCGATTAAAAGGATTTGTTCAATAAACTGCTGCACCACTGAACTGCTCTCAGCATCTCTGGCCTTTCATGTGACGACTCCATCCCTGCCAGGGAACATCCCTCATCAAACATTACAGCTGCTTTCCACACAGAAATCAGTGTGCGTATAACGCACATAAATGTGAATTTTCATCACATCCTCACGCAGGAAATATTAATCAGATGAACATCCCCTGCTGCCGACTGGACCTCATCCATATTCCTGCTGGCTTATTGCACGGGCAGCCAGTGGCGATAAAACAGGATCGATATGCAGAGCTGGTAAAAAACACAGCAAGTACAACAGCATGGCACGCAGGCAGGGAGGGGAGGAGAGGAGAGGAGAGGAGTCTGGTACTGTAATGGCACACAGGCAGGGAGGGGAGGAGAGGAGAGGAGAGGAGTCTGGTACTGTAATGGCACACAGGCAGGGAGGGGAGGAGAGGAGAGGAGAGGAGTCTGGTACTGTAATGGCACACAGGCAGGGAGGGGAGGAGAGGAGAGGAGAGGAGTCTGGTACTGTAATGGCACACAGGCAGGGAGGGGAGGAGAGGAGAGGAGAGGAGTCTGGTACTGTAATGGCACACAGGCAGGGAGGGGAGGGGAGGAGAGGAGAGGAGAGGAGTCTGGTACTGTAAGCCGAGGCTTAACAATCCTCATCCCCAGCATATTGATGAGGGGACAGAATGCAACTTCAACTCCGATTGTAAATATTACAAAGGGAACACGGCCACATCTGACATGCCGCGGAGCCAACACTGTGCACATCTACTGGTTAAAGCTACATCCATTATGTCAAGGTTTATGTCCGATGTCTCCCTCTCTCGACGGACAGAGGTAATTGCAACGATGTCCGAACAAGGATGGCGCCATCTGTTTTCAAATAACTTTATTGAGATAGTCAACGAATGGGTGTGCTGCTACCCGACACCAGAGTCAATATCTCAATGGAAGACATCCTCCAACAAAAGCACATGTAGCCTACTAGTTATATTGCATTAACAGACTCTGCCATACAGATTGGTTAAAAATATATATTATATTATATGTTGTAGCCGATTGTAGCTCAAATTTAAGTTAACATTCACCACCATTGAGGATGGTGATTTATTCTTTATTTCCCTACTATTCATTTCCATGGAAACAATAAAAAGCTAAATGACCAAGTAAAGGAAACTCTGCTATCTCAAAGGCCATGTAGCTGCAGTATGTGTCTAGAATACCTTCAGTGATTATATTTTGTTCATATATTTTTATGGGAAAAGAAATCCTTCTGTAATAGCATGATTAAATATTATGTATTCAAAGGTAGCAAAGACTGTCAGTATGAACCTGTCGGTACAAAGGTTATTTGGCAGCAATATCCAAACAGGTTTTGTATCAACAGTGTAGTATGATGAGAAATGCCACATTCAAAAAATATAATATGAATTATAATCATGCAGGCAAACCCTAGAAGTCATCAAATAATATTTGACATATTATGTTCTCTTTGACATATCTCAGTATACTGCGGCAAAGAATAAGAAACTGAGTGAGTTCTCTGACGTAATTCCTCATCCGTTTCATAAATCAAGCACATGCTGTACAATGAAGACAGCTTCCACACAGGAGAGAGTAAAAGTAATTTGTTTGACAAGGCAGACATTATGTGATGCAGGGAACTTTTCACTGCATCAAAGAATGGGTTTCCAAACAAACAAAGAAATCACGGCCGCTTAAAAGGCCAATTTTGTAGTGCACATAGTCATTGTCACACCCTTAACTCCAACGGCAGACTTGCACTCTGGCATCAAAGGCCATTGATTTTCCAATCAAGAGCAGATGATGATTAAGGCATATCGGCCTCCTTATCTTTCCGTTTAAAATCCTCCTTTTTGGATTCAATTCGACTTTGGCTGCTCTCCCGTTTGTAGGGAATCAGGACAGTCAAAGACAAAGACACCTTGTAGAGACAACTGGTGCCGTCGTAAACGATTAAGCCTAGCAGAACAGAAAATAATCACGCATCCTCCTACTCCCCCGCTCCCTGAATGGACTTGGCAAAAAGAGCTGGTGCTGTCGCCATTTTGGGGGAGCAGATTTATCAACAGAATGACACTCTGATTGTGTCGCTCAATAAACTATCATTTTGCCCCTAAAAAATGCTAACATGAAAGTTTATAGAGGGTGAAAGATACCATTGCCAATGGTATCGGGCGTGGCCATTATTCATTCCTGACTGGATCCACTTTACCAAAGTGTCAGACACAGAGCTAAGCAAGCTAATTCACCCACATGCTGCTCTGTGCTTCTCAACATTTTCATGTCAAAGACCCCCGAATTGATATGTTTTGGGCCACAGACCCCCATCTGAAAATATGTTGTGTCTGGGACCCCCAAATGAGAAAATAATGTGTGAAGTGAGCGATGATGAGAACGTCATCATACATCACATTCCGTGCCAATCAGCTGAGCACATTCTGTGCTAAACAGACATACACACAAGCATTGTGTGCTTAAACGGACATACACACAAAGCTGTGCATTGGAGCGGCTGCACCGCTCAAATGTAAAAGAAATCATCAAACATCAAAACAATAAGAAGGTTTCTATTACTTCTGGTAAAGCTTGTACGTTCTTTGGAGGAACGACATCTGGTGCCTTTGTGTGTGTGACTCACAGGTTGTGTGAGTGTCCTCCCACTTTCCGAGCGGTCATTCTCAAATTGCCGAAGTTAAGGTGAAGTGATTTTGATACTATTATTAACTCATTTAGCTAAGGACCCCTTGGGGTCCCCGGGCCGCACTTTGAGAACCACAGCTCTATAGGCGCCCACCCCACACACCCTTTACTCTGTTCAATTCCCAAGATGGGTAGCAATAAACAACGTTGAAGCGGCTATACGCGTCGATGCCACAACCCCTATTTCACCTTGATGGTGTTCATAGTGTGCCAGAGAGGCAGGTTTGACTGTAGCCCTCAGGAAGCACATGTGCATTTTTTTGGCAGACTTCAATTATCCCCGGCTCTGTATATCCTTGTATCTGTTTAGCTGCTCTCATCCACCTGACTGTGGAGGAGGAATTAACCTGCTCGCCTCTGTCTCTAAAAGCTCAGCTCTGGACTCCCATCTGACTTGTCCTTCAGGACGAGCCCGGAGCTCAGATTAACAGCAACGCCCCGATCCCATCTATTCGCTCTCTCTCTATCCGTCTCTCCGTCTTCCTCTCTCTCTATCTCTCTCTTTCTCTCTCTCATAGTCTCCCTCTGCCTCTCTCCCCCCCTCTCTCTCTCCGTCTCTCTCTCTCACCCCTCTCTCCAAATGTATGTTCCGAAAACAGTAGATCTTCAAGCTTACAATGAGTTTTGGAAGTGACGCGATGTGATCTTGTGCATCAGCAATTTTTGCCACGTGACACTGTTGTATGATGCCTCTCTCTCTCTCACTCTCCTCAGAATCTAACTATATGCGTTTAGCATGGATTATACTGTAAGACTGTCAAAATGGAACTCCCCACTGGAACATAATTCTCTGTTGTATAATTACCTGTTACGCTAGAAGGTTTTGGTTAGCAGCGTAATGTGTTTGGTTAAAACGGTGGCTGGCTCTTGCTGCTAATCGCTGGTGAATGGGTTATAAAAGCAATAATACACTCGAGGCTGTGACAAATGTATTATATCACGGCATTTAAGGCACTCTACTTTGCGTTGTGCCAACAATACTGTGATATAAACATGATGTGCCATTGTGTATAACTGCTTGAAAATATAAGAATTAAACGCTATTGGACATAATCAGTCTGAGAGAGCGAGAGACAGAGAGAAATGTACATTTCTAACATGCTATGCCCTAATAGCTTTGATGAATAGGGGTCATTGTGTTACAGCTGTTTATGCTAATTACTCCAGCTTTATGAGTTATTACTCCGGGCGCACTCCTCACACGCGGCAAAGAAGAAGAGGAGGACACTTGTTTCTCAGATTCATTCTATCCAACAGCCCGGGCAGACATTCATTCATCAGCAAGCCTCCAAGACCATGTTCTCTCATTGTAATCGTGAGGGGGCTATTCACGGTTCATGTCATTCTGCAAAATGCACCCTCTGATGTTTTCATCTGCTGCAGTATCAATGCAAACAAAACACAAACTCTGTGATGCGTCCAGTGCGCAATTGAGAAGAGAGCTAGTTTGTTTCTCTGTCCTCTTTGTTTCCTCTCTGGCGGATATGCCACCATATGCTCATTGAATGTGTCTCGGCACGGATCTCAGAGAGACGGGATGATCACATTTTGTTCCTTAATAGGTTTTGTTTATTTGGATATGGAGAGCAGTTAGAGTCAGGAGGAGAATAATATCACAGAGCTTTTAGAAAACCCTGTGCGTCAGTGTTTTAAGCAGTAAAATCTGGAGTGATAATTTAACTGTGGGTAAGCGTAAAAATGGACCGTTAGGATTTCTAAAGGTGTATTCATACTCCAGATTTGAGGGGATAAGGGTGGTGCTTAGTAAAAACAGAGAGATAGATGTATGTGGGTGAGTGGTGAGTCGCTTCACACTGTGGTATGGCGTCATGTTGTAGTTTTCGCTGGTCATCTTATGACCTAAAGCTGAGTATGAATAGGCCTTAAGGGTCCTCCACACTCTGGATTTTAATGTGTACGAAGGGCATAGACGCTGCCCGATTAGACGGGGAAAAAAGTAGAAATTAAATACACAAATCAACGCTTTTATTAACCACCGATGGGGACAAATCCATAATTGCAACTGGTAAAAAATAAGTCAAGCATAAACGTAAGTGTTGAGTGAAATGGTTACAAACTGCTGCCTAGAAGACGTCAGTACTATGACGTCAGTACTATGACGTCAGTACTATGACGTCAGTAGCTGTTGTCACAGACTCGCAGCACTTGGACGCCAGTATATGATGTCAGTACTATGACGTCAGTAGCTGTTGTCACAGACTCACAGCACTTGGACGCCAGTATATGACGTCAGTACTATGACGTCAGTAGCTGTTGTCACAGACTCACAGCACTTGGGACGCCAGTATATGACGTCAGTACTATGACGTCCGTTAGCTGTTGTCACAGACTCGCAGCACTTGGACGCCAGTACGGCTATATGATGTCAGTACTATGATGTCAGTCGTCTTGGGCATATCGAGAGACAGACACCCACTAACACAGCAATCTGTGTATTTTATAGATACTAATCCAGACGTCATGGAGGCATCGGTGTGGATGTATACTGCTACAGGGGCTGCGTGACGCGCCCCGTAGCCACGCCGCTGAACCGCCAGCAGCCTCCAGTGATTACCGCCTCCGCCCGCCGTTATCCTGCTGATCGCCTGAGCATACTGTACACGTTAACCTCTCCGTGAGTTATAGGGGCTAGATTTATGTTTCCTTATGAGGAGGTTGCTGTTCGATTGTAACCTTAATCCTATCAGCTAATGTGAAGGCGCTGATCCGCGGCCGTCTTGAAGGTTATCTGTGCATGTTTCACACCCGCAGCCATTCATTATTTACATAGCCGCTCCCCGGAGGCACGCCGCCGCCACATGCAGGAGGTGCCGATGGAAAGCTCTACCTCCCAATCTGCCATGCAGCGCCTTTCCTTACACATCCATATCTACACTGCACGGCTGACTGACTGACAGAGGAGGATGATGCAGTGGCAGGGTTATCATCCTCCACCGGTGGAATGTAGTGGCATTTACTCACGTACTTTACCTGAGTATTATTAGTATTATTAGTATTATTACAGCATATACCTGAACCACTTGAAACATATTTTAGACTACCGTATATTCGAAAATAGGCAATCTACAAGCTCCCAACGTGTGTTGTGAGCTTGTAGATGGCTATTCTCAGCAGATTTGGCCAGAGTTTTTGCATTTAAAAAAAATAAATAAACTGGTTACTTCAATACTTTTACTCAAGTAAAGTTTTGAATCTAGGCCTTTTACTTATAACAGTGTTTCCACATTGTGGCCTTACTAAAATTAAGTATAAGAAACCGGAGTACGTCTTCCAGCACTGATATGATATCTATACTTCACGGCTGACTGACTGACGGAGGATGCAGTGTCAGGATTATCATCTTTCCCCCTAGAAACATCATCATCAGCAGCACACGACGGCAGCAGCAGCGCCGCCGGTGGAATCAGGCGAGGGACGTTTTAAACTCAGGGGTTCCTCAACACCGAGGGGGCTCAGGGGAACCGTTTTAAACTCAGGGGTTCGTCAACACTGAGGGGGCTCAGGGGAACCGTTTTAAACTCAGGGGTTCCTCAACACCGAGGGGGGCTCAGGGGAACCGTTTTAAACTCAGGGGTTCCTCAACACCGAGGGGGCTCAGGGGAACCGTTTTAAACTCAGGGGTTCCTCAACACCGAGGGGGCTCAGGGGAACCGTTTTAAATCAGGGGTTCCTCAACACCGAGGGGGCTCAGGGGAACCGTTTTAAAATCAGGGGTTCCTCAACACCGAGGGGGTTCAGGGGAACCGTTTTAAACTCAGGGGTTCCCCAACACTGAGGGGGCTCAGGGGAACCGTTTTAAATCAGGGGTTCCTCAACACTGAGGGGGCTCAGGGGAACAGTTTTAAATCAGGGGTTCCTCAACACCGAGGGGGCTCAGGGGAACCGTTTTAAACTCAGGGGTTCCTCAACACCGAGGGGGTTCAGGGGAACCGTTTTAAATCAGGGGTTCCTCAACACCGAGGGGGTTCAGGGGAACCGTTTTAAATCAGGGGTTCCTCAACACCGAGGGGGTTCAGGGGAACCGTTTTAAATCAGGGGTTCCTCAACACCGAGGGGGCTCAGGGGAACCGTTTTTCGGAGAACAATGTTTCCTAAAGCCACACAAGGAAACAAATCAGAACAGCAACAACACTAACAGCACTCATTATGAAGAGCCCTGAGGATGTTTCACTAGCAAGGAGCACGACTTTCATTCAAGTAAAATAAGGTGGAGAGAGAGGGAGAGAGAGAGAGAGAGAGAGAGAGGGAAAAAGCGGTAAATATCATGTATAAATACAGCTCTAATTTGCGGATGCATCGGATTAGAATAGACAGCCTGTAAACACAATACCGTTATTTATCCCCAGGAGAGACGAACAGACTGGAAGGATTTCGGTGACGGTATGAATGCAAAGCATGCAAATAATTCTCGCTTTGTTAACGTCTAAATCAGTCACTCATCCGGCATTCATGCGGCATCATAGCAAAAAGAATTGTATCGGAGAACGAGGCGATAACCCCTACCCGGATAATTAATTCTAATGATACTTTTAATCTGCGACACCCATCTTGATAAACGTCGATACACAAGCCCACTCATACGAATGTGCTATTGAGCGTAACGTTGACCTTTCCGGACCCCCCCCCCGAGCCCTCCCCTCCCCGGACCTTTGCAGACGCGGGTGAAAAACACCCTCGGTGCTAACGCTAGCCCTTTAGTGCACAGGCCTCATTTGATATAAGCGTGACAGGGGTATTTATAGGCAGAGCCTCTCTCTCTTTCTACACAGTGAGCCTGTTCCAGCCCAGACGCTATTGGCAGCCCCTGCTCACTCACTGGAAAAGCCATCATGTCAGCAACACGGGCAGCGACTAGCATGTTGTGCTAACAGGTTCGGTGGAGGGAAATCAAACGAGCCCCAGTGCACTTCATTCTCTGTGCACCGACAATAGAATCCTGAGTCTTCATTTAACTTGGAGGGTGTGCGAATCCAACAGAACGTGGTCCCCCCCATTCGCACTCTCTCCGATCTACAAATGGGTGAATTTACACCAAGGTTTTTTACTATATTTATGTAGGCGTATCTTTGATGGACTTTACTGCACACCATCAAGGCAATCCACATTAAACATGTCTGCCTCCTTCAATCTATAATACCAGCGACAGCTAACAAAAATCCATGCTATCTTAAGACTGCATCAATATGCTCAGGGTAATTGGGTTATTATGATGATGTGATGCAATGTTTGGAAATACAAATATACAAATTAAAATTATGCCCGTAAAGGCCTGGCCCTTGATCTTTTTGTCCCATGTTACTTTCTTAAATTCTTCTACTGCACCAATTCACAGTACTGCCAATTCACAGAACTGCTCATAATAAAGTTACACTTTATTATGAGCATAAACTGAACACATATCATTTTGGGTTTATTTATTTGTTAGATTTGCAATTCATTGAGCATCGTTTGATTGGGCTGTCGAATGTAGGTTTATAGGGCTGTAGTGGGTAATGTATGTTTGAAAATAATAATCAAAATCTACAAAGTAACTAATAACTAAAGTTTTCAAATAATTGTAGTGTTGGAAAAAGTATAATATTTGCCTCTGGGATGTAGGGGAGTAGAAGTAAAAGTACTTGGCAATTGCAAATACTAAAGTAAAACAAAAAAATCTAAATTGTATTTCAGTTCAGTACTTGAGTAAATGTACACTAATATATCCAATATTATGATAGTAAATGGCCATTTTGGCGAATGAGTAGGCTACATTTACGTTTGGTACTATAAGTATATACTTTACTTTAGTGTTTACTTTGGTGTTTAGCCTTTTACTGAAGTAAAATGTATTTCTTTATTGTAGTAGCATTGCTAAAATCTTAGCACTTCTTCCACTAATGGAAATCAGCCTGATCTGTATTGGTAGTTGTATTTTACAGTACATCGACTGACTGCTCGTGTCCTGGCTTTAGCCCAGAAATGGAATCATTTAGCTGTGACATTCCCAGAGGATATGTGGGTATAGGGTCAATTTGAAGAGCATGGGTGGTCACTGTGTACATCTAACCAACATTTGAATACATTTAAATTAAAAAGGAGAAGTTTATCATTACATTATGTGCATTGGTTTCATTTTAGCGCTTCAAAAATCCAATCAAAATAACTACTTAGAGAGTAATGATTTCTTTTCTCTTTCTTTTAAGGGGCATCAAAAAAGCTAATCGGGTGGCTAATAACAACACAGCCAAATCCTGAGTGTTGATTTAACTCGGAGTTAAACTAATGCTCAGGATTGTTCTGTGCCGTGCAGGGAAACGAAGCCCTATAGACCTATAGGGCTTAGGCCTAGGTTTATTTTCCTGTACGTTAAAAAGTACAGAAGAGCAAAAACATGGAAGGTGCTCACTTTATAGGACACTGAAAAGTATAAACTGGTGGTTCTTGGAGGGTGGGCGTCCCAAACAAAATGAGGAACATTTTAATAATGGCTATAGAGTATTAGCCAAATGAGAGAATGTAATGACTATTCACAGAATCATCTGACAAATGCATATCGATGTTGTGTGTGTGTGTGTGTGTGTGTGTGTGTGTGTGTGTGTGTGTGTGTGTGTGTGCGTGTGCGTGTGTGTGTTAGTTTTACATTAGCTTTAATAATGTCCAAGCATTGACCATAGTCAACAGCGTTACAACACGTAAATCTATACCGCAGCCATTATTAATTTCACTATAGCCGTACTATAGTGTACTATAAGGTCAGCAGTGTTACCCTGTAGTTTTTAACCTGTAACAGGATAACATATACTACAATAAAATGCCTATAGGGTTTCGAATCCCTTCATAAAGCAAAGGCTATACATCCATCCAATACAGTGCATTTTAATTCATTATGAATATGTTTATGATGTTCAAGAGAGTCAAGGACACGAGGAGACCACTCTTTATACGCTCCGGGATTAGGCCATTAACCCATTCTGACCTGAGATCAGATTCATACGAGGTTTCCACTGGACACACACTGGTCTGATCAACCCATTCTGACCTGAGATCAGATTTAAAAAATGTCAGTCGTTCTTAGATTTTTCTAAAATAGCAGACCTACAAGCTCGTAGCGCGCCACTCGGTGGCGCGCTATGAGCTTGTAGATCTGCTATTTTTAAATGGCTAAAGCATAACATGATGCTGACACCAAAATGGGTTCCCGGTCAGAATGGGTTAAGATCAACACATCAGCCACACCGGCATGGGAGAGAGATGAATAAATCAAATATATAAAGGAGCAGATGTTTACATAAACATTATTTACAAATACATTATGCATTGCAACACTGCTCTTATTACTCCTACAGCAGTCTCATTTAGGATTCCAGGTGTGGCTTTATAGGGGTGAGATATGATGTGCTGCTTTGATCAATGTATCAGAACAACAACGCCCTCCTTCATATGGGAGGAACATCATTAAGGGCAGAGGACAAAGTACTCCAATCCATTACTACTATACGTAGATACACAAGCTCTGTCTAATTACTTGCTTTGAAAAAGTACTATTCAAAAGTACAGATTACAAAGTACATTTTATTTTAATATAGCATTGAATTGCTATATTAAAATGTAGGAGAAAAAAAAGTAATCAAATGTTTTCCTAGATTTGTCATGAAATATCAATAACAGCAAAAGTAGCAGATCTATGAGCTCACATGCATCGCAACGTGTCACTTTTTTGTGTTACATAAGTACACAAGTATACTTAGTGCAACTTAACCCATTTTGGGCGGGAACCCCTTTTGGTGTTAGCATTATGTTATGCTTTAGCTATTGAAAAATAGCAGATCTACAAGCTCACAGCGCGCCACCGAGTGGCGCACTACGAGCTTGTAGGTCTGCTATTTTTGAAAAATCGACTGAACGACTGAAATAGAAACATAGCTTTTTCAGAAAACTGTCAGGATGTAGAAGACATTTTTAGAATCTGATCTCAGGTCAAAATGGGTAAGTAATGTAAAGGGGATCTTTTTGGATGAATGCTCCAGTGGCTCAGCCAGCAACATCCCCTCATCTCGTTTGATATTCAAGCTAAGAAGTGTGGTCATCTGGTGATGCTTAATGAAGTCATCTGCAACATCAATCCTCCATGAAACCCCCTGAACCCTATAGCCTCCCTATATGCTTGTCATAATTGTGTTGTCACAAAACGTTCTGCAAAAATAGCCTATAATATCTATACACAAGGTGACACGGCATCTATTTTCATCTATTCTCTGTGAAGAGGTTTGGCGTAGAGGGAAACAAGGAGGGGACCAAGTACAGTACATACCCCTGGGGTTCCCTGGTCAATGAAATATATGGGGTTTAAGAAGTAGGCCTACAATTTATTATTATTATTATTTTTTTATATTATCCCACGATTTTGCAACCCAGTTTTTTACTCAGTGTCAATTATCTAATGTAATCCTGGATGATACACTTCCTCTGCCAACCTAGGTGGGCAGCGGACTGACCTCATGCTTCCTTCTATGCATGAGGAGTCCAAGCTGCTTCTTTTCACCTGACGGGGGAATTTCCCCGGCCGGACGTAGCGCGTGGAAGGAGCACGTTATTCCGACAAGTTCCTTTCCCCTCCATCAGGCGCCTCAGAACAACTTACAGTAATATCGGAATGAGCAGAGTAAGAATGAACTCTAGTCAACAAACAACAAGGTACATAGTCACAGAAGTACAGAGAAAACAATGTAGTGCCACAACAAAACTAGGTTAGGAGGTAAACATCAAACCTATAGCATCTGTCTAAACAATATTCTATCTAATTGTTGTGGTCAACATAAAACAAAACTAAATAAAAACAAGTGACCAAGATATGTGCACAAAGGAGAAGAAGAGCAGAGTGGTTTAAGCCGAGTAAATGCTAGTGTTTTCTTTGAAGATTCAGAATCTGTACGCAAAAAGAACAAGAGTTGTTGTGGACAGCCGCTTTGTGAACTTGGAATTGAAACGACTTCCGTTTATTAACCTGTTTAATGAAAGGACGCCAGTGTTTCCTTTGTGGAGGGTAATAATAGCCCACCAATTCATCACACAGAGGTTTGTTGAATTAATGCCTGAGGGGCTAACTGTTAATTGTTACTTATGCCCTCAAAATAAATCACATTTCTGAATCCTAGTAGACATTAAAGTGTACTGTACATTGTTTTTTAGAATTCAATTACTCTGATTTCAAGACCAAGGAGAGCGTAAAGGTATTATGTATGCTTTATACTGTGCGTCAAAATCTATAGTTTGAAAATGAAAGCAATTTCCTTTTTGCCGACAAAGTTTTGTTGATTCAAGGGGCCGTGACAGCAGGAATGGTGAGGGAACAGACAAACAGACGAAAGAGAATTGTAAAAATCTCTCTCATAATGTGGAGCAGCTGTCGTCTGAAGGGGCTTTCTTATCTTCAAGCGGAGCGGGGCTACACTGTATATGTCTAACGGGTGGCAGTGTGCTCTTGAGATAACAGAGACCAATCAGAAGCCAGAAGATCGATGGTTCGATCCCGGGTGCCATCTGTGGGGTGTGTTCCAGCTGTGAGCTATAGCGAGCAGAGGACTGTCAGTGTTACATCAGCTGTTCCCAACCAAACTTCTGTGTATTCTGCTACATTCTGCACCACGCGCGACCTTGTGCTCCGACCTCCCCAATGAAGTGTGTGTGTCTTTTGTTTTGCTATACTTGTGAGGCTCAAATGCCCCCACAAATATAGTAGTGTAGAAGTAATGTGAGAATTAGTGAGGACAATTTTCCTGATCCTCACAATTGGACTAGGTTAAAGAAGCCATAGAGTTAGGCTTACAATTGGTCATGTTGGAGTTAGGGTTAGGCATTTAGGTTTATAACTTTGTGCTCAACTGTTTGTGTGTGTTCGTGTGTTCGTGTGTGTGTGTGTGTGTGTGTGTGTGTGTGTGAGAGTGTGTGTGAGAGAGTGAGTGAGTGAGTGAGTGAGTGAGTGAGTGAGTGAGTGAGTGAGTGAGTGAGTGAGTGAGTGAGTGAGAGAATAGGGAAGTAGATTTCAGAGTTACGCTCACTTCGTTATTCAGGTGGTCTCTATTCTCTCTTGTGCTGCACATCAATCTAACCTACAGGCCAGAGCTGGGCTTGAATAAGTCACCATTGGTCCAAGACAAGAAAAAGCCATTGACTAAGTCCAATCTAAGCTGAAAAGCTAAATAATTTAGCGAGGCAGACCACATGATAAATGTTGGCGGTGCAGGTCAATACATTACAGGGTTCCATGGTCCCACCCTTTGGTAGGATTTATTATGCATTGGAGGAGATAAAGGCCATTGATTGTGACTCACAAGGTCACAATAAGAGCTGGTCTTCACCTAAAGGGGTCCGCCTCATGTGGCAATAACTTGATGCAACTCTGTGGGGACGCTGTGGAATAAGGTTAATCAAATCTGTGGTAAGAAAACTATGGCTGTGTCTCACACCCACTAAGGCTCCAGACTGATAATGGGCTGTATCTCTTTTTCCTTTTTTTTTTAAGGGATATCTAACTTTTACATTATTCATGGAACTGTGGAGAATGCAATGGCTGGTGCTAATATAATATTGACCTAACCCCAACACTACATGAATGGCAATAGAGGCTCTGCTCCGCGCGTGCACGCACGCACGCACGCACACACGCACACACGCACACACGCACACACGCACACACGCACACACACACACACACACACACACACACACACACACACACACACACACACACACACACACACACACACACACACACACACAGGAAAATCTTACAGGAAGACTCCCTCTTCCTGTCATGGTCAATTCATGTACCATATAGGACATATAGTTTGAAACTCAATAGATAATCTTCATATAAAAAGGTCAGGCGGTGACCGACCACACCAAGAGAAACCGAACGTTTCAGGAGAGAACAACACCCTGGAACCAAATATCAACGATTACCGGAGCCAAATTGTTTTTGGTCAACAAAATACTCAAGAGGGAGTTTTCTCTCTCTATTTGGCTTACTGTGTGGGTGGACAAGAATGAATGAAAATAAAACACTGCTTGAATGGATTAATGGTTTATCAACCCACATCTAATGAAGATTTGTGTGCGGCTGCTGTTGTAGTGAGGCAGAATCATCTCTCAAGATAGCAGCGAAGGGAGGGCAGGAGAGACTTAAAACAAGATCGGATTTGCAATTAAAGATGCATTTCTTCTTTTGGGTTGGGGGTACGTGACGCTAAACACAAATCTCCGACAATGAACTGAAAGCTCAAGCATTCATCATTCCCGCAATTAAATAGCAAACAATGTCGTCTTTCAGCTGGAATGTGGACACATTTTTGTTGCGTTGAATAATTGAACTCGCGGGGCGAAAGTGGCGGTAATGGTTTTCCGTAGCACCGTGGCTGTACACATCCCCAATGAACGGTGTCAAATACGTAGAGTGCCTACTTAACAGTTTCCGCGCTCTGTGACTGGAATTTATTCAAACTGTGTATCAGGTTGTCACACATCATTAGTTATATCCAACAGAAATCCAATGACTCACAATGAGGAAGGAAAACTGTCACCAGCGTCACTTATTGAGAGGATGAGACAAGGGGCAAACACAGTCCAGACGATACATCCACCAAGAGCAGGGTTCAATTTGTTTAAAAAAGAAAAAAAGACAACTGAGGGGGGGGGGGACATTTTCTCAACCATTTAAGCTCTATACAGGTGCTTCTTTATACAACAAATAGCCAAATTAGCCAATCTACAAGCTCGCAAAAGGAAATGCACCTAGTTCAGCCTGACCAGAAGCAGGGATAAAACATATCCGGCCACAAAAACATGAATGACCAAAGGGGGGGGTATATCAAAAGCAGAGGCCCCCTGCCCTGCCCTGCATCCCCCCCAGCAAATACGACCACGCCGCTAAGCATTTCCATTGTTGGGTAGACCGTCAAAGCAGTTTGACTCCTCGGCTAATTATATAAAACATGACTTTGAAAAAGGTCCTGCAGCGGGAGAACAGCAGAGCCACTGTGGGTCTGCGCTGTGTCTGTGTCTCATCAACACACATTTCTAAAGGCGACACAGAATTTCAATGGTTCCTCGAGGTTCTGCCAAAGGACAGGCGAGGGGGGGAGGGACACATTCTAATGAACTGTTGAAAAGGATACCTCATCTACCTACCAGGCTCGGGGTGCAAAGAGCATACGATAGGGGGTTCCACTGGTGCAGATTTCACCGCCAATCAACACCCATGCTGATTCAGGGGGGAAAAAATCCCCAGCTAAGAAAGCTGTGCCCTTCCATTTTTAATACACAACCTCCCTACTTACACTTTGTCTCCCGAGTGGATGTTGAGGATGGGTGTGGAACTTTTAATTGTCAGGGGGAAAAAAACTATGAACAAAACGGACACACTAAAGCACAATACGACACAAACCAAGACCACAGCCTGCCTGCCTGCCTGCCTGCCTGCCTGCGTACGTGCATGCGTGGGTGCGTGATATAAAATGTGAGATGATTCAGCAGTCGTGAAGGGGGGAAACATGATCCATGAGGTCATGAGGAAGACAAAAAGAAGCGAAGTAATTAACTCCATTAATGTTTAAATATCTTAAAACGATAAAAAAGGATATCTAAGCAACATTCCGTGGTTCTCCTCCCCAGGCCCAGTAGCCTATCCAGTAACCAGTAGTTGCATCATCCAACCAGTGTCATCTTTATTACATGAAAGCAGTTTGTCCTCCATCGTATTGTTCAACCGAAGCTCCACACGTATAAATAATAAATAAATAGAGCAGTGTAATAAAAAAGACAATGTTTTGGCTTTTCTTTATCTCATGATTACCACATTCAATTGGCCCAAGACTGTTTACGACAGTCAGTCATTTATTTTGATACAAAAAAATAAACTATTAAGTGAGACTTATTTCTTTGCCGTTATTGCCGCAGGACATTTAACTACTTCAGAGTTCAGTTAAAGCAGAGGAATAATACAAGGAGTTCTGTTAAGTCTACAAATTACTTTAAAAATAAATAGTATAATTTGTGACATACTGAACACAACAAAATATCCAGTGCTTAATGTGTCTATTTGTAAATGAAACCAAATGGACCTAACCAAGGTTTATAGGTATGTACCAGTCAGAACGGTTGACCTCTCAGAACACAAACCTACAGAGGTCATTATTTAACAAGGCTCATATAAGAACCTGGATGTGGGATGGATCTTTACTTTACGTCCGTGTCAGCCCTTGTATTGATGTGTAAACACCTCTGAAGAGAAAGGGACTTTCACATGTGGCCCAGACACACAAAGGCTCAAGGACGTCCGTCCCACCAAGAGGACATTAAAGTCCTCTGAGGACTGTCCCTGAATGGACAGCAGCCATGCAGTGACACACATGAGGAGAACAATGGAGTTAAGGGGGGGATAACCTTTGATATGATCAGGTACTGAAATGCAAATACAACAAAAACAAAAACAGGCCAACGTTGTGGTGATTTAGCAGGACTTTATGACAGAGTAAAGGACAATTTAAAGCACTTCACACAAGACCTTAAAGCTGCAATCTGTAACAAAATACAGTATGTGTATTTTGAGTCTTTCGTTCAAAACTATATGAGCTCGTAATTGACTACAAGTGACGTTGACATGATCTCCGTTGCCTGACACGCCCCCGTTGGAATCGACTGTGTGAATCGATCCGCTAGTCTGCCTCGTTGCCATGGCGTTGCTAAGGCGTGACGTGACGTTCGATATTAAACCATTTGGGGAGAAGATCACAGAGCACACAGTAAAGTCCTCAGTGTTCATTCATCCATTTGAGTGTAACAAATATATCCAAATGGGGGTCCATTTGGTTACATAGAGTACATGCTCAGTGCTAAATTAGCACTGAGGATTTTACGGTGTAGCGGAATCTAATACAGGAGAGGCGATGACAGGTGCCAGACTGCTACACGTCCAAATGCTTGTCAACCTGCCAAAACGCTCACGTTTCTGGCCTGCAAATGTTGTAAAAGCTTCACAGATACTGCACAGGTATAGTTTGAGAACTAATACTGGACATTGTACTGTACTGCATGTGTCTGAGTGAGACAGAGGTCTCCCTCCTATACCCACAAAGAACTGCTGCCATCAGCTCAACTGCCTCTTTGCTTTTGCAACAACAAAAAAGATCACTGAAGACATGAAAGGATGCATGAATACAGAAGTAAGCTTGCACTGTGTACACCCACTACAACCACTGACTAATGTCAATAACATAACGTCAATAACACCTCCTGTTCACCTCTCTTTAGAGGGAGAGAGATTTGAACATACTTGATAAGTATACACTGACACAGCGTACACATGATGATCAAAGCTACTCCACCGTGACCACCATATTAGTGTCCATGCAGTCTCTAAAAGCCTCCCTCCACCACAGACATGTAAGAATCAAACAGAATGTGTTGCTAAAACCGCGGGGAACAAGCAAAACACTAAAATAATAACTAGGGTAACAGAATCATGATGGTGGTGTGGCTCCAATGTGGATCCTGGATTTAGCATGGCCATGGTCCTACAATGTCAGTCATGATGTGACATCTATAACTCCAAATTTGGCCATGCCTTATCAGACTTCCATTATGAAGTCAAATAAATAAAAAACATAAAACAAATGTGAAGAAAAATATAGTAGGCTACCTTGTACTGATATGTGGCGCTGGTTTGTGTAATCTTGAGTTTGTCAAGATTAGCTCCAGACACACAGAGACACCCACAGCTATACACACTACTCTTCTAAAGTCCTCGATCGGCCTACTAGAGCCATAATGTAAACCTGCATCAGAGCCAATGCCAAATCACATTGGGACGGTGATAGGTCAAGGATGCAGCTTTGTTAGCGTCCACTACACTACAGTAGGCCTACACCGAATTCAGGCGTCACCAGCAGTGTTGCCAGATCTGCTTATTATAAGTGAATTTGGGATTGTTGCTCGTAAATATCGGTCGTTGCGGCTTGCTGTTTTTTTTGGCCTTGTTTCTAAAGTGTAATTCCTTATTTGGGCTTGCTTGCTTCCAATTTTTTTATTATCGTTTTAAATCAGTGATTCTCAAATAGTTTCACATCAAGGACTCCCGAATGAATGTGTATTTGTCCATGGACCCCCATCTGAAATTATAATTTGCACATCTTGCACTTATTTTCCCCCCTTCTTTTTCCTAACAAACTCACATGAGTCACATGATTCGCAATCATGACGCTGTGTAAATGTGTAGATCGGATATTTTCAAATAGGTAGTTGGAGATCTCCAAATAATCTGGCCACACAAGGCTGCCACCACCATAATAATATCCAAAACATAGCAAACATAAATTGGACACACGCACACAGAAAACAGCCACACATTTCAGGAGCAAACACTATTAAAGATGAGATCATGGTTTATCATTGAACAGACCACATCACTAAAGTGCCGCTGTTGAATAAACAGAGACACTTGTGTGTTTGTAGAAGCAGTACGGTCCAAGCACTCTGGCCCTTACCGCGGCAATAAAGATGGAATTGCTTCATCTCCCATTTTTTGGTGTGTTATTTTGAAAGACAAAGAATAAGAGAGAAAGAGAGAGAGAGAGAGGGGGGGGGGGGGTGTCTAGAGCAGTGGTTATCAAACATTTTGTGCACAACCAATAATTGGCAAGTCAAAATAGGTTCTTGTCACCAAATCCCAAGGCACACCTGGACGTGTCTCGCGGCACACCGGTGTGCCTTGGCTGGCACACCATTTGGGAAACACTGCTTTACCGGCCCAGCCAATAAAAATGAAATTGCTTCTTCTTCTCACAACTTTTGTGTGTTTTATTGAGAGATTGAGAGCGAGAGAGAGAGAGAGACAGTGTTATCACACAAATGCTACAGCAGCAGGTCTGTGGAGGCACTGTTATGACCGGTGCTGTCCGTCAGACAGAGCAGAGGAGAGAGAGAGAGAGAGAGAGAGAGAGAGAGAGAGAGAGAGAGAGAGAGAGAGAGAGAAGCACGATGGGCTGGGATCCAAAGCACAGGCCCACAGAGAATCCCACGCCTGCTGGCTCCTCATTCTCAAGGACCTTTAAAGATCAAAGACCGACACACAACAAGAAAGGCCGCGAGAGTTAGAGGGAGCTGGAGAGGAGAAGAAGGGGCGAGAGAGAGAGAGAGAGAGAGAGAGAAAGATGTGGGAGAGAGAGGGAGAGGGATAAAGCGAGAGAGAAGCAGACAATTCACAGGGAATGATGCCACGAAGCAGTGAGGAAACCCACGCGGCCCTGCGCGAGATTACCCGACGCCAAGCCTCCTACAGAGCCAAAGGAAGGCGTCAAAGGGATTTCCTGGAGAACGTCTGAGAATCACCTACTGCAAGTCATCCCTGCCTGTTCCATGCAGAGACAGACAAAGTGTTTTCTGACCTCCACTCCAACCCCCTTTCATGTTATATTTTGCAGTGGGGAAATGATTCGTCCCTTTGATACACAAAAGAAAGACTAAAATATACATAGTGTTCTTGTTGTTTGACCTTGATGAGATCCCAAATAGGACAAGGGGTATAGTCAAAAACAACGATATACTGAGTTACATGACGTGCAATGAAAGAACTCCTTGAATATGGACGGCAAAAATGAAAGTGAAACGGCAGGCTTCCCGGGTGAGTGTTTAACTCAAGCTACATCCAGATAATGCAAACATCATTGCCAAGAACAAGGGCACACTGCGGCGGATCAGCCCAGAGGGGCATGGGTTGCAACCCGCCGTTCGCTCCAGGTCTTGAACCTCTTGAGGTGAGCAGGAAAACATAATCGCTGACCCATCTCATCCCGGTCACCACCTCTACCAAGGGATACTGTCCGGCACGAGGTTCGGTCAAATTAAAATCTTACGTCACATGAACAGCTTCCTCCTCAAGACGGTGACACACACACGCACACACACACATGCACACACACACACACACACACACACACACACACACACACACACTTACAGAAAATAATTATGCTGATATCTACTGTATTGGGGACATTCCTACAAGGCCTTTAACTTTTGCAAATTGTAACTTTTACAAGCTTCAGAGCTTTTCAGAGCTTGTTCTATCAAAGCTAGCATGATTTTGATATTGTGTATAGTTCTATAACCATCAACATTCTTAGTCCGGCATTGTTTTAGTTATTTTTTTTAAAACATCTGAATCAGATCTAAAAAGATATTTAAAGTGTGTTTAGACTCCCTAGTGGATTATGGTTAGTGATAAACACACAACTCATATATATTGTCCGGTAAATAAACATATCACGACATGGCTCTGCGCCCAAAACTGTACTGATCCAGCATTTAGTGCAAGAAGGTAAGAAATCTATTCACCCGAATGACTTTTCATCTCAGTGAACACATAAGAGAAGATGAGCATGAAGGAGTGAATGTGTGCGAGGGAACGAGAGAGAGTGAGCGAGAGAGAGAGAACTAGGAAATAAATCGAAAACACAAGCTGAGTTCAATATAGAGGCTCCCCACAGGAGGTGGAGTGACCTGTATTTTCTACAACAGAGGTCATGTAATTTTGAGTGGGCACCTCTGTCTTCAGAAGACACCGAGGACCCCTGTCGACACATGCACATCCAGGGGGAGGAAAGCAAAAGGTCGTTGTAGCGAGCTGGACCCCCTAAATGACCCAACTGGTACTGTAGGTTCCCGTTATGACTGCTTCACTACATCTCCCTTCACAGCTAGATACAATACTAACAATACGCTTAGAGGAGAAAGGATATGTTAGAAAGCCAGCCAGAAAACCTGTGTTAGAAAGCCTAGAAAACCACGGCAACCGAAACACGGTAAAATCCTCCAAAGAGTGTATAAATGTGTACATTTGTACACTATTATGGGTGCATTATGATGTATGGGTGGCGGGTGCTACACCAGAGTGCTACGGTATGCTCAACATCAAACGGGACAAAAGATTACCAACAAGGGTCTGCCCAGGCCAGTACACTATAGAGTATATCGAAAAGATAGCAGTCGCAGACTATTGCCGATCAAGAGGATGTCCGACACCTGGATGTGCAAAAAAGAAAGATGCTGGAGCGGAAAGCACAAATGAGCTGAACTCATAATAAATAAATAAAAATAAATATATATATATATAATTATAGCCAAGATCCACAGTGATTATATATAATTTAGGGATTATAGCCAGTGCTACGGTACACTAAATGTCTGACACCTGTTACTGAAGCAACTCTAGACATTACTACACCAGGACAGGCAAACGGGGGGGAAAAAACAAACAAACAAACACACACACAGACAAACATGACCTTTAATTTCCACTGATTGCCCCAGAGAAGCTAATGAACATTTCCGCAAACATTTGCAATTGGAGGGAGTCATTTTAATTACGAACCCGCAGAGGCAGGCCACGCAGGGCGAGTAGCTCAAATGAAAATAAACATTTAATCAGCCATGACCTTGTATTCAATAAGGTGAATTCTCTAAGCACTGTCGTCCATAAAAGAACAACATTGACAGGTCATGGATAAATACATATAAAGGGCCTAATTTGTTTGTGCCGTACGTGCGCAAACTGTTTCAGAAGTGGCATTCAGAGAGCACTTTGATGACGTATTCCAATCATTAATAAGAATCATGTTAATCCATCGGAGAACACTTTGATCCAGCTCGTGTTCTAATGAGGTCAAGATATTCTGAGGGGAGGATTCTCCGAGCCTCCACATGAGGAGTTGGGATTGGGGTGGATCGCAGGGAGGATCAACATCTGAGGCCGAACCGGGGTCTTTGAGTTGGTTTCATGCTTATTTTCAAACGGTAACGACAACGAACATTCCAACACTTAATGGCTATATTTTATGCTTTTCGCCAAACCCTCCCTCCACATGACATCCTTACATTTTGTTTAAAAAATGTCCTCGTTTTAAAAATGTTTAAAAATTGTTTGATATGCACGGACAGGTTGCTCAACGAGGAGAATCTAGTATAGAAAAAGGAGCTTCTTGTGGTTTTACCTTTAACACTACCATACATGAATGCTGCATTGCTGCTGCTCTTGTGTTACAATTACTATGTTGGTTTACAAGCTTCCAACCATATCAATTTGACAGTTCATACATGATGGGGCCTTTTTTGTGAATTATATTAAACATATGACTGAAGTTTTGGTTGTTTAACTGGATCTTTGACCAGGAGGCCTAATAATCCTAATTCCAGTGTCTATATTCCATACCAGTTCTATAGTTACCAAGGGGGAAATGTGGTCATTTTGCTAACAAGGGTGATGACATCCCCCCCCCCCCCCCCCTCAAATTCCTTACTGGTAACGAGAGTGAACATTCCAACCCATTTGAAGGTCTGTTAGGTTACCAGGACACCAAATAAAGAAGCCTAGGTCAGACGTTAGCTTGTTATAATGTCCATGGTAGTTATTATGGAAAAGATATTGGGCAAAATGTACTTGTGGGACGAATATCTCCCCGACCTGCTATGATTAGCTGGTCGATGATAGCTAATGTAGTGAACCTATGCTAACTAATAGAAATTAGCCAAACAATAGTCAACTATATCATGTATCCAAGAGTTTAATCTCGTCTCCTGGCAACATGAGTGTGTCTGGATGAAACCGGCATTTATAGAGCCACACAATCCTTAATAATGATCAAGAGAAGCCTCCTTTCATTTGGCGGACATGGCCCCTGGTATCATTATTAGGACTCTTGTTTGGAAAGAAACATGGAGACAAGTTGAGGCATTATTTTGTTGTCCTTTCATTTTTGTTTTCAATAAACACTTAAAAAGAGAAAAAAATAAGAATTACCATTACAAAGAACTAAAGAAAGCTGAAAAATGCATCCAACTGAAGCAATCTCCTGCAGCTTCCTCTCTGTCGGTTGGAAATGTCCAAAAACCAAAACTGTTACTTTTCAGGATAGCAAAAGTAGCAGATCTGCAAGCTCAACACGCATCGCTTTATGCCGTGTTTCAGGCTTATATATCTACTTTTGACACATTTTGTGACGCTGTATAGTATGATCGAGTTACTGGGGAAAAAACACACAAAGCTTAAATATGGAGATATAAGGTTTCTGCCCGACGATAGTGTATTCTCTAATCTAATACACTGATTCTCAACCAGTGGTCCGCCGGCATAATTAAGGAGAAAGACGGTTTTTTTGTCACCGCACATTTGCAAGTGAAATATTATTATTAATACAGCACACAGGGAGCAGTTGACAAGTTGTGAGATTGTATAACAGCTATCTTCGGTAATTACGAATAAATCCGGCTTCACGGTCACTCGGTCAGTAAGGCCAAATAAATATTAACAAAACATTTAAATAAATCGTACAACATAAATGAGAGCCACTGCTCTAAAAACCAGCAGCAGGGTGGTGAGGAGAGGGTTAACCCAAATGACGCTCCAGTCAAGAGATAAGGTCTGACTGATTACACCAATGTATCCAATTGTCCTCATCATTATAGCACCTATCTCATACCATCACTGATCCTCTCTCCAGATTACCCCGCCTCCTCCATCGCATGCATTTTATTTCATTAGCTGTGCTGTTGTTCCACCGTCGCCCCGGTGCTTTCCCCGCCTGTTGTCACCCTCCCGCTGGCGTCCACACCCAGGCGGTGTCCAGGAGGCTGTGCACCCCCACCCCCCGCACCAACGAACGGCAGCATATTGCATGTTAGCCACCATGCATGCAGCTGCGTGACTGCTAGCGGCGGAGTGAGGCCAGGAGAGAAGAGGATTATTCCTGACGACAGGGACATTAAATGTGTAGCAGGCCGATGGACGCCTGAGCTGATGGCGTCGTGTCTTTCTCTCTCGGTTCAGCACCAGTTCAGAGGCACACTGCCCTCTAAGCTGAGGGGGGGTGGCGTGGGGCTCACAGCCTCACACTGCTCCACAGTGCTGTGCTGTTCATTAAGCGCTGAGGGTGTCACACTAGCTTACGTCCCCCTGTCCCCTGGAGGCTTGGAGGCTTCATGCTGTACTCCTCAACCCACTTCTCACAATAAGTTGAGTGTCACATGTTTTCTCAACAGCCACTAACGTCTCTCTCTCTTATAGTGTGTTGTAAAAACTCTCTGCCATTACTCTAGTGCCAAGCTAAAATATATATGTACTACAGTATGCAGTAGTTCTAGGAAAAAACTTTGGGAAAACTTGTAACTGACACAAGACAAAGATGGAATTAAAAAATAAATATTTTTTTACGTTTCGTCAGATACTTTCGGCATCCGATGCAGGCGCAGAAGACACGCCCATTCACATACCATGTTGGCGACGAGGAAATTATTATAACCGTATCCTTACGGCAGTGCAACAATAGTAGCGTGGCTTACAGATGAGTGCCGTGATTTCTTTATTTTTCTTTCTTTATGGCGTTAACATTACTCTAATAAGCCTTCGAGTCAAAAGGCTTTCATCATTGAAATAACACCATGTGACATCATAAGTTAACCCCACCCACATTATCATACACCAACAGCTGTGGGTGAGCTAGGCTAAGTTCAGGTGGGTGGTACTACGGTGAAAACCAGGTATACTTAATGAACTGGTGGATGTGGACTGTGGACATAATTTTAACACTTTCTGTATGCTTTTTTGAAAGAAAATCTTCATCCTAGTAGTATAATCATAGTACCTGATGATCATGTTTTAGGGGGGGGGGGGGCATACAGCTCATTTTTTAAGATGTTGGAAAATGTTTGCCAATAATGACATCATATTCTGCTGCTCGGTCCAACCCGATGTTCCCCTCGCAAATGAGAATGTGTAGAAATACCAAGGGATCACGTGCATTTTGGTGTGCTTGTTAAGTGCTGAATGCTTAATTGTTAATAATTTGGGTCCTAAAGAGCACCGACCAATGGGAGCGATAAAGAGCACGAAGAGCATCTTTGGAAACCGCATCGCTCCACAGCATTGCATCTCTTCTTGTCCTGCGACGTTGGTGCCGATGCAACCAAACATCAGGCTGGGGCCTTGTTTGATCTTGAAAGGGATATAAAAGCCTGAAGCCCTTCCCGTGTGAGGTGTCCTTCCTTAAACAGATTCTAATCTCAACAGATATGTCTGGCAAAATAGAGGTCACGGTGCCAGCGCGCCCGGCAGACAACAGCAGCTGGTTGCGGACCTGAGAGGAATTCTGGGAGGATTCGTGCCTCGGAGGCTCCATCCCATTGTGTTTTGTGGGAACGCCACGCGGCTTGAGCAGCAACCCTAACGAGCGGCGGCGTCATCCCAGAAATAAACTAGAGGGGGCACACAAAAAAGGAAAAGGCCACTTCAGCCCTATTTAAACAATAGCGATGCGAGCCTGTAGATTGGCTGGTTGCACTATTTTTGGAATTCATAAAAATGAAAATGTCTGCTTATAGATCGCATGCCCAAATTAGGGATGCCAAGTCGAAAGTGGTTAAATGTCTAGTTGCCGACCACAAAACACGTGTGTCACATAGATGGACGGACGTGAATTGAGATGCACTCAGCACTGATTTTAATTCAGATGTGCAGAAAATAATGAGGTAAAATGTGAACACTAGAAGTGGCAATTGCCATTCTCTGGAACCCCAAATGATGTCGCCGCGAACGAGTTGAATAGAGACTTCCCGTGTGTATTTCTTCTCTCCCTGTCAGTGTTGTGCACCACCTTAGAGAAGGCTGACATTTAGGGCCAACTGATTACGGATCACAATCATATTTCTTTTTTGTTTGTATGTTTGTTTATTTCTTTCCACAAAAGCAATACTCTCATTTTGGGCGTGACCTTTTTATGTACCTCTTTAAACAATATCTAATTTTCTTTCTGCCACGGTCGTGTTTGTGAAGTGAATCGTCAAGCCATTGCCAGATATGTTCTTAATCTCACCTTGACAATTTAAAGGCTGACAGCGTATCCCCTCCTCCTCGCCGGCTGTTCCACAGTCAGCTGACGCCGGTCTCCCACTCCCCCCTCCCTCCGCCTTCCCACCCTTCTCTCCTTGCATTTTGATCAGATTGGTTTATCTAATTTTCCAGTAAATGCTTGAAATGTATTCCTGCACACCTCCTCCTCATAAATGTACACAGGGGAATCAAAAGAATGAGATAGAAATGAATAGTTGTGCATTACCTGCACCCCACTAGCAGCACTGCCCACCCCCAGCCTTCCTCCCCTGCACCCCACTAGCAGCACTGCCCACCCCCAGCCTTCCTCCCCTGCACCCCACTAGCAGCACTGCCCACCCCCAGCCTTCCTCCCCTGCACCCCACTAGCAGCACTGCCCACCCCCAGCCTTCCTCCCCTGCACCCCACTAGCAGCACTGCCCACCCCCAGCCTTCCTCCCCTGCACCCCACTAGCAGCACTGCCCACCCCCAGCCTTCCTACCCTCCACCCCACTAGCAGCACTGCCCACCCCCAGCCTTCCTACCCTCCACCCCACTAGCAGCACTGCCCACCCCCAGCCTTCCTTATACTCTGCACCCCACTAGCAGCACTGCCCACCCCCAGCCTTCCTACCCTCCACCCCACTAGCAGCACTGCCCACCCCCAGCCTTCCTTATACTCTGCACCCCACTAGCAGCACTGCCCACCCCCAGCCTTCCTTATACTCTGCACCCCACTAGCAGCACTGCCCACCCCCAGCCTTCCTACCCTCCACCCCACTAGCAGCACTGCCCACCCCCAGCCTTCCTCCCCTGCACCCCACTAGCAGCACTGCCCACCCCCAGCCTTCCTACTCTCCACCCCACTAGCAGCACTGCCCACCCCCAGACTTCCTACTCTGCAATGTAGAAGCCCAGATATTTTCTGCATAAAAGCAGAGGTTTCTGAAACTGTTTTTATTGTTCTGGATCACACGCATAATATTTCGAACAATCCTCAAGACAAGGACCAATCCCACCCCACAACACGTATAAGACGTCATATAACGCAGTCATTTCTATTTTATTATTTTGTGATCTCAAAGCCAAATGTTGGTTTCGCAAAGTTTATCATGCACTGACAATAGCAGAGCTGCAAGCTCACCATGCGGCATGCTGTGACATGTTGTGAGCTTGTAGATCTGCTATTTTCCGTGCATGACACATGCGCTCAACCAAGTATATCAAGCCCTTAACATGCAGTCATTATTTTCTTTGGATAATTTTCCCCTCACAATGCCCAGTTCAAAATGTTGTTTAAATTTGATGGAAATATGTCAATATATTTTTGATACATAGAATAAAGATACAATATATATTTTAACATTAAAGATTTCCCCATGGACCACCTGTAATTATACCATGGACCACTAGTGATCCGTGGCCCACAGTTGAGAAACAGACCTCAAGAAAAGAAATGTGTAACTATTCATGAAGGAAGCTGAAACCGTACTTATTGAGACAAGGGAGGGTGGTGAAGTAAAAATTCCAGGAGGCAGCTGTAAGACATCAAGACAGTGTTAATATATTCTACTGCCGACTGTACTTGTCATGTAAAACACAGCCGACGTGGATCCTTCTTTTACTGAACTGTATCTGGTGTTCAAGGATAAAATTACCAGCGGTATGTCGTGCAATCAATTTCCTGTTTTGCTCAAGTGGCCATCAACAGCTCTAACCCACCGAAACGTTGTGAGTTAAATGAGAGGAATAGAAGAACAACAAGTTTGCATTAATCATGCTGAACCAGCGCCAGGAATATGCACAGAATTGATGAGGTGTCACTTTCACTGAGAGTCACACAATCGTGCTGAAAAGAGGCTCTCTGATCCCTGTCTGTCTGTGTGTCTGTCTGTTGTCTCTCTGTCTGCCTCTCTGTCTGTCTGCCTGCCTGCCTGCTTGTCTATCTCTGTTTTTCTGTCTGTCTACCTGAGGCCCAGACAAAGATGGTTTGCATTCTGTGTACAAAAAGACACGCCCTTGATTCTAGGTAAAGATAGCCTAATTTAACGACATGAACCCTAGCATCCCTCTTCTGGGCATGTCATAATAGGTGAACCTTTAGCCAAAATGCCCAAATCTACAAGCTCACAACCCACAAAATCTGTAGCTTATGCTCACATTATCACCAAAGCAGGTGGGCTACCATGACATCCCCTACAAACCAACAGCGGAAATCCCCCGTCCGTCTCGTTGTCCACATTAGCAACACAACTTGACGCTTTTCATAAACTGTGTCTGCCGATTTTAATTGGGGTAATAAATGACAAGACACGCCAACAGCTGTAGCTAACGGCATTTATCCTAAACAAGTGCTTAGGCTCACATTTTGTGATCAATTTAAAAAACGTGTTAATTAATTTAGACTGCTAGCAGCGCAATAGGTCAGACGGGGCAAGCAAGTTACAACATCAGCCAATTAGAAACAAGCAAGCATTTTGCTTCCCCCCCATAACTAGGCTAAGGATAGTGAGAAAACTATGACAGATGGAGGATTACTGTACACTGAAGGCTAAAGAATATTTACGTCTTATGAGCACTGCAGCTCCCGTAGACTGATGTTTACCTGTGACATATGACTATTCATTTATCTTCAAAAAGCAGATAACCAAGACACAAGACACATCGTAAAAATGTAACATGAAAGTAATCACTCACTTAACATGCAACAATGCAACACAACATCCTTTGTGATATAGCTTTCTACGTCCGAGCATAGACATGGTAACGCCCCGCGTGCCTCTGATTGGCCTACCGACACTGCCGACGTCTTGCCTGTCCTCCGAGATGCAAGGCTACTCCGTTGTGGGAAATAATACATAAGTTTGCTTTGATTGAATAATTGATTGAACAACTATGATTTGATTTGGCTGTGTTCTAAATTAAAGTGTTAGTGTTGATTATCGTGTATATTATCTAATTATAGTAAACTAATACTAAAAAGATATGTATTTATTTCCCACCACGGAGTAACCTCGTAGCCTCGGTCCCATCCCATGCTTACTTATCTGCAAAAAGAAAACCTCGAGGCAGACTATCCAGCATGTAACCTCACCACACCAGGCTTTCCACCACCTCGGAGGAAAGCCTGGTCTCTGTTTCAAAAGTCTGTATGATCCGGTCGGGAGCTCTTCTACAAAAATTAAAGTTACAAGTTACTGTCGCGTGTTGCCATTCTCTTGTACTTGTACTATTATTTTCCACCACGGAGTAGCCTTGCATCTCGGAGGACAGGCAAGACGGGCAGTGTCGGTAGGCCAATCAGAGGCAGGCGGGGCGTTACCATGTCTATGCTCGGACGTAGAAAGAAATCACGCATAGCTGCCTGTAGGTCACACTGCAATAGGCCTTGTTTAGTCTTTGCCATATACTGTATACTGTGCTTGTTTTTCAGTCAATTCATTTTCATCTCTGAAGATGACTGAATTTATAGGGTTAGAATTTAGTTAATCAAAAAGTTTAGATGGCTCGTTTTAGCATTATTGATTTAAATATTTCTGGAACAAACTTTGATTAAATCCTCAAACATTTAAGTCAGATTACTACTGTACCTCTCATTCTCTGAAAGGGAAAATGCCTTAATACCGAGAGGGATTTGTCAGAGGAATAAAGACATCATGTCTCTGATTATGTAAATGTGATACATGTTTAACGAAAATAATAATATCCTAGTGTTTACAGATTGTAATGTTATAATTTCGCAAAGGGGCGAGATATTCAGATTTAGGTAAGAATTAGACAGACTATGAGAGAGAGAGAGAGAGAGAGAGAGAGAGAGAGAGAGAGAGTGAGAGATTAGTCCAATGTCACAGCCAAGAGCCACATAGACTGTAGAAGTTGTAGAAGTTGTAACGCTTTGTCACTTTGTGTCAGATGGGCAAACAAAGATGCCAGGCTCAAAAACTTTCTAAACTGTAAACATAGAATACACACTAAAATCACTTCATCAGCTGAAATCTGCTGCATATGGAGGTGCATATGGTCGCACAATCAAAAACTAAATATTGACATTGCAATGCAGAGGCGATGTTTGCCCCAAATCCCAGCTTTGTAATGAATTCAGCAAAATGTCTGCATCTTTTTCTTTTTTGGGTACTTTATATTGTCAGTGATCATTGCAGTGATTTTGGTCTCCATCTGGATGTAGTAAAAATGCATTTTTGCACTTGTTCAGAGAGTGTGAGCAAATGACAGGAATGAGTACTAGTCAAATGACTAAAGTGTTCCTCACTTTCCTTTCATAAATCCTACTATAAAATCGAGAGAACCTTGTCCTCCATTTTTATCCTCACTGGGTGGGCCAATCGATCTGAAATTGAACATGAGCATTATTGGCATAGGCAGGGAATGACACAGCTGATTCTTTTTTGCATTTTCCCAAGTTCAAGCAATTTATTAACATTTTTGGCAAGCCTGAGGGGATCTGAACTTGGCCTATCGTGAGAGCAGACTACAGGCAGTGAGAATAGTTAAATAAACATGGCTGCTGCTACTGCTGCTCATGGATTCCATGTGTGTATGTGTTCATGCAAAACACAACATGGTGCCAGGTATACATTCCCTGGGGCTTTTTGTTATACTTTTAGCTTTGACTGTACTACCTGTAGCCTACTGTTAACAAGCCTGCTAATAAAGTATTCAATCAATCAAAAAAATCTATTCGCCTTCGATGCAATTCCCAGAGTTGACTCTAATCATGTTCACAGTTTAGCCACCATAGTAGAGAGCCATTTCACAGAAACTTCACACTGACATTATAACATCAAGATAAACTTGAGTAACCAAGCTGTGGCAAGCTAGAGCAAAGCCTCCAAGTTCAAGCAAGTTTAAGGGAGTGTGTATGGACTTTAAGAGTTAAACGCCATTAAGGATAGGGTGCCATTATTAATACAGTATTACTTGTTTGACGGTGTTCCTCCGATGATAACAGTGACTGCTATTTATGCACTGAAACTGGGATCAATTATATTAAGTTTTAGGAAACTCATGAAAGTTTAGCCACCTAAAATAATCTATCTCCCGATAGGCTATAGTCTCTGTGCATGCAGTCATATGCAAACCAGATTTTCTAACGTGTGAGACGAATAAAACATAAACATCAAGACAGACACTTTCCTTTCTAGTAAAAGATAAAGGGAAGCTGTACTGAAAAGACATGGCTTAATTTAAAATGACTGGCCTATAGGTCAAGGGCAGCCGAAGCAAACAGTGTCTGTGATTTCCTCTCTCACAAGAATGCAAATGAGACCAATTGGTAGCCCATTTTCATTTTGCAAACTGAAAAGTAAAACACGCTGTATAGTGTTAGCTTCCTTATCGTCATACAATGTATGTAGATGTGAGACATCTGGAGGCGTTTAGCAATGCTTTCGATGCTTAAACACTGTTTATGTTGAAATTATGAGTCCTGCATAATGCTGAACACAGCAGCAGCAGTTAAGACCTGTGAACAAAAATCAATATGCGCGTGTCAGTAATTCGTTTGATTTAGATTTAGGCCAAACAAGGCTTCCTTTAATGGATAACACATGACTGATGCTGCAGCAGAAATACAACCTACACCATATGACACACGTTCGGTCACTTTAAAGCTGTCTTCGAAGCATGTTGGACACAGAGAACTATTTCGATTTTTAACTAGCTGCCACACTGTATCATGTTATGTTTAAAGGCCAGGGGTGAAGACGGCAACATGCAACAACAGCCTGTAGTCCGTGTTGGGAAAAGATGAGCTTTCTCAAACACACTAGCCAAGCAGAGATCAAAGATGTCTTGATCTGCTGTAGGTTTTAACCTGAACTGGAAAACTAATGAGAAAATAAGTCTAGGCTTTCATGGCCCTTTAAGTCAATGTATCTGCGTCTAAAATTCACAAGGAAGAAAGAAAGAAATACAGGCCATACTCATAGGATATTTAGTTGCACACATATTGTACATTCAATGGCACTATGTGTCAAGTTTAGACGTCTGGTCAATACTATACTGGTCAGTATTGTTGATATGTTTCTAAGAACTGCACAGAAGTTTGTGTGGTGACAGTTGAAGGAAATGGGTCTCAAAATAACATTGCAGCCACCCATCTCAGTTAAACCAGTTGGCCTTAAAAAGGCTGTGAGGAGGAACAATGCATTTCATGAGCTGCAGCTCCGTTTTGTTGGGTGACAGATTAATGAGAGAAGTCGTGGATGCTAGGAAGTGGTCCTACCTCATTAGTGTTCCACCTGTGTCTCTCCTTTGGCAGCGAGGAGCATTTTGGTAGACATTCGAGCAGCTTTTTGGGCAGGTATATTTTCAAATGTCCATGTTCATCTGGAAAGGAGAAAGCAGAAGGAAGACAGACGTTTTAGCAAAACATTATTGACCTGTCTGCCTGCCTCCTTTCTGTATGGCTACACAGTCAGTGTTTCTTTAACCACAAGAACCCTAAGGTCCACATTCTGGGCATTTCATAACATAACATCATAACACAGCAAATAGGCGAACAAAAAAGATTTTGGAACAGATACTTTATTTATATTCTTTCCAATAGGATTTGTTCCAAACTCTTATAGGATTTTGTACCCTCTTTACAATTTATTCCCAAATTACATTGTGAAGAGGTCACGATCATGATAAAACCAATACATACAGTACATGGTCAAATCTGCTCCCAAACAAACCAGTGCAGGCATAAAAGTGGATAAATGACTAAGACGTCCAGTTGCTGCTCTCATTCTCCCTGCAGCCACTGTACTAAACTGAGACAGTTCCATTATTAAACCCCACAGTGACCCGCCAGATCGATGATATGTATATTATTAATATTGTTGGATAGTAATGGAACTCATTTTATACAATCATCCAAACACATGGGTGAGGGTGCACGTACGGCATGGCAAAACAGCTCAAGGGGTACATAGCACAAAGCAGATTGGGGACCACTGTGTAGGACACTGCTAATGATTCTGGATAGACCTGCATATACAAATGTGTGTACAGACAGAGCAAACACGCGCACGCAGCTCTATTACTCACCCCTTCAGACCCCTTCAGACAGTACTACTCCAATTCAAGTGAAAAACAACACTGTTGTCTTAATTTGGTTTATTAACTGATAATGATAAAACCCGATTGATGAAACTGCCTTCTTGTTGATTGTACAACAAAGCAAAGATTCAGCTGAGCATACACCCTAGCTGTTACCAACTTCAGAGTTGATTTCATGAGAGAATGTACAAATCATGCATTGTCATGCGTGTTGCACATCATCCCTGAAGCAAATTATTGTCATCCTAACTATTGTAATGAAATTCTTTATCAAGAGTCAAGACACACATCAAACAACAAATGTTCCTATTTAGCTTTCTAGCAAATAAATAAGAAAGCATGTCTTGCCACTTGGCCCGACCGGTTCAGTGGGGTATACTGTAGGCGTCGAGTGAAAAACTTAAATAGAATTAAAAAAAATCAAATTACTGGCTGCTACATCAAATGTTAGACTACTTGTAGAAAAGTTAGGCGAGTTCTCTGGTACTTGTCTTAGAAACTATTGTAGACAGAAATGATAGCAATATTCAGAGAAAAGGATTCTATTTGAACATTGCAAAATCCTATAGGATTATTTGGCAAAAATAACTGATATACAACTATACAAGCTCACAACGTGTCACAATTCGATACGTTGTGAGCTTGTAGATCTACTATCTTTGGCAAAGAGATGTGATGTACTGTAGATGGAAAAACAGAGGATAATTAGTATAGACCCCAGGGGGACTCCAGTCAAAGTGAGTTTATGTGCTTAACTCCACTCACGGGTCCATTTGGTTCCATTTGTACTCTCTTGGGAGTTCAATTAACACTGAGGATTTTACCGTGTACGTTAACTGTGCTAGAATTATTCCCCAAACAGTGTGTTTTGGTATTGCACATGGATAAATGATTTCATTGAGACATACATCGTATCAGGGGAGTTCACTGGAAATATTCCACTGGCAGCTTGTAAACGTTGTTTCTGTTCATTATTTAGCCATAATAAACACCCTGGAGTGATTCTGTGGCCTACAGAGACATGAGGGACATGGGAATCCGGGGGGTGCATGCCATGGTTTTCTATATATTCAGGGAAATAATTATTCAATTACCAGGCCCACTGCATACACCATAATACGTGTCATGCGACCTATATGTTGAATTTCAACATCGGTTAACATAATAAAACAGTATGGCCGCAGCTCGGAGATAGCATCAAGCATGCATCAAATTGCTCATTTCATTGCATTGCCTCATTCCGTTTCAAATATGCAGATGGCAATTCATCCAAGACTAAAGTGCGTGCAAATTATATTTGTTTGGAGAGACGAATTACATTGAATTCATAATATCATGGACAAAACTAATACAGTCTTTGGGGTGACAATTTTTTTTCTCCCATCACGCCATAAACATATGCTTGTTAGAAACTGTAAGCTTTTTTCCCTGTCCATAGCTTTTGCAATTTGCATACAAAACGAGGAATGGTTTATTCACAGTAAGCAACTTATCATTAAAAGTGGGGTTTTAACAGACAGAGCCAGTCACTGTCAATCATAATGACATGACAGGGGAAGCATTACCACAGACAATGTACTGCTTATATTGGAAAAACAAGCCAACTTCAAATGCATCAAATTAAATGGGCCCTCAAATTTAAACCCAATACTCCAGGAAAGGTGGAAGGGAGGCATGTGCTTCATTGTAAGGAGCAGGAAAATACCCATTTGTCAGGCGGTGGCCTGCTAGGACTTTTACGTCTACACTTTTAATCATGCAGCCCTCCACATGACATCATGCGCAGACAGACACCATTACCAGCTGCTCTGCGAGTGCCTAGCCCCCCGTTAGCGCTCAAGACTATATTCTCCCTTGTATGAATGTTTATAGTTTGGGTTTTTCAGGTTAGCGTAGGAAACAAACCGTTGCCATCGGACAGAAATATTGTATCTCCATATGCCATAATTTTGTGTTCATAGAGTAAAGGAATGCCCTAATTTGTTGTAAGACAAAAAAAAGTAGTGAAAATAGCCAATTTGCAAGCTCACAAAGCAGTGTGGCATATATACCATTTTCACAATTGAAAATCTTCAAACATTTTCATTTACTGTCTGTATAATTACATGACCAAAATAGAGTCACCAGATCTCTCATACATACTATTACATAGGGCCACAATGGAAACAATTCCCCAGGACTTTGTGTTATCATTTTGACCTTTTAGCCACAGAAGTGACTAATAAAGTATTCAATCAGTCTGTGGGTTATCTAAATATTGAACAAGATCTTGTGACTAAATAATAGGCTACATTGGATCCATTTCGAACACATTGTTCTCTTTTCCATTTCCTGGAAAGTAACTGTTGTACGTTGTTGGACATACAAGGTTTCCATCCTACAACATAAGCAAGTTCGCAAAGAGAGAATGTACAACAACTCCTGAAAATGTCCGACCAAATTAGGCTTACAATGACATACATTCTGAAAGTTTGATTTGTAGATGGAAATGTCCTATTTGGAACTTAATTACCACACCATAAATGTACAGGTGTCTCTTTCTTTTACCAACATAAACCGATTACAGTCCCAAAATACAGCAAAGACCGTTACAAACTCATTAATCTATTGTTATAGTCCTTCTAACAAGAGTTGAGTCAATCACCTAGAGAATAAAAACATGCCTACACTGCTACTTTTTATTTTTTGGTGGCGTTGCTGCCCAATTGTTTATATCACTGATTGGACATTTAAAGCCTGTACAAAGAATCCAGCAATATATCTATCTGGACTCGTGAGGCACTATATAGTGTACAATATGTAGCACACTATATCCAGTGCATCACAGCTGCTGCAGCAGTATCGTAGCAGATCTGCTGAGGTGACTGCATTATAGAAAGGAAAAACTGAAATGATACAGTCAACACTAGTTATTAGTGTATTTTAATATATATATGTGTACTCTGTATGTACTCCTTTTTCATTTTATGGACCGAAATAAAATCTATCCAGCTATCTATCTTAATATGTACTCTGTATGTACTCCTTTTTCCTTTTATGGACCGAAATAAAATCTATCTATCTATATCTATCTAAAATACTACTCTGGGTTAAATTAATGCGCAGGATTCTGCAGAGAGGGAGACAGACAGAGACCCAGCTAGAAGTCGCCAAGTCCGCATCAGGCAGAACATCAGGGACTGTAGCTACGGAGCGCTGCTCAGCATGTCTCCCAGAGGAACGCAGGAATGGTTTTGTGGATGTGTGCCGTTTGCTGTGGCCCATCTGTACACTGTAATTCCGCATGTGTAAACGCCTTATATGAGACGAACAGGTATCTGCAATCTCTCGCTTCGCCCAATTAACACTTGCATGCAGCATCTGCTCCTTGGTTCTACCAAAGGGCTGTTACTGTAATCACAGGAAAACACGATGTGGCCGAGTGATCGGAGATGTGTCGAGTGAGAGAGGGCAGAAGAAAAAAAAGGGAAGCAGGTAAATGTGTGTGTATACTGTACCATACAGTTTCAGCAATGTCATTCACATTGTACTAAAATAATTTGACTTCTTGGGAGATCAGATTTTTGCATTTCTCGTGACTATCCAGCAAGGAAAACAGCTCAGTCCATTTGATAAATAATGATTTAACGATTCAACCTGGGTATTGAACAAAATGTCTTATTTCACCCTCTAATCTTGCTAGAGTGATCAATTATTTCCAAATGGAGCTATTTAGGTTTAGATATGCATCTATGCTTAAATCAGGTGGAATTATCTAGCTGCTAAACTCCTGTCTCCTTCATATTGCAATAGGCCTACACGTAGCAAAATAACTGACACATTGCTAGGTGATTGTATGTCAATGTTTACGCAACTTTAAGCCTAGTGTTTTTAGAGAGAGATACAGAGAGAGAGAGAGACAGAGTGTGAGAGAGAGAGAGAGAGAGAGAGAGAGAGAGAGAGAGAGAGAGAGAGAGAGAGAGAGAGAGACACTTGTGGTCTCATGTACAATGTGGGGTCAGTGAGGCCAGTGAAATCCAGACTCAGATATATGATGGATCTTTCCAGTGGATCCACTCGGTGAAGGAGCCTTGGCCATCTCTCACCCTGCACAAAGAGAAGCTTTGAGGACTCGCTTCTCTGTTGTAATCAATCGTCTGTACCAGCCCGGGCAGCCTTTCAGTCTGTGGAGTCCAGCCAAGAATCAATGCAACCCCGTGGCACACCCTCGAATGACATCATCAAGACGAGACAGGGTCTGGAGCGGAACGCTGTACGCATATGCAGCCAAGATCTGCTTGGACTAGTAAAGCCAGATCCTGTCTGCAGCACAAACTGTAGTAGTAGGTGCCTCTCATCGACCCAGCAGCGAAAAGGAAGGAAGACTTAAAGAGTGGGGGCAGCTCAAGGATCCCGCTAAGCGCGCGGAAAATAAAACGTCACGTCGAACCTTGCCTTGAATTATTTGACAGCCTTGGATAACCCTGAATGACAGCTCACGTGTTAACTACACACTAAATTGCTCAGTGTTCATTTAACTCCCGTAAGGGTCCATTTGGTTGCATTGTGGGAGTTACAAATGGAAAATGATGTTTTATTAACTTTACAGTAGCAATGTTGTGCATCCCTGTTATTTTGACTCGTAGCTTCTCTTAACATATACTATGTAAATGAGTTGCTGCGGTGAAACAACCCTGAAGAAACACATACATTTTATATCAGTATCGTTAGTATTTCCTGTGTCGACTTGTTTTGTCCAGACAGGGCATAAGAAAAGTCTCTCCAGCTCATGTAGTGGTTGTGTTATAAAACAGCAGACACAGAAATAACTGTTCTTACAGAGTAAAATGTAGTTTTGCTCATTACTAATGCTATTTAGCATGTTTTTACATGCTAAAATAGCATTTAAAATGTATTTTTAGAGGACATTATCAAGCGATGCATGGTATGTGTTACATCATTGCCTCAGCATTCACAAAATGAATAATATATGAAGAGCAAACTGCTTTGCGAGGTATGTTTGGCTACAGTAGTTATAAAGTTCACACTTATTATTATTATTATTATGAATTATTAAAGGCCTCGGTACAGCTGATACACACAGCCACAACTTGATGTACAATGTTTTTTTTGTGGACTTCAGTTCTCACAAGCCTTGATTGCAAACTTTGGAGAAACATTAATTCAAGACCATGTCTGACTCAAATGCTAGAACCTTCCTAGTGCATTAATTTAAAATGATAAGACATTATTGCTCGGGGTGTAGTTATACAAAAATAATGGACACCCTCCAGCTAGTCAGAATCAAGATTTCACCTAGGCCATGGAATAATTACTCAGATATTTGCATTTTAGCAAAAGGAATTATCTGCCAAAATACCTTTGCTATGTAATTTAAAAATCTCCACCAGCTAAAAAGTCCAAAACGTTATCCAATCCCTGTGTCGGATGCATTACCTGAGCTGAGCAGTTAAAAAATACAAAAACATTAAGTCTGCATTTTTTTTACTTTGACATGGCCCTTAAAGGATTAGCAATTAGTGGATGCATTATACAAAATAAGGGAGGGGGTTTACACGGAATTAATCTTCAGTGTTAATGTTTCTAATTGTAACTCTGGGAGTGTACAAATTAAATAAAATGGACCCTTACGGGTAAATTTGCCAGTGGTGTAAAGTAACTAAATACATGTAATGTACTTCAGTATTTCCACTTTTCAGTACTTCTACAAGGCATCTCAGAGGCAAATTGTACTTTTACTCCGCTACATTTATTTGAAAATGTTAGTTACTAGTTTGTAGATTTTGATTATTATTACAAAACTTATATTAACCACTTCAACCCTACTGCATATATTTCAGATTTTTATACTATATATGTTTTATACTAGGCTATATTTGAAAACTTTAAATATGGGACATTCTGCATGAGTACTTTTACTTTTCATACAAATACATTTGTACTTTTACTCAAGAACATGCTGGTTTCCGAACTTGTGTTTCTATATTACAGTATTGATAATGCAATATATCCACCACAGTGTACATCACCAAAGTTAAATTAAGTTACACTGAGGGTTTTACAGTCTACCTTAGAGAAGAAATGTACGCGAGATTAGACAGTGTTTTCTTTGTAAGGTCTAATGTTTCAAATAGTGCTCACTGTTAAATAAACCAAACATTTTAGACATGATATTTATTCTTCAGATGTTTGCTGAGGCCAGGACTTTCTCCAGATTGGTGCCATGTGTCTTTAACTTGAAGAAGGCCTCGTTTTCACTGTTCAGTTACAGCACATTGACATCAAATTGGATTCACTTTGTGTTTTTGACTACAGGCAAATGAGAGAATGATTCTAGACTGGGTCAAATATAACTCATTCTGTTCTAACTGTATAAAATCGAGCATTAGGCTGCCATTGTTTTGTTCTTTTCAACTGATATTTGTAATTCTGCCGTCATTGCAGTCGCGGTCACCACTTTCCACAGATATGAGGGAGGGAAAGTGTCTATTTGAAGAAGATAGTTCCAACAGAGTATTGTATACTAATAAAAGATTTGTCAGCTGTGCCGTGGAAATCCACATAATGTTGATGTGTCAGCGGAAAACAAGTACATCCCCCCCCCCCCCATGGGAGCATCTTGGATTGGAGAGTTGGAATGGATTTATAGGGCGGAGAAAAGCTCAGCTTTGTCAAACTTTTCCCTGATTAATCAATACCTGGACAAATTACCCATGACGAATTTGCAGTCTAAATTGTTACTACTTGTTTTTGCAGCGTTGCTCTGTATGATATGATTCCAACCATCTATAAGAGGGTGTGTCTGTGTGTGTTTGTCCAGAGCTAATCTCGCAAACCATTGGACCGATCAGGGCCTGCTAGCCTATTCATAATTTGGCCAGTTATAAGTAGGCCAATTTAGTGCCTGCTCACACATTTGAAATATTTAAAAATATATATGTTTTATTCGGGGGGGTGGGGGGGGGGGGTCTAATGTCAATGCCGACACCTTGGACGTGAACAAGATATCTTGAAAATGACTGGCTGGATTGTCATGGAATAATATACGCCTTCATGATCCCCTGAACTCTACTGATTTTGGTGACACCATGGCCTTTACTCTAGTGCCACTGTAACTGTTGGCATATATTTGCTTACCCATCCTGGCGGAGATATGCACTCTGCAGTGTGTGCCTTTCTAGCTGAATGTTTAGTTTTTAGTTTAGTTTAGTTTGCACATACATTTTTAAAACAGCAGGGTAAAAACAAAGGGGAAGAAATATTATTATATGGAAAGGAAGATAGGGCCTACATAAAAATCTGAACAAGATGTGGCGAATGTACAATGTAATGTTAACTCATCCAAGTCTAGTACTAATAACAGTGGGGTGGGGGGATCATTTGTGGCACTGCTAGTGAGAGTGTGCTCAAAAGATGCATGTCGGTGACCGAATGTCGGTCAGTTGTGTAAAGAGAAGCACAGCATGTAAGTGGCCGCTAGCAGACTTTTTAGAGACTCTTAATCTTGGTATACAAGAAGCAGATGAAAGCTTAAAAGGTAGCGTATGCTTTTTAACATCTTATATTGCCTGTAGATGTCTCATGTAAACCAATAAGGCATGATATTTATTTTGCAGGCTAAACAGTAAACATAATGACTGCTAGTACATTAGCAAAAAAAAAATCTACTATTTGGTTGTAAAACACGAAAGTGCAAGACAGGCTGAAAGCAGAGCTTGTTACATGATAGGATGTGCTGAGCTGAGCTGGACCACACCGGAGCCAATTACGATGTTGGTCTTGATGGAGGAGCCAGTATACAAGAGGCTACTCGGGGAGAGAAGGCTACAGGTCTACAACTCTTGTGTGGCGAACACCACCATCCATTTGAGTACTGGAGTACTGTAGCCTGTCTCTTCATGAGTCACAACACCCTCAGTCAAACGGGGCATAAAAAAAATATATATATTTCTCTGTGCTGATCTGTGGATTATCACTGATCCTGCCTGCAAAGCAAACCGTTTTTAAGGGTATCTGTCATGCTAGCTTGCTCCGGCCCCACCCTGGAGACGAGAGCGAGGGTCATGAGACTGGAAAGGCTGACAAAAACAAATCTTTAATCAATAACCAAGCCCTCAACGCAAACCCCTCTCTCTTCCGTCTCTGTCTCCCAGCGCTCTGGGAGTGACAGTTTTTCCTTTTAATCTGTGCCCACATTGTGGAGAAATTGCGAGTTAATGTTTCGGTTATAGCGCATTACAGAAAAGGAAAAAAGAAAAGAAAAAAGACAGTAGACTGTGAATATCCAAGTGTAAGTACCAAAGATTATCCATTTTCAATTATATTAAGATACATATGATAACTCAATTATTAACCCGATTCTGTCGACAGACGACAGGATGTTTTCAATTGCAAAGTAAAACTTAAAAGTAATTTGAAATGTGCACAGCCTTTATCTGGACGTCTCTGTCTCTTTGGGTTGGATGGCAGAGTTTAGCTCTAAACTCATCCTAGTTAGTTAGTATAATGGGGGCATTTATTAATGCTTACATCAACTGATGTGAGATTAGTCACACTAAACAACCCTCCCCCCCCCAACCGAAAAACTAAACAAAACAACAGAATGTAGAATTCTGTCTGCACAATGTGGGTTTTCTGCAGTACCTTTACTTTTACTTACAGGCAACTCGCATCAAGCGAAGGACAAGAATGCTGACTCTATACAAAAAATGAAACAAGGCTACACACACACACACGTGCGCGAGTGCAAACACACACACACACACACACACACACACACACACGAGTCTACAGTATGTGACTGTTAACCCCAAGACTGCACAAATGGAAACAAAAGGTCCCTCGCGGGTCCATATATGGTTCCATTTCTCCAGTCTTGGGAGTTAAATTAGCAGTGAAGCCTTGACGGCATACAATGCACCATGAGGATGCTCTCTGGGGATTTCGTGGTGCGTACGAGGTCCCACATATAGCTTAATGCAGCTTACAAGTCTATCAAATCAACAAGATCATTAAAATGTAATTGTTTTGCAAACTGCTACAAGCAGTGTTGACAAAATATGATGCCTGTAGTGTAATTGAAGTGAACCGTGCCGTTATGCTGACAAAGCACTCCGACTTTAAAGTAAAAACTAACAGAACTAGCTATACGTAGTTCCTCCAGAAACGCTCTCTCGTCCTCTGCTGATGCCGTGGAAGCAGAACCGATGCCCTGGTGGCATATTGTCAGAGCCACGCGAGGATAGTCTGATCATCTTAGTTCCGTTTTACATATACGGAAAATTACACTGATGAATTAAGATCGTTTCAGCGAGGGGAACTTATAGATAATGCAACGTTAAATCTGATTTTGTGTCATTGTGCTTATATTTTTTTGTCAGAGGGGGGGGGGGGGGGTTTGGAATAATTATGAAAATAGAAAATAAAGAAAGAAACTAAAACCCCAATTCCCCTGTTTGAGAGACAGACACACACACACACACACACACACACACACACACACACACACACACACATTGAACAAGAAACACAACCACAGCGTGCGGCCGCTGCGGCGACGGAAAGGAATCACACAGCCAGGCGCCGTGCAGTTTCTGCAGCATGCAGTTGTCTTTACCAAACCGACAAAATACCAACCAATCAATAAAACAATAACACATATGTTGACATATCACTGGTCTGTGATGGGATCTGTTCTAGGTGAAAATGATTAAAGGTGGTCAGAAATTGACAAATATTACACTTAAGTGGTTTAATGATGGCACTCTTTCAGTTCTTTAACTGTAATGGCGTGGGAGCTGGTAACTGCCAAGTCTGGCAGAGACGAGAGCGATTAAATAACACAGTTACTAAACATCACTTTCACTCCAAAAGCACAGTTGGCCTCGCAGGAGGTCAGTACACAAAAAAAAAAGCAGTTATTGGGAAGTTTTGCTGGCGAAAGAAACAAAAACAAAACAGTTTGAATCAGGTGTAGAGAGCAAAGAGACATTCTGTTCCAGGATGCAGTGTTGGACTCATGCTGTCAATCATAAGCAATCCATCTGGCTGGGAGACATGATGGGTGGAGGATGGGGGAGATCGTAGGGTGGGGTGAAGATATGGCAGGTTGGGATGATGAACTATGTCCACATGATAATGATGCTTAAGTTTAAGACATCAAATTATGTACCTACTGCTAAACCTCGCCAACGAACCAAATAGAAACATCACAATGCAAGACCAGTCCAGCAGTGGACAGTGATCTACTCGAGTACTGCAGTGCACTTACTGTATTTTCATATGTACTTATATTGTACTTTTGACCCCAATATATTTCTAGGAGGGGGAAAAAGCACATTAAGCCCCTATTTCAATTCTAGTGAAAATAGCAGTTGCAGATCTACTGTACAAGCTCCCAACGTGTCGCAATGTGACACTGTGAGCTTGTAGATCTGCTATTTTCATTATGTCTAAATAGATTTGAATACAGCAATGCATTGATATTAAAAAATAAAATGTACTTTGAAATTTGCATTTTTTTTCTTTTTCTTTCTTATTTATTTAGCTAAAATAAAATAATTTGGCTGAGCAACTTTCACTTGCAGTTGAGTAATATTTGACCAGGAGTATCTACACTACAGTACTGGGCGTTTAGTAACTTTGTCTACCACTACACCAGTCCAAGTACACTGAGGAGATTTAATTGGAACATAATACCTCGCCTCATAGGGGTGCATACTGGTTAGACATGGGTTAAGGTTAGGTTTAGGTGTGCTGTCCCGTGGGAGGTTAGGGTGAGGGTTTGAGATAGGTTGTAGTTGTAGGACTAATGACTGGTCTAACCAATGACTAGTCCAAACCAAAAACTGTCTAATCTGCACGCCGCTTCATATCATTACTAAAATATTGTATTCTACAAGGAAGAGACCGAGTACCGTCTAGCATTTAGACCACCCCCCTTCTCCCTGTACTGAAAAGTGAACGGGGCTGTTTGATTAGACCTAAACCCAGTCGGCTGCCCAGGGAAACCTGAGCGGCGGTTTACTACGACGAAGGGCAAATTAAGCAGTGTCACATTTCCCTGGCAGTAATAACAATGATTGGCTAATGCTCCACAGGCTAGTTTCCTTACAGCCTGATGGCTCTTGATGGGGGACAGGCGAGCGGATGCCTAGACTTACAATAGCTACAGTTTTAGTGGGGGAACCGGGAAACCAATTATCTTTATCATTTGGCCTATAGCCTGTTTCACAATCACAACACTCGTACATACAGGGAAAATTATCTGCCCGCCCACGAGCCATAACGTCTCAGTGAACTTCGCTACGGTGTTGCTATGTTACGGCAACAAACTACAAAGCAAATGCTGCGTTGCTTCCAGCATCTGTATTCAAGATGAACGTTTGACCCGCTACGCACGTCTCAGTATGAAGTTTGTCTGCATGTTTCCTTCTAGCATGGTAGAAGACGGGAAAGGCACAGACTTAGATTGGATTTGTGTTCCCACTCAGACTGGCAGCCCAAATCAGATATTTGGCCTGTCTAGATTGGAATAAGATTGGTTTTTATCAAGTCTGAACGGCAAAAATAAGTAGGTGGAAACAGATTTTTGTGAATGTGATTTCAAAAACATTCCTACAGTATAGGTGATTTGAAATATGATTCTTGGAATCTGATTTCTAAAGACGTGTCTCAGTCTGGACTCTCTGACACTGAAGTATAAGTTACATATTATTCATGCCTACTGTAGGTCATTGCGTTGTTACCAAATGCAGATAGGTTGCCGATATGTCTGCCTACACAAATCTGACCTGATTACCTCAAATAGCAGTGTGGCTATAGTCAGTCCTAAAGGTGCGATTTGAGAAACAAATTGGAGTCTGTAACAGAGCGTTACAAGACGGCATCAGATGATCATGTTAGATATGTGGTATAGCGGGCGGGCGGCATCTATTGTTTTACAGCGGAAGCGTTTGGCCAGGGTTGGCTGCCTCATGGCGTGCGGGTAGAGGTGGCTGTTAGTGAAATAAAGGAAGACTGCGACCAAGTGAAACGTCGAGAGAGGGAGAAAAAAATAGGTAAAGACTAAAAATAAAAAGGCCTATTACTAGAAGTTCAACAAACATGCACACACGCTTAACTGACTGCAACAAACTAAAAATGACTCCTTATGTGTTCTCAGCCCTCAGCGAGCTCAGCCAGCCATGAAAATCCCATCTCAAGGAGAGCAGAGGTGAGGTCTTTCTCTACCTCTTTTTCTCCACCCCTTTTTCTCTCTCTTACACACACACACACACACACACACACACACACACACACACACACACACACACACACACACACACACACACACACACACACACACACACACACACACACACACACACACACACACACACACACACACACACACACACACACACACACACACACACACACACACACACACACCTTAGACGTGCACCAGAGTTCTTCCTAGCCTTATCTAAAATACTCCCACAATTACTGAGATGATTGCTTAGATCAATGGTTTACCTGCCGCATGCGGCAGCTTTGGAAATGTCCCAGTGATACGGAAACCTCCAGGCAAGAATGTATTAAACAGGGTGTCTGACATGGGGTGGTGGTGGTGATGAGGGGGGAAGGGGATCAGGGGATGGTTGGTGGGGTAGGATCCTGTAATACCACGCAATAACACGAGGGAAAACAGCAAGGCTGGCGGAAACTATTGTCAGTCACAGCTGTCACACATGAGGGGTTAATGCATACGTCTATCAGCAATGTTCCCGTTACAGTCTATATCTATGTGCACCGGCAGCCTCCCGCCACTAAATCCCCTCCACGCGCTTTCTTTTTAAAAGCTGCCAAAAGCTTTGGTACAGCAGAGCACTTCTAGTGACAGACATGGAAGAGAGAGAGAGAGAGAGAGAGAGAGAGAGAGAGAGAGAGAGAGAGAGAGAGAGAGAGAGAGAGAGAGAGAGAGAGAGAGAGAGAGCGTAACAAGGGGGTTCATGGGTGATTTCAAACTCTCTATTTAGAAATGACACAATACATGAGCACACTTAATTACCCTGACTCTGGTGTAGATCAACACACAGTCCTCAAGTAGCGGAGGAGAGAGTACGACTGGTGTATTCATTAAGCATGAAGGGGCTCCTTTCTACTGAGACACAATCGGCCCGTTACACAGGACAGTTTTTCATTGGAGTGGAGACAGCGGCTAACTCTAATGGAGGCTCTCGGAGGAGAATTCAGGAGAGAGGAGTCAACCCCTGCAAAAATGTACTTTGGACTCATGGCCTGCACAGCTGGAAACTGTGCATCCCGCTCAGCAGTTATCTTAACCACATGAACCCTAGCGTCCCAATTCTGGGAACGTCATTATAGGCGTTCAGTGGAAATAGGCGATCATTTGTCGGAAATAGCCAATCTACTAGATTGGCTAGTAGAAGGAAGGCGCCGAGTATAGATCCCTGGGGGACGCCAGTCAACGAATATAGGGTTTAAGTGGTTTAAGCTCGATATGATGATGCAGGTGAACGTCAATCTCAGAACGTGCTCCGTCTTGACAGGCACAGAGACACAGCTCTGCTCTTTTCCCTCTTCTTTTCTTTTGTGAAAACTAATTTTTGCAATACCTAGAAACAGTAAGGGGGGCGGGGGGGGGACTGTAATTGATGGCTTGACGTGTAAGCATCGTCTCCGAGGGTCCGCTCAGGTCCTGATCCCCTAGCCTCAACCTGAAACAATCACTCTTAGTTAACGACAACACTTCAGCTATTGACAGCGTGATCCCGTTAAAGTAGACACTTCAATCAACAGAGCATCGCTCCTTAGAGAAGCACCCAGAGGAGGGGTGGAGGGGAGGGTGGATAGGAGAGGATAGCAGGGGGAGGGGTATGTGGACTGATGTCATCAAGAAGTAAATAAATGAATCAATGAATGAATAATAGATGGGCCCGCTAGTGGCCTCTTGGAGCAGCGATGCAGTATTAATAACGGTGCTCTTACTGTTCATCTCTGTGTCATCACTGATACTCTTAGGTGGACCGTGGGCAGCATAACACACTGCTGATCTGTACATTCGATCCGGATTACGAATTTTCTTCAGTCCTTCAGGAGGCAAAGAGAGAAGTAGAGAAAAATCGAGCAAAAGAAGAAGCATTCTCCAAGCTTATACGACAAAACTATAAGGCAATCCTCAGCACATGCAAACATACACAGCAACACAACAACCCTAAACAGCATGTCTACACACACAAAGATACAATAGTGGGTACCATTTGCTAGACAGAGAAATATTAAGCTAAAACATAAATAATAATAATAAACATTAGTTATTTTATGATAAAGCATGATTCTAGTACATTTGCAACTGTATAGTGACAAACGGGCCAACAATCAGAGTCATTGTAGCTCTGTCCCCGTTTGATTCGGGTCGATCATGTCGACCCATCACATCAGAAGTAAACTGGATCAATCAATGTAATCAATCGTCAAAGAGGCCTTTTGAAGCAGCTGTTAAAGGTTTGTTAGAGACAGACATTAGGAGTGATATGTCTCAGCGACCACAGGCTCCCATCCATCCACGCCCCACTAATTCAATTATATCCAGCACCCGATTCCTCACCACAAAACTGAAAGAATCAGATGTCTGACATCATGAGGAGTTTAAATTTGTCCTTCTTTACAAAATAGCGGGGGAAGTATTTATACTGTTGCAGCACAAGCACTTTTGTAAGTTAATGGCTGACTGCAGCTTTCTTGATGCTTTCTAACGCTTCACCCTGAACTTTGAGTGAAATGATAAAATCATAAAAACTTCTCAGAGCGCATTAAAATGAAAGAGGAATGGTAGCCCCCGTATGTCAAAGCAGTAATGGGAAATACATAATTTATTGTTTTTTTAACAGTCAATCGCTGTATTTGTTTCGGCTGTCATATAAAACGGAATTGCCTTTCTGTCTGATTTCATGTCATCATATAAGGAATGTATAGTCCATGTACAATATGACAATTATGTCCAGTAAGCCCCATGTTCAAACATTGTGTGAAAGATTCATTCACTATATTTGAGGAAATGTGTTCGACCTTGCTTCACTGATTACTTGGCAAAAAAGTGACAAGGTATGAAAATATACTGAAACGTTAGAAGTTTGAAGGTCATTTCTCAAATAGGAGTGTTAGAAAGTAACCTTTCCGATAGGTGGCATGGCAACACAATTACTAGTAGGTTTCACAATGAGATCCAGCACTGTACACTACATTTCTCAGATGGGGTCTGACATCTTTTAAGAGGCTTAATAATAAGAGTTTGGGCTGTAATAGACCCATCCAAAACATGCTGGGCTGTTCAGGCATATCAAATCTGCCATTACAGTAGCCTCTGGGTCCTTGTACTTCCAGCAGTATAGAACCACGGTGTGTGGAAAAAGCCTTTCCTCCAGGGCCTGACAATCAGTTAGGTGGGAGAGAACTGCCCTGGATGTAAACATTAGACCACGGAGACTGGGTCGTGCCTCCTGGGCTTAACACAAGATGTGACCTACAGCTGTTATGGGCCTTCATAAGAACCTGCCAACACAGCTGAGTGATCGGTCCACACAACACAACACACACGCCTCAAGGACAAAAGGTTGAAGCTGTGGGTTTGCGGTGTGGGGTTCAAGCCTAGCCATGACTCCCTGACCTATTAAGCAATTCACAAAACTATCATTAAAAGCTGGAATAGATTTTAACTTGTAAGAAATGGTGTATTCATGATTAGCCTGCGATGAATATTGAATGCAGAAATAAGGACCTGACTTGACAGTTCTATATAAAAGCTGTCACGCCCTAGTTTGCCAGAGACGACATTGTACACATGTGAAGGTATAAAGCACCCCCCCCCCCCTCCACCACTGACCGACCTAACAGAAACACCAAAAATAACTTAACCTGCTCAGCAATGGGAGTTTGAAATCAGGGGCTACAGTAAAAAAGCTCCCAGTGACAGCAAGGCAGAGAGACATTAACAAATGTGGCCTATTTGTTTAGTCTGGCTATGTGGATGAATACATGTGGCCTGTACACCATGGTGAAGTCATTACTATCATAAAACTGGATGTCTTCATTTTTTTTCTTCTCATGGACAGACAGATACTACAAACAGACTGAGTGTGCTTGGCTCCTACTACTACAGCTCAATAGCACCCCCTGGTGGACACTTGTTTAGTGCCTGCCTGGCACATTGACAACCAAACAACTGGATTGTTATCATTGCCCAATTTGCCTCACACATGAATAGGGACCAATTCTTTATTGCTTCATTAACTTTAGTCTTATTTCCAAACTAATTATCAAACTCTGAAATATATCCCTCTGACAAGGGCCTATATAATCCACAAACTTGTCACAACTACTTAAATTGTACATGAATAGCAGCTATCTTTTACTTCCCCCTGAAGGAATCCTCTTTGCATTTAAGAAGCTATAGCTCTATTTGCCATCTGGAAACAGTGAAAGTTTATCTAAATAATGGACAATCTAAAAGTCTTGGCTTGCTCTTTGTCTCCACCCTGTGGGCCTATAAAATTCCATAAATTTAAATAAATTGACAACGCAGGCATAAAAGAAAAGGAGAAACATATTGTGTTGACTAGTAACCATCATGCAACACTCCCTGAAATGATAGTTCAAAAGTTAGTAGCTACTGCTGCTCTACCATGCAAATCACATTATACAACATTATTTTCAAAACTAATCATAAAAGCAACACAAAAACTACATCAGCAAAATCTAAACAATTACACATGACAAGATGATGCGGTCAAAACATCTAGAAAGGAAGTGGTTGTATATTTTATAAGTTTATCCTTTATGTTTCCAAGGCAAAATGTGAAGCATATATAGGCTACTACATTTTAGGTCTACTCATCGTGTCTAGCTCAAAATGTTGCCAATGCCAGAAGGCTGACAGCTGGACATGCAGGGTCCCTTTAAGTGCAGCCTATGTCTTATTATTTGGCTTGATATCTCATTAGGCCAAAGTTTATCATATTGGATTTCAGATAACATTTTACCCAGATAGTCAAATATTGCATTAAACGGTGAGACAAGACATATTCTTACTCTTATTGGCTATACTGCACATCCATTTATTTATTTATATAAATAAGGGTTAAATACAATATTGACATTGTTTGTCAGGTAGGCTACATAAAGTGATCTGATGGACGAGCGCCCCTGGACGTTCTCCGCAGTAGCCTATACAAGGTGTCGCTTGCCGAAAAAGAAAACAAAAAAACAAACAAAGATCACCGAACGTCCTATAACAACGCATCGCGTCGAAGCAGATTAGCGCTTTTCGGTAAACGCCACCGTCGTGGAGCAGCCCATTAGCCCATAAATTAAGTTGTGGTATTCTTCATCACAGCTGCGTGGCTGTGTGGCGGCATTCCGTCTCAAGTGCGACGGGCGAACGGACATTACACGCGTTTGTCTCTCAAAGTGAATATAGGTCAAGTATTAATTGGTGGCAGATAAAAATCACACCCGTGGATAAAATACATCACTTCTGACACGCAAACACGGACCACAAACTGTTATTATCGCCCAGAGAGAGAACGCTCATGCACGCTTTGAAGCGGGTTGAAGGACCTTCCTCAAGGATGGACGCGTAAATAAAAAATAAAATAAAAACACCTCGCAAGAAATATATACAGGCGATGCAAGCAGACTTGCTCAGATGTTTCGTAAAAAGGCATTCGAAATAAACTATAATCCACTGCATCAAATGCACTTAACAGCTTAACTAAAAATGCAACCCCTCTCTTCTGAAAGCTGGGTAATAAGAGGAGAAGTTGGTCGATGGCAATGACATGCTGTCATTTGTACTTAAATGACCTGGAATCCTATAAAGTCACGTTGAGTAAATGCATAGGTTAGGATTTAGCACTTTAACCATACTGACCCGTGCGTGCTTTAAATGTGGTCTATACGATGGGAATAGTAGCTGCTAGAATGCAGGCTAATATTAGCTGGCTAGGTAATGATGTCTCCACGTTCAAGCTGCCTAGAATAAAGAAAATAACCGGAGCCGCGTTCTGCAAAAAACCGTCACTTGTCTTTACACGCATGTCGTTTTTGCACGACTTCGAGCTGTTCTGCATCATACCAGCAGTCATCCTGGTAAATTCATCCCGTTATATATCTCTTACCTTCCGACTTGTTTTCGGCAGCCATTTCCCCTTCACGCGCAACATCCTCCTCCTCCTCACGACCGTGGGTACCACGCGCGTGCACGGCGAGGACAGCACGAGGAGGGACCGGAGGAGAGGAGCAGCATCAGCCGAGTACCGACCAATACAAACTTGCCATTGGCTGTGAGGAAGATGAGTGACAGTGATGCTCTGGAATTACTTATACAGTATGATGACAGCGTGATGAAGAAGCACTACTCCCTTATTGTTGCAACTCTAAATAAAACAACTGAGGCTATTGTCTGGAAAGTGTGCGACCAGGACGCCTTGGTAGAATATGATCAAATATTTATATGAATAAGAAAGGGGAAAAAAGTACTATGTATTTACTGGGCACATAGCTTAAACTTGGCAGGCAATGTGAAAAAGATCAAAACGTTACATCTTGGATGAATAGGCTATATGACATAGCATTTATATTATATTTATATTTGTGTTTAGTATAGGTAAATCAATGGCTTCAAATTATTGTGAACATAGCGTTTACATGTAATGCCAGGCGTTATTCTCTGATGCGGACTCCTTGAATGGGTTGTAGTTTTGAACAGTGGTGCTGAACGGACAGCTCCTGTGTGCTACTATGTGATGTCACTGCACTAGATTGGTTCTGACAGGGATTGGAATGTAGCCTCATTCATACTCGTAGTATACGGAGTTGCTTGCAAAAAAACAAACACACACACACACACACACACACACACACACACACACACACACACACACACACACACACACACACACACACACACACACACACACACACACACACACACACACACACACACACACACACACACACACACACACACACACACACACACACACACACACACACACACACACACACACACACACAGCTTTTTGCATCTGTATTACTATATAATATCTTGTTAATGGCCATAGCTGTATCTCCTTTTTGTGTTTCTAGCTGCACTGCTGTGCACTGCCTTTGGTGACTGCATTTCCCCTGTGGGATCAATAAAGGTCTGATGTTCCATGTCACAAATCCTAGTTATATCACTACTATTTGTTCACAAAAAAAACATGATTGGAAAGAAAAGAGTAAAAGACACAAACACACTGAAATACCTCGCATCCCATGGAAAACAAAATAGCAGATGTACTAGCTCACATGTTGCAATGTGACACATTAGTTCTGCTAGTTTAAGTGCAGATCTATTTGTTATTAAGTGGTTAACTTTGTTTTACCTATACTTCCCCCTTTTCAGTGGCTGTTTTCAACAGATCTCATTAGGTGGCACATTATAAAAGCATGAATATCAAATGAGAATACTTTGTCAGTTTGTCAGTCACCGAAGCCACAAGGAGGTGTCAGTTGCTACTATTCCCATGAAGTGCTCAGAGACTTTAGACAGATGTCTAAATTTAACGAGGATGGGAAAAGAGGCGCACTAACTATGGCTAAGCAGCGATGACATAATAATACAATCTTAAAGTAAAACAAAAGATGGAGAGAAATAAATGGAATGAAGAGCGGTCAGTTTAAGTGAAATGATATACCTATATGTATATATATGTGGCCAGTACTAGTTTGAATAAACTTTCCTACTGATATAACAAGGTCTATAAAACTTAAGTAAGGTGGTAAGGATTAAGAGCCGACTATCTAGGCCTGGGTCGTGGCTCAGCGGTCCAGGCACCTTGGCCGGTAGTCCGAGTCTGGCAGTGTGCCGCGGGTTCTTTACTGCATGTCACTCCCCTATCTCTCTCCCCCATTTCCTGTCAGCCGACTGTCTGTCCCTCTATAAAAAATATAAAATAAAAAAGGCGAAAGCCACAAAAGAAAACATTAAAAAAAGAGCCAACTATCTGGCCGTGTGGGATGAAACACTGCACACAAGGTTAGTCTATATAAGCACACTGTGTGAAAATCACTGTACGCTAGATTAAAGCACTGCACTGGAGAACACTGAACTTTGTTGCAGACACTAGAATATGGAGGGGTGAAAAGCAAGGCTCACAGCTCAAATAATTAAGAAAAAACATAAGGAGGCGCACCAGATATAGGCACATATACAAACTACCAAGGAGGAAAAGCAGTGGCTGCTCTGTTGATCACAGCCAGTGTAAAAATAGGATCAGACTCTGGTGATGCAGTGGTAGGCTCTGTTCACCATCAAAATAAATTATTGTCTACACTTAGAAATAAAAAACAGGATCAGCCTAAAATACATAAAACAAGCACAATGAAGCATTAATGCACTTGTTATTGCCTACAGTATAGTTCTAAACTGTATGTCCTATAAGCAGGTAGACATTAAGCTTGGGTTCAACAGGTTCTGATATCATTTACTGGTAAACATCTTCAATCCATCATTTTGATCAAATTCAATAAAATAAATAATAAAACAAGAAACCACAAGATCTGAGTGCATAAACCTTTAAGATGTGTAATTCCTAGCCTAAAATGTACTCTCGTAGATGTATTTATCGATTCTGACATTTTCAATCGAAAATGTCAGAATCGATAAATACTGTACATCTACGAGAGTCTAAATTCTTTCTTCAAATACAATGCTGCTGGCAACATTTGTAACTGAATCACGCCCAAACATGAACAAATGTTATGTTGTGAAACCTGCACGAGTCACTTTAGAATAACGTTTTAGCAACTGCAGGTCGCACTTACTATGATTGTGCATTTCCCGTCAGTTGTTTGGTTGGCCACGCCCCCATATATGGTCATGCCTCATGACATCATGTGATGTCATCAATATTAAGCCCATATATGCATGGAGATCCCTGATATCATCAATATTGGCCAGCAACTCTATATACATCTCACCTCAAACCCTTAGATCTCCATATATGGAGCTGCACCTCGGGACCCTGTACACTCAAGACACGCTCCATATATGGCCAGTACAGAATTCATTCCATATGTTGATCTGACCTCCCAAGCGCCAGTGCTCGCCCAGCAGTCTGCTGTTCCCCAGGCAGATGCGTGCCCGCAACCTCGCCCTCAGGCGTCTTACTGGTGATAGTAGCTTAAATTATTTATAACTGTACAATCATACAGTAAAAACAGTTACTGTAATGTTACCAACAAGGAAGCACTGCACATGTGCTGGTTTTCTGTCCAAAACACCGGTAGGCTACAGCCAAGGAAAATGTGAATTTGTTTTAAGTTTGTCATAAAAAAGTACATACTTAATATTCAGCCACCCTGATCAAGGTGTAAGCCAGTACGCATTGGTGTTCTAGTCTGTTTTAATAAAGCCATTTTGGACATTCAAAACCCTCATGAGAGTCTGATCTGCTATACAGTACGTCTCCTCTTTCCATCACAGATTAATAACGTTGACATTCTTCAAATAAAGTTCTCAGGTCCAATTTAAGCTCATATTTCACATTCTAAATATGTCACCAATAGATTTATATTACACACATTATGCTGGTTACCTTACCTCTGAGTCTACAGAATTTGAAAACCACTATCCACACATTAGTAAGAAAGTTATTATCCTAAAGTGATACAGTATCTCCACCGACACGCACTCCAGACCAGAGGGGGGCGGCAATGCACCACAGAGCTCTTTATGAACCGCAGAGAAAGACATGACAGGTTGTAAACATGGCGCCCGCCTTGGAGGATGATGAGATTGATAATGATGATTATTATTCTCTACTAAACGTCAGGAGAGAGGTAATGCAGTGCACCGACAATTGACATTTATGACTATGAATACACATTCATATGATGATCATTCTGGAACGTCGCTCGTGCGGATTCGTCGCTGTTTAAGAGCAGAAGTTTAGCGACACGTTTATGTGGTGACCCTCGACATTGATTCTCTGTGTGTGACTCTGAGCTGAGGTTATGATCAATGATCATGCCACTGCAATCACATACCAATAATACGTATTGGTTTTTAACGTTCTCTAAAGTAACGTCGCCAAGGCTCCGTTAATTGTGAACAGATTTCGAGGTGCACGGACAGTAAATGTCAAAATCATAAATGACAAATCAAGTCAGATTCTACACCAACGCGACTTGAGCAACTTATGAAACATCAGGTTCAGTACGTGTTGGAGCTCATAGCAGCTAGGCGGCTATAACGTCAAATCCAGCATACATTCTTCATTTTCAGTTTACTGTTAACTGAAACGCGACAGACAGTGCAAATTAAGATATACACATGAGCAACCCTAAATTAAGCGTACTGACTATAAGGAAGGTACTATGTATATTTGCCCATACGTTGCATTTTCCAAAACATAGCCAGAACATTCCATGCATTTTTCGAGGAGGAGCCAGGGTAGCATTTTGTGTTTACTCACCCAATAATGAATTTCTGCAACTCGGCGTCAGCTTGCCATGATTTAGAATATCCATTTGAAAGTTGTGGCAGAAACACAAACGTGTATATTTAGTAAAACATCTTTACTTTTCCCACGAGATTCACACGGACAACATTCTATGTTTACGGGATGACATTCACAGCAGCAAACACAGCACGCATCTAAACATCCTTCAGTGAACACAATACAACTTGTGCACACACTGCCACGCAGGTGCGGGGTAATTAATCACATGGTGGCACTGGTCCCTCACACCTGCCAATTTGTCAATGTAATCTTTGTTGTCTCTTTGTTTTTGTTATTGCTGTTACATCCTACAATGTTGAAGAACCAAAACATAAAATAATTTTAGTCTTGTGTACTCTTATATAAATAAGCTGTAACTTTATATATGTTTTTAAATGTGGGGAAATGGAACAAGTAGGGATTCCATCTTGAATGAGAGAGAGTTAATGTATATTACTGTATACCTTATGCAGGAGACCCATCTCAGACAAAAGTAACAGGTTGCAGCTTTCAGCTGTATGAGTGAGACAGTGTATATTATAAATGCTGCTGCTGATTTTACTCTACATACTTTGACAGGCAAAAGAAATGTCACATATTTGTCTCCAGTTTTACAAATTCATGCTTGTGATCAAATAAATGCATACATGTATGGAATGTACAGTATAGAAGGTAAATGCCTGTTAGTCCGAATAACTTTTGATGTCCTATCTGTGCTGTATTATCCTCTGTTCATTTAACGTTATATGGATTTAACCAAATGGACCCATTTGGTTACATTAATAGTACACTCTGATACAAATGCATACATTTACACTGAGGAATCTTATGGCTTGGATATGCAAAGTAGAACAAAGTGGGGGCTTGCAAGTCACTTTTGAATGCTCCAAAAAATATATTGGCGACAAATCAGCAGTAAAGAATGCTCTAAAAATATTTATTAGCGACAAAACAGCAGTAACAGTAACTTTACAGCTGTTTTGTCGCTAATAAATATGTTTTGCATTCAAAAGTGGGTTTGCGAGCCCCCGCTTTGTTCCACAATTTCTGTTCTTACAGTTTGGCTCAACACCAAATAACAGAGGATGTGCGTTATATTTTTCATTGGATATGCAAAGGTCATGCAGTTGGATTCATGAAGCATAAAAGTTGTTTTCTGTTTTTATGATTGTGCTTTAGGCGACACAGGATGAGCTAAAGGCAGCTTACAGACGGTTATGTATGCTCTACCACCCGGACAAACACCGCGACCCTGAGCTGAAGACTCAAGCAGAGCAATTATTTAATCTTGTACATCAAGCTTATGAAGGTAAAAAAAAGCTTTCATGTACAGTATGTATGCATGTTCTATTCTTTCGAAGTGTCCTTGAGCAAGACACTGAACCTGCCCCTAAGTGAAACGATAAATAGTGCCTTCTGCCGTCGGTGTGTGAACGTGATATACATTGTAAAGAGCTCTGGAGAAAGACGCTATAGAAATGCAACAATTGTATGGGATATACTGAGATCTATATCAACATTTGTCTGCAATCTGTGCATTTATTACTGACATTAATGATGTCTCTCTTCTCTCTAGTTCTTAGTGATCCACAGTCTAGGGCCATCTATGATATATATGGAAAGAGAGGACTTGATGTCGAAGGATGGGAGGTAAACCTGTTGGATACTGTAATGACTCAATTCCCCCTTTTAAGTAAACATTGTGCACATGTTGATACAGTTAAATCTGTGTCACTACCATTGGTCCATTTGAAGGTATTGAGTTGAGAACAACTCATTTGTCAGAACTTAAGAATAAGATTATGCAAGTATACCGTTCACACAAGTGGTTGGTTATTACCTTAAATACTTTCTTTGAAGCACATGTTATTCACTCTGGATAAGATCGTCTGCTAAATGCACAAATTGTAAAAACTCCTATTATTATTCTGATGGTGTCTGTGTCATAGCATAGGAAATGTTTACACACCATGACCATTAGTATGAAGCTACAAAATAGGTGACATTCAAATATTGATACATTTTTACAACACTATTATATTGAGAGTCTCAAACAACACAGTTGCGCCTCACCAGGTAGTGGAGAGAAGACGAACGCCGGCAGAGATCCGAGACGAGTATTTGCGTCTTCAGAGAGAGCGGGAGGAACGGCGGCTTCAGCAAAGAACCAATCCAAAGGTGAGTTGACAGGGGCGTTATTAAGGCTTATCCATACTCCAGTTTTAGGCGTTAAGGTGACCACCGGAAACTACAACATGATGTCACGCCGCGGTGGTAAGCGACTCACCAATCACCCAAACACATCTCTCTGTTTTTACTAACCAAACGGTGGTCACCTTATCACCTAAAACTTAGTGGCTGTGACGAGCCTCAACCTGGGCTGCAACTGTCGATACATTTCTTAGTGATCGATTACCTTTTCATCATTCATTCAAGTGTTTTTTATAGACTTTTATGACTACTAGTAAATCGATTAGTTTATACTATGTCGCACAATGATGACGCGCAACACCATCGCGCCAATCTACAGTACAAGCTTATAAAGTGTAAGAATTTATTCTATCTATTAAATCGATTTTTTTCCTGTTAGCCTCAACCTGTTGCTGTTATAATGAATGAAAGTGTCTGTCTTCTAATCTAGGGAATGATCAGTGTGGGTATTGATGCCACAGACCTCTTTGATCGCTATGAAGAAGACTTTGAGGAAATGGCCGGCGGTGGACTCCCACACATTGAGATCAACAAGATGCACATATCACAATCTATAGAGGTAAGATGCACATATCACCATCTATAGAGGTAAGATGCACATATCACCATCTATAGAGGTAAGATCGGATGCACATATCACAATCTATAGATGGGTACATAACACGATATAGGGGTAAGATCGATGCACGAATCTACTGTATAGAGGTACATTAAGATGCCATATCACCGTCTATAGAAGTAAGGGCTTGAGCCAGGGAATGTGTTAATTATAACATTTTGTCTGGTCTGAGTGTGCAAACCTGCAGTATGTCAACTCTGTTAATTGTAAGGGAAATCATTGAATCATTTAAGCCCTATATACTTATGTCATAATGTCAAATAGTGTAAATAGCCCGAAACACACTGCGGTGCAATATGTTGTGTGCTTGTAGATTGGCTATTTTCACTATTTTGGAAAAGTTCTGCCTTATAAATTAGGGACTCCAGGTTGAAAACAGTTACTTTGATAGACGTCTCTGGCCTGTACAGAATCTGGAGACTAATTGTACACTGTGCGTGCGTTGTCTGTTTCAGGCTCCTCTCACCACAAAAGACACAGCCATTCTTTCTGGCTCTCTGTCAACTCACAATGGAAACGGAGGTGGAAACATTAACTTGGCCTTAAGAAGAGTCACCTCGGCAAAGGGCTGGGGGGAGGTCAGTACCAATAGATCCGTTATCTTCATTATTTTGGATCCCAGGCAAACGACTCATTTTTCTTCTTGAGCTAAAACATTTGGGAACCACTGATTTACACGAAAAGGGTTTTGTGATATATATACTGTAATGCAGGAGTCAATGTTAAAAGTTTTAATATAATCTAAATGTACAATAGACTCATTAATTTAGCTGGGGGACCCCCTGGTACTGCCTCAAAGAACCCTGGAGGTCTCCAAACCCCACTTTGAAAACCGCTACTGTAATGCTCCATGTCTGCTCCCTCTTGCTTTCTCTATTCCACACACAAATGAAATGTGACCTTTATTCTCTGGTGCTCTGTGGTTCATTTTGAAACAGCTTGAGCTTGGTGCCGGAGATACTCATGGACCTCTCTTGGGGTTGAAGATATTCCGAAATCTGACTCCACGCTGGTACGTATAGAAGAGAGGAAAGATGTGTGTATATATTCATATTGTGATGATTTAGGGTTATGATGTCACTAATGTGGTGTATTTCAAATGGGCCCTTTGACTGCAAGCCTTTCAGCTTTCAGGAAGAAGCCAACAATACACAGGGAAGACACATTTGAATATTATAACCACACCACATACAAAACAGAAAAATCACAGCACTCCATCTTTAACATTTTGATTTGTTTGTGTGCCCCACCCATCACCAGCTTCCTGACCGCACAGTGTGGTCTGCAGTTTTCATCCCGAGGGGTGCGTCCCGGTGTCACCACTGTGTTGGCTCGTCACCTAGACAAGAACACCATGGGCTACCTGCAATGGCGCTGGGGCATCCAGTCCTCTATGAACACTAGCGTCGTCAGGGACACCAAGCGCACACACTTTACCTTCGCCGCACAGGTCAGCGCGGCAACAAGACTTCACATGTTTTATGTTAATAATGAGGACAGAAAACACTGTTCAGCTAACTACTGCTCTTTGGTCTGTGCAGCTCGGCATACCTCACACGTTCCTGATGATGAGTTACCAGTACAAGTTCCAGGATGATGACCAAACCAAGATCAAAGGATCTATAAAGTATGTGTTCCTAAATCGTATAACTAATTTGGGATTTTTACACAAATCTTCTCTTCTGGGGTTCTCCTTGGCACAAAACCTTTTCAGATGGGGTTCCGCAGTGCTTGGCACAAAAACGTTTGAGAACAATACTGAATTAGAAATCATTTGTAGAATGGGTATTAATGTGTTAAAGGTGCAGATACTGTGTCTCTGTGTTGCAGATCAGGCTTCTTTGGGACTGTAGTGGAGTATGGTGCTGAAACCAAGATCAGTCGACACAGCGTCCTGGGGGCCACCATCAGTGTCGGAGTGCCGCAAGGGGTCTCTCTCAAAATCAAGTAAGCACATCTCCGTGTTACCATTTGAATATTCTGAACATTCTCAGCGTTTTTGTGCACTTTGACTTCATTGCCAGATTTTCATCTGTTGAAAATCAGACATTGTGCATGGATGTGCATGTAATCATGGTAATAGAGCGTCGCAGTCCCCCCCCCTTTCAAACAAATAATTAGAAAGTAGAAAAAAACACTTTTTTGTTTTTCTTCTTATAAATTATTTGATCGGCCCAAAACATTGTGTTCATTGTCATGATTTGTCACGATCCGAGTTGGCTTTGTCCGTGGCGTAACCGTCTTTAAATAAATAATTTAGGAATCGCCTATGGTGAAAATGAATGGAGAACCATTTCCTGGGCCACTCGTTGTTCTGAAAGGGGGAGGGACTGTGACGCTCTATACCCACTCCTCCCCCTGAGGATTTATAGGAGTCCTAAGCAATTTTAAGAATTCACTCCTCATGCATTGAAGGAAGCATGAGCTCAGTTCGGGGCTCTCCACAGGTCGGCAGAGAAAGAGTAGCGCCCAGGCAAAATTACTACTCAGGCAATTGGCACCGGGTGAAAAAATGAAGAAGTAAATCCAAGTTTGTTGTTCTCCCAGTCCTTGTCGAATCTGACCTGTCACCCGAGGCCCTTTTCTGCATGTCACCTACTCGCCTGCCTTTGCTTTCTCTCGACTCACTGTAACTGTCAAATGAAGCAGAAAATGCTGGAAATGTTTAAATCCATCCTAAAAGTACAAATCCATAAACCATTGGTTCTCAAAGTGGGGTCCCTGGGGGTGCCCAGCAAAAGTAGTTAACATACAGTAGCGTCACAATCATTTTAACCACTTTATCCATTATGTTGGCTATTCAAATATGGCAAATCTACAAGCTTATGAGCATGTACAGTATATCTGCTATTGAATAGCCAAAATATACACATACTTCGTACCGCACTGCGAGCGTGTACAAACTGTTACTGTACATCAATTTCTTTTTTTAATAATTAGATTTTTTTACACATCTTCTCTTCTGGGGGTCCCTGGTGCAACATATTTTCAGATGGGGTTCCCCGACCAAATACAATACAATAAATCAATTTGGTGGTCCTTTTTGAGAACCACAGACAATAGATTGTAATAGATGTATGACTATGTTTCATGTAGCACGGTACGTTTGAACATCTGCTGAAATGTAACTACAATAAAGCCTGTGTAGCCACTTTACAAACAAAGGACTTAATAAATAATAATTTACATCCTCCTGTCAAAATTCTACTTTCTCAATGTTTTACTTTGATGTATGCCTGATCAATCAAAATCCCCAAAATGGAAAATTGCAAAAAAGAAAAAAAACATTTACAACATTTACAAAGTGATAACACTTACTTGAGATGTTGACATGCCTTTGGTGTCCCTTGGGCACAAAAAGTTTTTTGTCAGTCTTTCAAACTTTTTGTCTTAGATGCTGTCTATCCTGGCAGACAGTGGCAGTGACATTGGCCTTGAGCACTTACTAGGGCTGTTGGGCACCACAGTGCAGAAAGACAGCCTCTGGTCAGTCTGCTTGCTCTGTTAAAATTGTGCAATGGAATTCAATATCCACAAACATTAAAGAGTTTAAAACCAGCTTCAAGCTTTGGCTAAAGTCAGCACAAATGTGTCGCCATCAATGATTGCCTTTCTTTTTAATTACATTTGTCATGTTGATTCTGTTGGACTGTTACTTATTGTAATGATGTTTTGTGGTTGTTTCTGTTTCTGTTTTTGTCCCAGGCACAACGGATGCAAATGAGATGCTACTGTAGCTTACTCTGGTGCAATTACTTTTAATTGTGCGCTGTCTTTGACAATAATAAACAATAAATCAAATTAATTGAAAAACAAAAAGCAGAAGGAGAAGGGACAGATAGCGGCAGCGCACTATTTTATTTCCATCATCGTGTTTGCTATGTAAAGCATTTAACCCAGTAAAACCAGGAAAGCATCTGTCATTATAGATTTTAGCTATAATAGCATAGCGTTTTTCAGAAAAACAGTGATTCTAAAAAATAGATATATAGCAAACCCGGTACATCTGCTATTTAAAAAAGAAAGAAAAAAATGTTGAAGGTGTTCTCTCGTCCCTGGCAAAACATTTTCAGGTGGTGGTCCGTAGCCCAATACATATCATTGGCACAAAAGTTTGAGAACTACTGATTTATAGAGTTTTGTCAGTTTCTGGATTTGTGTTGAATTTCTTTAATTTGTGAGTAAATTGTGTAGAAACTAAAGAAAGCCTGCCTCCCTGTCTGCAGATTAAACAGAGCCAGTCAGACATATTTCTTCCCCATCCACCTGACGGACCAGCTGCTGCCCAGTGCTGTGTTTTATGCCACGGTGGGACCGCTGGTCTTCTACCTCGCCATTCAGAGGCTCGTTATCCGGCCCTACGTGCGTGCCCAAAAGGAAGAGTAAGGAAGATTCCCTTATGTAACGGTTTAATTTCAGAAATCGGGTTATTTAAAAGCTAATGGAATTAGCTCTATGCATGTTATTGTGCCAGAGTTATCTTGAGAGACCCTTTTTTAATTCTGCCCTTTTATGTTGGATTTTATTCTTTCTCTCTCACTAGAGACTTGGAGAAACAGCGGGAGAGTTCATCCACGGACATTGCCAGGAAGAAACAAGAAGCAGAGTCGGCTGTGAGTCTACTAAGGACCTCATTTAACCGGGAGTGTTGCATCAGAACTTGCATTAAATCCTGTGTGTGCGTGTGTGACTGACTATTGAGAGATAATTAACGCAAATGGTGCCAACAAATGTATTGAGATATGGACTGGATAGTAGGAAAGCGTGGCTGCAGTGAGGATCACAATCTTTACTAGCAATGAGTCACAATTTAATATATAAAGAGTAAATGCATTCATGTATTTAAATAAGCTACATGCCAAAAACATACTGTAGATACTACATGTGAATTTGTATTGAATGTAACTACTACAATGGAGGAAGCTACAGTTCAGCATCAAGTATGCACGTATCAGTGTGAAATGCACATACCGTACCTGTTTCAATTTCCTCCATGCTTGAAAGGCCAATCTGCAGCAGCCAATTAGAGAGACACGTCAGAAAGGTCTCATCCTCCTCAACAGACCATAAGTCACATTCAGATGATTAGACATTTTTATTGATCCCCAGGGGATGTCATCAGTTGTCATAGCAGCACCTCGGTAAGGATAAGACTAAGGTAGGGAACGGTAGGGAACAATATAACGGATGAGTCAGAAGTATAACACTAGTTTTTGAGTGGTGCAACCACTCCAAGGAACAGCAATGTCCGTGTTCATGTGTTGGTTCACCCATGTGTCCGCCTATGTGACGTTAATGAGCACCAGTATGACTATTAGTACCAGTAGGGGCGCTGTTGTGCCAGAAACGGAGAGAGAGAGATAGTGCTGCACGTGCTGCACTGTTGCCTGCTAATGAGAGAGAGAGAGAGAGGAGGGGAGGGGGCTGTCACAATTATGACATAATCACATTTGTAATAATTATTACATATTACTTAAGTTAAATTATTATATCATTTTCCATAATTGTTTCCATGTTCAAATATTTTCCAAAAATAGATCTATTAATTTACATGTCACAAAAGCTTGTAAATCAGCTATTTCTTCTATTTATTTTTTAAATGTGTCCGTAATTTCTTTGTATATTTATTTAAGCTATTGTTTCTTTTCTCTGTGCAGGTTTTACTGATGCAGGAGTCCGTACGCAGGATTATTGAAGCAGAGGAGTCTAGAATGGGTAAGATCACTATGTTTGACCAGACATGCAGGGAAAGGGCTTCCTCCTGGAAAACTGTATTGTTTCTCTATTATTAAAGTGGGTACATGATGTAACTCTAAATATTGGTGAAATATCTTCAATAGTTGCTCTGTAGATAAAAAATGGATGATGCAATATTATTGGATACACTCCCCTGATTAGTTACATTGCATAGTGACACCTTTTAGCACACAAATGAATACCCGACCCAGCATTGAGTGAGGGGGAAGGGAGGGAGAGCCTATTTCAACCACTTAACACACTGATTTCTGTATATTTATAAAGTTGCTAATCACTACTGAAAACAACCTTCAATAAGAAATTATGATTTAATCTTTCACAATGATGTAATGGTAAAACTTGCTAGTCAATTAATTTGGTCAGCTGTTGCATACTCTCCTCCCCAGTCACTACCATTACAAAGACCATTGTGCAAACCATCTCCAGATCCCTTGGGGCTGACAGAGAGATACAGCATATACCCATAAAAACAATGAGAAACCAAGGCATTAAGAAAATTATAACATTTTTCTCTATATAACTATCACTGCTAATAGTCGTGATTAATAATCGTCATTAAAATAGTAGTGAAATCGGTTGAAAAGTTGTAAAATGTTTGCCTATAATGAACAGTCCCAAAATGCAGATGCTGGGTTGAAAGTGCATTCTGGGCTCCATTGACACAGTAGGTGTCAATGGCTCTGTGGACTCTGGCAGATTATGCTGTGACAAGAGTTATGTTTGTAACTGTCTGTAACCCCATGTGACTACTGAGATCATTGAAAGCATTTTTTATTTCACAGAGTGGTGAAAATAGCTTTTGGAGCGGCTGTGTGTTATCAAAAAGCTCTCTCCTGACAGCATCATTTTCACCTGAGGTTGTGTAACAACTGATAATTAGCTCATACCACCTGTCCTCCATGTCACTTTGACTGGATTTAATAGGTTCCCAGAGATGATGGGACTTGTCATGCCGCTGTTAACGATGTATAATGATACACACCTGCTCAACTTCATTTTAATACAGAACAAAAAGTTTTTGTTAAAAAGTTAAGTCTATATTCAGCTCTATATTGCAATCACCACTATAGAGTGTTTATTCAGTAAAAGGGGTCTCCCAACCTCTCCAGCTCTTGAGTGAACAGAAAATACATTGCCAATTTTATCTAATCAGGAGAGAGAACCGTTTATCAGCTTGCAGCGTTCCAGTTAAGATTTTGTCTGAAACACAAAACTAATTTCCACCACAGAATAGGGATGCTAGGATTCATGTGGTTAACATATAATATGACATGATCAAAGAGCCTTCTATAATCAATGGAATACCATTTTAATTGACTGTTTTTCCTTGTTTTCCTGGGTTAGGTCTGATCATCCTCAATGCTTGGTACGGCAAGTTTGTGACAGACAACAGCAGGAAACACGAGCGGGCCAGGGTCATCGACGTGACCGTGCCACTGCAGTGTCTGGTCAAAGACTCCAAACTCATCCTCACAGAGGCTACAAAGGTATGTTCACACTACACCCTTATCTGCGTCAGTACAGTATGTGCTTCTTTCATTGTGCTGCTGGTGTCTGACCTCACCTTGTCTTTGTAGTCGGGACTCCCTGGGTTCTATGACCCCTGTGTTGGCGAGGAGAAGAGTCTAAAGGTGCTGTACCAGTTCCGTGGAGTCATGCATCAAGTCCTGTCAGGGGACATAGAACCACTCAGGATACCTAAGCAATGTAAGTCGCACACATGGTGTGCAGTCAGTGTAATGGTGTGTAGTGACATACAGAAGCTGGATAGCAATTTTGATTGAGACTTATCCAGATAAACGTACTCACTGGCGTGTCCGACCTGCCCTATAGAGTCAAACGATTCTATTGTTGCCAGGAGACATGTGAAAACCGTTTCTTGTTGGCTTAGCTAATTAAGAGACGTTTCTCTAAGGTTTTTTCAATGCTGTTTCCCAGGGCAACGGTTATAAATGGGTCGTTCACAAAGGTTGCAACATTCAGGACAGGATTGTTGTTGTTTATTATGTTCCAAGTCTTATTGACAACAGGATTAAAATGGTGCTCTAGTAGATGGATGGATTTGTGTGTATCCAATTCTCCCTCCAGTTTGAAACGCAGCTGTCCATCCTAAATTACGCCATCGTGTCCAGCTAAATTACACATCAATTGTAGTATATAGGGGCTTTAGCCTTGTACTAACTGATATCTCTAACTGCTCCCATCGTACAGCTCACAGGATTGACGCAGACACTTAAGAGCTCCTCCACTGAACAAACAGACACTGCGCTGACGGACTGTTTGTTTGACGCAAAATGGATCAACTCTTATTTTAGACACAGCATGGACTGGAGTCCTCGTTCTCAAGACGACATGCATTTTGTTTCATTTTGTCTTGTCTAGAGACGAAACATACTGGGTTGTTTGTGATTGAATGATCATTGTACAACGATGTTGCCCTCTTTAGCTTATTGAACCCTATATACGTAAGTTGGCGGATGTCCCCAAAGGGGTCCGTTCCTTTTTCCCTCTTTACATCAAATATCTTTGCTGAAAAAGCCAATCTACCAGCCCATAATCGCTGAGCTTGTAGATCTATTTTCTCCGAATGTTTGCCCCAGAATAGGGGCGCTAGGGTTCATGTCACCAAAATAAATAACTGTTATTCCATGGGTCTTTTATTCTCCCCAGTACCCATTTATTTTTGATATGGCTTGTAATGTATGGTTAAGTTCTGTTGTACACACTGCAGTGCCTATGTGATTGAAGACATGAATCATGATGAATGCACCTCTGTATATTTGCCATATTATTAAACATCATTCTTCCAAATTGGTTTGTTTTTATTTGTGCCTTTGCAAGAACCACTAAATCAAAGGATACCAAATTAGGATCACAAAACGGGAAGCTTATGAATGTAAGGGAGCACGTCATTGGTTGTTACGGAAGCTTATCATTGGCATAACCTGTAAAAATGAACAATGATAAAGCCCCGAGCCTACCCCAAACTCATCATTAATGCCCTCAAACCCAAATACAGCCTGATTCTACAAACATATCTACACACACACACAGTTTGTTTATAGAATTCAGGCTGGAAAGGCACAATTGAGTTGTTCCCATAATTTCTCTAAAATCAATGTTTTTAAGATTTTGTCTTTCCAAGTCACGGCTTGAATATTTCAGTAGGCTACCAATAATTTACATTCTAGATATTTTTTCAGAAAACTACTTTGAGACCAATCTTGAGAATCCACGATGGGATTCTCAAGATTGGTCGCAGAGTAGTTTTCTGAAATATTCGGGAAAACAGCTCCTCCCCTGTTGACGTGAGGCAACAGTCTGTCTTGAGAGACTACTCTGAGACAAATCATTTATAAACTAAACTACTAATACAAAAAGCCATTGATATTTTCTGAGATTACATTTTCTTACTACTTCCACGAGAGGGGGAGAGCTGGAGGAGTTCGCTGTTTTAGAAGACCGTTTGAGGGTCCAATGGAGTTAAGAGGTTTTGTCCAGAGCGCTTTTTACTACTTTTCGTTGGTTCAATATTTTCGAAACAACATACAGATGTAAAGGGTGTTAAATAGTACTGATTTATGAAAAAAATACGGGGGGAAAATGGAGTTAGGTGGTTTCCTCCCGACAGCAACAGTAATAGCACAGAAGGTAAACATGGATACCTACTGTATATTGGGGGAGGGGACCCATAAGTGGCATTGTGACATTGTGTGGGCTAAACACACTTTAGGGAGTAGGGACAACATGACTCATATAGTTGACCCACCCCTGTATCTAGAAAACTGTGACTATAATGTAGGCTATGTGTACATAGCTTACAATTTCAATTACAGAATTTTACGTTTTATCTATTGCCACCGTTTTTCTGAATGATCAACTCATTGAAACACTATGTATATTTGGAAATTAATCTAATAAGTGGTAATTTTGGTCGTTTCATCTGAACTATTATCATACCCTCTTCAGAAGGCTGCATCTGATCTGACTTTAGGCCTACTGTAGCTCTCTTCGGCACCTCACTCTCTAAAGGACTGAGAAACAGACACTTATTTTCATTCTTGACATTCAAACTGGCAGACAAACACCCGATGAGGAGGAAGATTCATGAAGATCTCCTTCAGCATCACCAGAGGAAGAGAGCTGCCGGCCGGGTCATTAATGCAGGTCTACAACTCACATTATCCAGCTGCTGAGCAGCCTGTTCCACTTGAATCATTTCCATTGCTTGCGCTTTCATTGTGCACCTGCTGCGGTTGGAAATAATCTATGTACTCTGAAGAGTTTGAGAAGTAGTTTCATAGTTAACCCTGAAGGAATGCACTGATGTGAGAGAGAGGGAATTATTAGAGTGACTGACTGCTCTGTGTGGGCAAGTAAGTAAGTCAAAACAGCCTCACAATGCCAGACAAAATTGTCTGTTTAATATAGATTATTGATATAATAATCCACATAAGTTAAATTAGGTTTTCAATACATTCTGAATAGACCGAGATAAGTTTAAAACATTTCCAAAAATTAGAACTAAAAAGCCAATCTACAATTTCACAACACATTGCATCCCGTTGGACCAATAAAATGAAATTCAGTTGTAAATAATCACAACTTTTTTTGTTTGTTATTAAATAGTTAGTTAGTTCTCAAATAAATGTTTTTCAATTACATTCCAAGATTTTGCCCTTTTTTATTTCAAAATATCTGTATTTCAGTGGTCTAGGGGAAAAACTATTAGGATCAACATTGGTCTCAAACATCGGTCAGACTCTATAGTTCTGAATTAAAGCACTTGATGCACTACTAGGATGCTATGGAGATGACTAATTAGGCTACAGTTCATGGTCCTTCTGCATGGAACCACACTACTAGGATGCTATGGAGATGACTAATTAGGCTACAGTTCATTGTCCTTCTGCATGGAACCACACTACTAGGATGCTATGGAGAGGACTATGGCTACAGTTCATGGTCCTTCTGCATGTAACCACAATTGCAGTGGAAGGAAGGAGTCGAGACTGTAATATGAACTATCTAGTTTGGTACAGTAGCGGCGAGTAGCCTACTGTACAAGTACATTTTGGTGGTTTAAAGTCATCCAAATATTTAGTTGCTACCATTAGTGCTACCATCTTTTAAAAAAATTAAACCTGAGAATTAATCATTTAAGAATGGAAAGGTCACAACATTTAATCAATGTTTTATAATTCATTATTAACATTTGACTACAATTCTAGCAGGAGGTATTGTATTATGCAAACTTGGACAAACTATTATATAATCAAGCGATGTATTTGTGTAAAGAAACAATATAAAATCATGCAAATTTAATTTAATTTAATGTAATTTAATTTACAGTATTGCTGTCGGGAAGAAACCACTTAACTCCAAAATAGTCATTTTTCAGGAAATGAAAATTTTATTTTTTCAAGAAATTAAGAAAAGCAATACTGCCTCATCAAAGTTGGTGTTGTGACTTTATATATCGTCAATTACTTCCATGAGAGGGGGAGAGGTGGTGGAGTTCACTGTTTTAGCAGACAGTTTGAGGGTCCAATGGAGTTAAGCGGTTTTGTCCAGAGCGCTTTTTACTACTTTTCATTGGTTCAATATTTTAGAAACAACATACAGATGTAAAAGGTGTTCAATAGCACTGATTTGACTTATGGGTCCCCCTTGAAAATGAGATGCTGCATCTGAAGGGGCTATCCCTTCAATAAAAATATGAAATCTGCGATTGACCAAGATATGGCTACCATGCAGAGGTAATCAGAACCGTGGGTTACCTCTGCATTCAAATCAAATATTTCATATTTGATTTACATTTTTAAGGAACAATATTTATATTGCCATGCATATCTTTAATATCTTGGTACTCACTCTCTCTATAGTAGTTTGTTTTCTTGACCAGAATCTAGGAATGTAATGTAATTTAGATAGCAGCATGTTATTTAAACATATTCATTCATTGTTTATTAACTGGTGTCATATAGTTTAAATGTGCAGATTGTTATTTCAATAGACAACTTGAGCATTTTTTAACTCACTCTGGATAAGAGTGTCCACTGTCTGCTATAGATGCCTAAATTACATAGGCCAATTGTATAATACACTGCATCTGTGAGATCAGTTATAATTTCTAATATCAAAATACATGAAATGTAGGCCTACATGTTTTCTTTGTAAGTGAATTGAATAGTTGAGTTAAAGGGGCATTCCACTAATTTTCAACATTTTACTATGTCATTAATGGTGAGGCGAGGTTACCTTAGAGCTGTTGTGTGGAAATAATAAAAAGTCCCCCCCATTCTGTGTTTCCTAGAACTGGAGGTCTGGGAAAAAATCATTAACATGGTGAATCACATCTTGATGTCATCAAGATGTGTTTCACCGTGTTAATGATTCTTTTGTTAATGATTTTTCTAGGAAACACAGAACAGATGGACTTTCTTTTAATTATTTCCACACAACACCTCTAAGGTATATTAATGACAGTAAAATGTCGAAAATGAGTGGTATTCCCCTTTAAGTAAGCTATACTCCTCGCATTGACCCCACTTTGAAGACCACTGTGTTCTCATTCTTGTTTTATCCATTCAATCAATTAAATAAAAGCGCCCCCTTGTCATCTTCGTTGTTGAAAGCTCTGACATAAGATTGAATCTAGAATGCTGCTCACCCAGACAGACCATTGAATCACACGGTTTATCTATGGGTATGTTATAAATACAGCACGGGGTTGAACGAGTGGGCGGGGTTTGAGTGTAGCCATAATCTGTACCACCCGGACTACGGCCCGAGTGTTCGTGAGGACAAACCAATCGCACACTGGTCTTTCCTTACAACGTCACTTCAAGGAAAGGAAGGCGTTTGTTTACTGTTGTTCCAGTAGACTTGGATTATTACATAGTAAAGAACAGACGTTAAAACGAACATGTACCGTTGGTTCAGGTCCTTCAGGGAGGTCTGCGTGTTTTGAATGTGCATTTTGGTTTCACCTCAGAGATCAGTGAGTCGTTATTTATCTATACAACTGGACTGGACGTTACTTCCGCATGTTTGCAAACATTAACGTACAGTAACTTATAACGTTGCTAGCTATACTAGCTTACACATTTACTATCTGGAGTGTGTTTAGAGGAATGAAGAGGAGAGCCATGGGTCTCACACAGAGCCTGGCAGTAGCTGCAGATGGTCCTGATCAGTTTAATGTAAGTATAAATGTGCATGAGTCAAAAGCATGATAATTCGTCATTGAATTGCGTCACCAGTCTTTTCTCAAGCCTTGGCTTCTGCTCATTTTGCTCAGCTTCTGATAAGATAGATAATCAATAATATGCATTCTTGCCGTTCTAGTCTACCTACTGCAATTTAACTTTATTTCTATCAATCTATTTTCACTTTACTTCATTACATCCAGAAGGGGGAGTCGTAAAATTACATACCATTCATATGTACCCAAATTGCATATCTCTGCTTGGCACTCGATCGGTCGATCTGCATCAGGGTTGGATTCGGGGAAAATCCCTGGACAGTCACAGGGGGTGTGTGCATACCGGTATGTTAAGGAAACAGCTGATCCTGACATATGGGCCACATATACATGGCTCTGGAACTATTGGCTAGGCTACTTAGTACTTTACTTTCAATTGAACAATTTTTTATTCTATTTTATTTTATTGTTTTGTAAGACTGTCTCTGTGGAACACGTCCTACCAATATTTTACTGTATGAGTGGCCAGACACCAGTACATTTATTTTCTTGATGTTGATCTAAGTCACAGCAGAGCGCACCAGAAGTCGGAGCGTGGTGGTTACAAGAAATGTTATGTATTATTCAAATCGAACCATGTGGTCAGAGTTGTGACATTGAGTCAGTTCCTCTGCTTACTTCAAACTGTCCCTGCTGAACAAAACTTAAAACTCTGTTTTTCTCATACAGCTACTGTTTACTGACATCTTGTGTTACAAATATTCTGTGGATTATTCAGACTAGAGTGTAAATGGGTTGTTGTAAAATCCCGTTTTGTGTACTATACTAACACTGAGGGTTTTGTTGTGTGTGGGAGATTCTTCTGCCTACACATAATGTCATGTACTCTGAGAATCTGCTCGCCTCCGATATTGGAGCGCTCTGGTTTTGACTTCATGGGAGTGCTCAGCTGACTGTCTCTCTGTCTGTGTTGATGTGTCAGTCTACAGGTCAGCTGACTGGTCTTCCTTGGGAGGTCCTGGAGGAGGTCTTCATGAACCTCCCTCCCCATGAGCTGGTCTGTGTTTGCCGGTTAGTCTGTCGTGAATGGAAGGAACTGGTGGACAGTGAGTCTCTTTGGAGAGAGAGATGTCGACGAGACGGCTTTAAGCCCTGCGACGCTGCCAAAGTCCCCAATGACTGGAGACTGTTCTACTTCCTGTGTAAGAAGAGACGCAATCTTCTGAAGAACCCACGAGGAGAACGTAAGGAAACCAAAACCACATCTGTACAGACTTTGTGTGGTTGTAAATGTTGGAACAACAGTGCTTCTTTCATGGCTCATCTTTATTTTTCACAAAGTCCCTGCTCTACAATACTTAATCACAGAAAAAAAGCTATATCATTCTGTATACGATCTGTCTCACGAACGCAATGCTGCCGATACTTGTTGTGCATGACCACATTTGACCATGCGCCCAAATAACCATATGCATGTCTCAACGAATCCTTAACATTTATTCTCTCCCGACGGAGAGGAGTAATTGTAAATATGTCCAAACTACAATACTGTGTGAGAATGCTGGCCGTTGGCCGGAGGTTCCAGGGAGTAGACAGGTCCACAAGTACATTTCAGGCATTTTATTTACCTCCAAAGTGCAGTACAAGTCCGTGACGATACAAAAATAAGCCAAAATAACATTCCAAAAATAGGAAACAAAATACACCTGCTGGCTAAACTTTAAGAAAACAAAACAGATCCTGAGATACTGTTACAGGCTATTTATCCTTCGATGAGCTCCTGGCTTGGCTTCCATGTCTCTTCTAGCCTCAGGTAATACTGAACTCTCTTCACCTGCAGCAATCCTGCTTTTATACAGGTAGGGCAAACCATCCCCTAATCAGCAAGTGGCGATCAATTAACTCAACCACACGGCCAACTAAGGCCTACGAGTAATCTTCCACACTACTATACTTTAGAGGAATATACACTCAAACATATTTCAAAGGCCCAATTCATTCACAGGGCCTAACATAAAGACCAAACATAATACAGACAGGAACAAACACCCCTCCTCCTCCACAGTACTTGGCACCCTCCCATCTAGAGAGGAGTGCCAGCACTGCAGAGAAGAGACGGGTGACAAACATACTAATGCAACTTCAGTGTCAATAAATACAAATAAACATTTTAAACTCTTTCAACCATTATGTCTATATAGGGCAGGGGCTGGCCTGGCCCGTGACAGACATACTGTCTGCTTAAAATAATGTCATTGACAGTGTCGACCAGTGAGTCTGCTACCTGACTCCATGGTCTAAATGTCTCAATGGAAGAGCAGGGACACCACCTCCAACCACTGCATTGCAGATCTACTACCGGTAGTTACCGGTATATTGTATACACTTATTTACAGATTGGTTCAAATAAGTTTAGAATAAGTTTCATATTGTAGCTGTAAACCTGGCTGTGTTTGGTGTCATAACCTACTACAGCATGCAATGTGTAACCCATTTTGGGCGGGAACCCCTTTTGGTGTTAGCATTATGTTATGCTTTAGCCATTTAAAAATAGCAGATCAACAAGCTCATAGCGTGCCACCGAGTGGCGCGCTACAAGCTTGTAGGTCTGCTATTTTTTTTTTAATCGAAAAACGTTTTCAGAAAACTGTCAGGATGTAGAAGACATTTTTTTAATCTGATCTCGGACCACTGTGACTGTCTGCCATATAAAAATACTCCTCATAACTAAACCTCAAACACTTTTGTTTAATAGAAAAACTCAATGGCTGGCAAATTGTGGAGAATGGTGGAGATCGATGGAAAGTTGACGATCCCCTGGTTCCACATCCTGATGAGGCCGTCCAGAAAGTGTTTGTGACCTCCTATCAGTGAGTCGTCATCAGGACAACATGCTTACTGTTTCTACCAGTGATTTATAGTATACTACACGTAACAACTCTTCTGTTGCCTTCAGAATGTGCAGGAAGGCCCAGCTGATCAATTTGGAGAAAGAGGGTTACAACGACTCCTTCATGGACAACTTTCAGCCAGATATCACCATATCAGACTGGTAAGAAAATGCATGTGAAACTCATTTTATTTCAAACTTGTCTTGGAATGTCTTTTAGATTTTCTCCAATGGAACTTTATTTATTTAAAAATACTACCAAATGTGTTTAAAAAAACTTTAATATATACTATATAAGAACATCCTGTACAATAACGTTTGTGTGTGCATGTGCGTGTGTGCGTGTGTCCGTACGTGCGTAGGTATGCACCTCGTTGGGATTGTGGAAGTGAATATGACATTCGTGTGGAGTTGCTGAATCAAAAAAAGAAGCCAGTACAGACATTCGGTCCTGCCCCGGTTCGCTTTGATCAGTGGAATGATCAAAAATGGAATCAGGTACTGGTAGACTATTAGAATAATATGAACACATTCTTAAGAAGTAGTAGTTCAAAATGTTTCAGAGCTTAAAGCACAACAAGAATTCTTATTTGCAGTATTGTTTGATGTTTCAGATGACCCATGTGTTCCAGAACTATGGACCAGGAGTTCGATATATACGTTTTGTTCATGGAGGTAAAGATACACAGTTTTGGGCAGGATGGTATGGAATCCGGGTGACCAACAGTTGTGTGCAGATCTGTCCATCACTAGACCGGTAGCTGTTATATTAATGTAGTCAGAAGCAGGAATTAGCACCTTCCTTGTACCCTCTGGGAAAACGTTCCAACGGGATTTCAGTATTAGATTGTTCATTAAAAGTACCCCAATGTTAAATTGAAGTTCATAATACTTTTCCCCTGCAAAGATAATCTTCACAGAGGAACACCTGTTTTATGATTGAGGCTTATATGCATTAATGCAATCACTACAATTAAAAAGTGAATGTTACTCCGTTAACGTTATGTGCAATGTCCCAGACAATGTCTATCAGTGTCTATCAAGCCCAACACACACCGGGTGCGCAACGACACAAAATAGAACAGTGGCGTATCGGAGCGTCAGGCGAGGCGTGAACGCGCGTCGGACGCCGCCGGTGTAGGATAGGTTCATTGAAAATAACGGAGGCGGCTGTTTTGATGTGCGGCGTTCGCAGACTGTGTGTGTTGGGCTTCATTTAGTCACTTGTATTAACCACATTTCAGACATTTAACCAAAAACAGAGAGAGAGAGAACCAGGAAGTGCAACATTTGTTTTGTCAATACAAACTTTTCCACTCTATACTGCCGCTGCCTGTACCTCCAACCAATACCTCCTTAAAATTGCACCTTTTCCAAGTTAATTGGCCTCATGTTATCTGCACTTTTGAATGTGGAAATATATTTGTTTGTTTACCTCCATGCTCCATCCTTCATTTAAAATGACACCTTTTCCTAGTACGGTAAACCTGCCTCATGCTATCTGCACTAAATTTGAATGTGTAAATATCTTTTGTTGTACCTATCACAGCAGGAGTGTCTGTTGCTTTGTATAATTTTCAGTTAGAAATGTCCCCTGACACTTTAATAAATGAAGGCTTATGCAAAGCAGTGATAAGAATAAAGGACACAGTTGCATTTCCGTTATTCATACTGGATGTTGGCACAAAGAGTGATACATTTATACAGTCATCTGTAACGTTATTTAAAAGTTGAATAAATTGGATGAAAACATTTTTCACCCGACTAACTATAGCTGGGTGTCCGTCCGAGTACCTTTATGCAAATTATGAAGTACAATATTTGCATTAGAAAGGGTGAAATAAAATGTCAAATTAAATTACATTTTCCACTATCGTATTGAATAAATATTTTTTTACACTCACTAGAGGTTTAAGGGATACTTCAGGTTTTTTTATATAAATATTTGATTTTGATGGCACGCATTCTAAGGTTCTTGTGAAATAGTTGAAAACCAGTACCACTTGGAAGCTTGCTGTCTCAACTGAACTATTCCTTTAAGCAAAATAGAACATGGATTTAGTAGATGAAGGTATTATGGGACAAATGCATTGACTAAATAATTTGAACTCAAACATTGCATGTTTAGACCAAGGATTGACTGCAATATGCTTGTCTAGCACAGTAGACTGTAGCCAGTCAAACTGTAAATGTAGTACATTTAAGATATACTTATTCATAGCGAGAATAGTGCCAAATGGTTTGGAACGAAATTCAAGTCTTTTCTATTACCGGTACATTGAAAGAGGTTATCTTTATCAATTCTGTTAATCTGCAGAAAATAATGACTTTTGCTTATACTACTGTAACTGCAAGGCATGACACAGACAGAAAGTATATCTACTTTGTGTGTGGCACTATTGAGATTCCCATCTTTTGTGTAATTTTGTGCGTTTTAAACAATAAAGTTAATTTGGTTTGTCGTTTGTGTCAGCGAATTGTCTAACCATTGCTTGACCTTGTCTTTATCAGGCTCTTGTACAGCTACAGTAGGCAATGTGTTGTCAATATCATCAATCTCATCTGGGATTTTGGATATCCTAACATTGTGATATGGCTTACATGTTGTCTTTTCCTGGTGCCACTTAATCCTTCTTTTAACATATTTATTTTTCAAAATTTTAAATGTATAGTCACAATACAATATCGATATTGGGGTATTTGGTAAAAATGTTTGTCCCTATCGCCCAGCCCTAAGCTTTTATCAATATATATCGCATTCATTTTCCATACAGTAATTGGCTCCACAACAGACATTGTTACCCTCTGCAATGATTTTTATTGTAAAAGTTTGACTTTATTTTTGTCATCAAAGTTTTTTAATGATTTTCCAATAAAGCTAAAAGTTTGATTTAATTTCTCAGTACACTAGCATGTTCATGTAACTTTTCTGTTCCAGCAGCATGAGGCTTAGGCTATTTTATCTTTCTATTACATGGTAAAAGTATCCTCCTGATAACAAACAACTAGTAGCAAATGCTAAAATGGATATGCATGCGATTTTGTAAAAAAATAAATTGGCTTGTTTTTGGTGAAAATCTTTAATGGATATACACAATAGCAATGATTTATTCATAATACTGGTTTATGGTAACAGTTCATCACAAGCAAGATACAATTTAACTGTAAAATGGAACACAAATCAAATCCTCAGATACATCAGTCATTTTAAATTGTTTTTAATCATTTGATTTCAGTTTAATTTAATTAATTCACCAACGAATGCTAGACACGTATTGATATAATTTAAAAACTGCATCAATACATGTCAAGTGAATTAAGTGAAGGTTATTCTCTCAGTAAAGTCATTATTCAAACAGACAAAGACTGGGTGGTAATGCTATTAGACACTTTTTCAAACAGTACCAGTCAAATAGTAAAAAGGGGGGAAATGACATTGTGTAATTTAAGTTCTAAAATGAAACTTGAGAGAGCAAATAAAATATTGAGTGCAATTGAAATGCACATAAATGTAGAGGTAATATTGTGCTTTTCTTTTAAAGTTAGAATTTAAATTAGATCACCTAAATATCTTAAGTGTCAACCACTTCAAATAACATTTGATGGTCATATTAAGTCTAATCTTCCTCTAGAAACTATTTGTAGTCCTTATTATAAAAGATTGCATTTTTACAGGTCCTGGTGATCCCAAAAAAAGTCCAATTTCTGTGGTTTCTCCAAGATCTTTCAAGCATTTATCATTTTCAAAAACCTATCTAGGCTTGTGAAGTTCTTAGTTTTAATGGAATATTGGCAATATGGGAAATGTAAGAAAGCAACACTGAGCAATAAGGCCTCAATGTCAGGAATGTTTATGCAATACAAATATAAAACTTAAAATGTATTTGCATGCAGTGTGGCATTGAATAAGGCAGCAATAGATGTAAAATAAAATACATCACTTTTCTATTGGAACTGTACTTTTTCTGCTGTTTCTGCTTGCCATTATCACGGGATGTGAGCTCCCATCAATCACTGCCAATTAAATAAGATAATATAAACATTTCAACAGTGGTTCAATAAAAATACCATTTCAGGGTGTTTTGCACTTACACATAAATATAATGTATATTTTAGTAGAACCCAACCAATATATCGGTCTGACCATTATTTGACTTCATGTCACTGGTCTAAAAGTTTAAATTTTAGTAAAAAATGTTTAATTAAATGTTGTCCTATAGAAACTTTAGTCAAAGCCAGGTTTTTCAAATTGATCGAAAATGTTTGCATTTTTTGACAACTTCGTGCAAACATCAGCAAACAGTGGGCCAAGACTCTCTATATTTAACTCTGTAGTTAACCTTTAGTTAGCCTTTATGCCCAACAAAGTGAATAACTGTAAACATACTGCAGTCCCACTCAAATGTGGTGTGCTTGTACAACACTTGTATATTTTATATCAACTTGTGAATGGTTACATCTTTAGTATCCAGTGTTCATGTCACTAAAAGACCATTCTGAAATTCTCATCTCAACAGTCAGACCCTGCCTCTTAAAGGGCAACTTTACCGATTTTTAACATGAATCCAAATCATTCTATTGTGGAAAAATGTGTAAAATGGCGCTTTTCGGCATGGTTTATATGAACTGACAGCCATGTAACCAGAGTTCTGAACACAGAATACTTTAGTAAGCATGATTTATACTCAACACCACGCCAGTGTTGTGCACCTAAAATAGCAGATCCACAAGCTCACATGTCACGGATGTGACGCATTGTGAGCTTGTAGATCAGCTATTCTCAGTGCACGACGCCCACACACAATTAAGTATAACCCAAGCGGTATGTCACATTTAGTTCGACAGGGTGTCCCTCTCACAATAGAACGATGGCATTCAGATTAGAAATCAGCAAAGTTGCAGTTCAAAGTCACGCCAAATACATCAGCTAGTTTGTTTCCATGTCAAACTCTACCATAAAGGAGGCATGTCATTTGTGACACGCCAACTTCTGTGGGAATGGGATTTTACAGCAACACTTGGACTCCTGTAATAGTGTCAGTCTACTGTAGTTATTACGGTAAAAAGTGGGTGGAGTAGAGGGACAAGGCTGGTAGGAAACTCAGAGCAGTACACATCTACGCCTTTTCTTAGGTTCAGGGGGCTCCAGTGCCGCCAGTATGGCCTCATCAAACACATTCTTTAATCCTTTCTGTGGAAACAAAACATTCACATTCAAAAACAGTACCACCTCTCAGAAATCATTGGTGAACACGGCCAGGGAATAGATAGATTAAAATTCCACTTGGACTGGAGCAGAGGACTTTATTCAAATTCAGTACAAGATTCCCCCATAACCATCAACTTGTCTGTATAAGGACAAGTGCTAATGGAAAACGTTCATCTGGCAAGGGAAAAAGAATGGATCTAGAAATACAGACAGGATATCGAATAAAACCTGATTTATACTTAGTTGTGAAATAGCAGATCTACAAGATCTGTTGTGCCACCAACAAATGCCAATCTAAAAGGTCACATCAGCAAGCTTGAAGATCTGCTATTTCCACGCACACAACTAAGTATAACTTTGGCTTAATAGCTTTGTAAGGACACAAACAAAATAGTATAACCCGGAGTTAATAACAGCATTTAAAAATGAAAATACATCTACTATGCACAACCAAATGTAAACGTTTATTCATACTTCATCGCACAACTCTCAGTGCGACAAAAATGAAGTACCCTACTATTCTACATCATTATATCATCAAGTGACAAAGTATAAATTAAGCCGGTATTGAGAACAGAGAGAGATGAAAAGTAAAGATTGGCACGGTTATGATAAAGGACAAGGCAGCATGGGCGAATTGAGATTAGACCGAGTTCAAACAAAAGCAGACATGAACAGAAGATGGTGGAGTGTTAATAGGCATACATTTCAGATGGGCATTGTGATTATTTCGGTGACAAAAAGACATTTCTTTACTGTGAATAAGCAGCAGACAAGAGGCAAAGCGATACTGAAGGAGACATCAGAACAGACAGCACTTTCTCTTTCTCTGAGTTTCAGGGGGCTCTAAAGCGGCTAGGATAGCCTCATCGAAAACGTTCTTCAGTCCCCGCTACAGTAGGAGAAAAGGGGGAGGAGATAAGTGAACAACACTGGAGTTAGAGGCCAAGTCGGAAGGAGTTAGCAAAGAAGACAGCCCGAGCACACCGTCAATGTCAGACGGGTGGAAACCTTTCATGTCCCAAAAGAAAAAGAAAAACCTGTGTTCCAATGGATACAATGTAGTTATTTAGTCACAAGCTCTTGTTAAAACTTTATTGGTTAAATATGAATAAAACCCAAAGGAAACAACTAACCCCTTTCAAGCTGGCGTCCCTATACTGGCCATGTCACTATAGGTGAAACTTTAAAAAGAATATTCAAAATATTTTCCAAAATAGCAAAATATGGAGATAAGGTTTCTGCCTCAGTGACCAGTTTTTTAGCAGGGTTAAGCTGGCAGCATACTTTTTACTTTATTTTCTTTTAAGGGGACAAAATAGTTGCATTAATGCTGCAGGCAGCATTAATGCAATTGTCTAATAGTGCTGGCCGATATGGACAAAATCTAATGTTTTTTTACCAAATACCTTAATATCAATATTGTGACAAACTGACAATATTATTTATTCTTCAGTTTGTCAAAACTAGCTGATCAAATAGCCGATCTACCGCTCACAACACATTGTAATCAAAAGGGGATGCTTTGTGAACTTGTACATCAGCTTTTTCTATAATTATGTTAATATAGAGCTTAGGTTATTAAAACCAGGAAAAGGAAATATAATATATAGAAAATCCTTTTACCTTTTCTAGTCGCTCATCATCATCATATCGATATAATATCAATACAGAGCTCTACTGTCTAACATTCATATGACACAAACATACCTCACCAACAATGTAAAATGTGATTTGATTTGTTGAATTTAAGGTCTTACCTGTGTCAGAGCTGAACACTCAACGTATTTGACAGCCTTAAGGTCCCGGGCCAGCTTCTCTGCCGTCTCAGGGGTGATGGGTTTCTGCTTGTTCTTGGCCAGCTTCTCCACTGTGGAGGGATCATCCCGCAGGTCTATCTGGGTTCCTACCAACAGGAAGGGGGTCTTGGGACAGTGGTGAGTTATTTCAGGAACCCACTGTTGAAAGACAGAGGCACAAATATTGTTAATTAAAGATGATTTATTCATTTATTGAAACCGCAATCACAGCAATGGGGCAGGGTTTGACAGCATGGATCATTGCAACCGCCAAACACCGCACAGGGGCATGTCATTTACCCGGCTATGAGCTCTCATCCTGGGCATGGACAGTACCAGTAAGACGCGCAAACGCGGGAAGCGAACAAGCAGCTCGTACATATTTGGGTTTTTTTAAGATTTTTTTTTAAGTTATTTTTTTTTAAGTTAAGTTATTTTTAAGTTAAGTTTTTAACTTAGCCATAACCATATAAGGAGTCCCCAAAGCAGCTATACATCCATATACGTCTAAATATGGAGTGTGTTGCATCAATGACAAACAAATCACTCAGCTCCATATATGGGCACAAAGGGGGGACGGACACACAGACATGATCTGCTAGGTCTCATAGTAAGTGCTCACTGCATTCGCAAACAGTGCCATGACCCGCCTGGACGTCACCTCACTCAGACCACAAAGTAAAAAAACAAGGCAGAATAGAGCTTCTGTTACTGCATTGCCTTTGTCTCCCTCAAATGTCTACATTAAACATGCAACACTGCCCTCTAGTGTCTAGATCTAGAATAATGAATCATAGCTCTGTGTTGAACATTGAGCTTTGAGAGTGACAGGTGCATGTGCAATGGTTGGTACTTGGTACCTGCTAATGTAATCACACATTGCATTTTTTGTTTGAGAATGAATTAATATTGGACCTTTGATAAAATAAAATAAAAGTACACAAAAAAGGAATTTATTTTCTTTTCTTTGGGCATCTATCCATGTCGCGAATATGACCACAGATATGCTCCAAAAGGGTGAAAACACATTTTTCATTTCAGCTCATCTTGAATGCCCTTGAGAGAACAAAGTTATTTTTACATTTGACAGAGGACAGTTGGTACATTAAGCAGCAGCAGCAAGGCAGGTTAATCATCAAACATATGGATGGGCAGCAGCTTAAAGGGACAGACGATTGGACTGAACTGATGGAACAGGCGTTATCAAAATTAATCCAGGATTAACATATTTTATGCATGACACATAAGAAAATTCATCTATTTACATTGTTGTACTCAAACAACTGGTTTAGTGATGTATAACGGAAATATATTTAATGCTATTTACAACAAGACAATACTTGTCTTTGTTCCATTATAATACAATGAAAAGATGTGTTATCGCTGGGCAAAAAAGGGTTTTTCAAATTAAGTACCGCTTTACTCCCAGACTTGCAGACTGCAGACTTGCAAAGAAAAGAATTCCAAGGCACAAAATATAAAGGATTTATTTTGAGCAAGGCAACAATATGATCAACGTGTATCGACCTAGAATGTCTTGCAGGGTCTGTCTGGTATTATGCAATTTTGTCTCTCTGTCTGGCTTCAGATAACTTGAGCATTTACGATTACCATTTTATGACCTTATTTTAGAATAATTTACAGTCGAAATTTAATCAAAAGGCATTAATTGTATAATCTATAGAACAATTGACATTAATCAATTATGAAAATGATTGTTATAATAATCATATAGGCCTACAAATAATCAAATCATAACATGATATTTTCGTGGAATGTTAACCCGTTAAATAATGAGCTTTAATTGACGTAGATCTCGGCCAATGGCGGTATAAGGAAATATCAGATAAGAGTATGCACTTGCATCACTTTTCCACAGGGACACGCCCCCCTCATCTAGACTGAGTGGCAAAACACTTTCCCCCCCATTCACAAGTTAATTGATTGTAGAACAGCTTCCCACCCAATAACGAGTTACGTTTTCATTGTTTAATTTGCATTTTTTTATAAGTTTTAAGTCTTACGGGGTTTCCATCAGACAGAGTGGGATAGATGACGTGTTTTGATTACGTCATCGGAAAAACATCCGACGTACTGGCATGCAAAGGGTTCTGGGAAATTGAGGCTTAATGTATTCCAATGGCGGCGGTGGCGTGCAGGGGGCACGTTCCTCCTCCGCTTTGTTGTTGCCACTTTGGATTATATTTCAACACTACGACAAGCAACTACACCATTTTAAAGCAGATTCTCATGAAAAGGAACGATGATGGCGTGGTCGTTAAATCCAGACAGCGAACGTGGCATTGCGATGTAATTAATTCCGCAGTCAAACTGTTAAGCAGCATGGAGTATTGGAGTTTGGAAGCGCTCGTTGGAAATCACTCAACAGTTCTGCGTACCACATAATGCAGGAGGCAGCAGGACATTGCGTTATTGAAAACGAGCGCTTCCAAACTGATAAAAAAGAATCACCTGCACGGAAGTTCTTGACATAAAGTATCTCATAACATGTCTATGGTGGATTTTTATGAAACAAAAATGTTGCAGATAGAAAGACGATAATTCAAGCTTTCCGTACAGCTGCAATGTTGGTGAGTTTAACGTCATTAGATGTGTCAAGTCCTTTTTAGCCACTAAGTAGGTGTTCCCGCATAACTTCCAGGTACGATGATGTCACGCACATAGCCTCTCACAGTGAGCTTATACTTACTGTATATTTGCCATTTTAGAAAAGTCTTGAAAGTGTTTGATCATCATTTAGAATTATGAAAAACGTTTGAGAACTACTGATTTGGAAGGCAATTTGTAGACTCGGCCTCAGTCTGTAATGGGCTAATAACCTGGAGGACAGGTGAACAGAATGGACCAACCTTCTCTTTCACGTTCTCAAAGGAGGAGGGTGAAACCACGGAGAAACAGACCAGGAACACATCTGTCTGAGGATAGCTCAGTGGTCGTAACCTGTCATAGTCCTCCTGGCCTGGCAACAGAACAGCAATAACAACATGTCACAAACTGGCAAAAAAAAATTCTTCCAGATGACAGTAAAGTGACAATTTAAAGGACTTTTAGGACGTTTTAATGCCTAAAGAAGTAGAAATGACGATTACTCAAAAGTAATCAACAAACTACTGTATAATATAAAAACTGGTAAAACGTGGTCAAATAATAAAAGAAAGAGGAAAACCTTGTAAAAATTGCCGATCTACAAGCTCCCAATGCCTCGCATTGTGAGGCGTTCTGACCTTGTATATCTGATTTGGCATTTTATTTTAAATGTGAATTTATTTTCAATTGTTTGTTTAAATCTTTCACCCATAATGTCCAAAATAGGGACACTGGATTGAAAAAAGTGGTTAAAGCCCGTTTTGTACCTCTTTGTATGAAGGTAGCCGAAGTATATATAACTAAACCTAAAGTACAGTATGAATCAAGACGTGATAAAGAGTCTTACCTGCTGTATCAAATAATCCTAGGGTGTAGGGTTCACCACCAATCATTACAGTTACTGCATAGTTATCAAACACCTGGAATCAAACAATGACAAAGAAGGAATGACAGTTAACACTAACGTTCACTCACTAAACTGTAATTAATCAAAAATATTTTTTACGATTAAAGGGTTTCCTTAATATTTTGCTAGTGTTTCACAGGTCAACAAAACTGTCCACTTGTACTGTACTTGTCGTTAATTTACTTGAGTTAAATTAACACTGTTTATTATTTCTTCATGGCATACTTTTGAGTGCAAAGGGATATTTTGTGTACTCACTGTTGGTACATATTCAGAGGGGAATTTGTTGGTTGTGTATGAAATCAATAGACAGGTTTTTCCCACGGCTCCGTCTCCAACCACAACACATTTGATAGTCTGCATGTCTGCGTTTACAAGACCTGATGGAGAACACACACAATTACCATCATGTTCTCAGCTGAGTCAAGTAAGTCACATCACATTCCGTTGCTGCTTATCAGGCAGAAACCTTGTATGTCCATAATTCAACTTTTTATGTTTATCATAAATGTCCTACTTTGTCACAAGCCTGTCACACAAAAATATCGATCTACAAGCTCAGAAGCTTGCAGCTCTGCGGATTTTTGACATTTTAAAGTGAAAGTGTGTCTGTAATAGGGGGTTGACACTAAGGTCTCAGAGACACTTGCCCACTTACCTGCAAGTACAGGTCATGTTCTACTCGCCCAAAGGTAATGCCCACTTGCAAGTAAATTGTTCACTATAAAACACATTTTTACTTTCTGGGGGTGTGTGCGCGATAAAAATAAAGTCACAGCTCAATATTATAATTATGCCAAATAACTACTTCATAGCTATGAATATAACTATGGGTGTGGCAACAGTGAAAACAGCACACTATAGGTAAACAGTGCTCTTAATGTACATTCCACAGACCAGTAGACAGAGCGCTCGGGCTACATTCAGGTGTTTACTGTTTAGACAGATATGTGTTTATAGACGATAGCCTAGTGACTTAATAACTACATTGGATGATCCATTCCCTGGAAAAGACTGACATTACAAGGTTTCATCCAGATTATTTATTTGTATAGGACATTTTACACACAGCAAACTCAGTGCTTCTCATTTAAAAGATACACATTAAAAAATGTATACGTTTATGCATTTCATACATACAAACTACAGCATAAACAACATCATAATTGCGACGGTAGGTCGCAGATTACTATGAAAACCTGCAAAACACGTCCGTCCCGTCAGTCAGGTCACGCCTCCATATATGGTTGTCAGCCCATCACGCCTCGTGACACACCACCGCACCATATTTGGTGACACTCCATACATGGCCATCTCCATATATGGTCAACGCTCCATATATGGCCGTCTCCATATATGCAGATCGCAACACTGACCTCATCAAACCCTGGATAGCCATACATGGAGAAGACTGGATCATCACCTAGATCTGCATATATGGAGCCGGCCAGCAACTCTACATCCGACCTCAAACCCTTAGATCTCCATATATGGAGCTGCCCAGTTTTGACATTCCATATGTTGATCTGACCTCATCAAACCCTGTACACTCAAAACACGCTCCATATATGGCCAGACCTCATCAAACCCTGTACTGTACACTCAAGACACGCTGAGGCTCCATATATGCCTTGGCCAGTACAGAATTCATTCCATATGTTGATCTGACCCCCCCATGCCAAAGCGCCAACACTGGCCCAGCAGTCTGCCCTGGGTGCACGGTGCACACTTCTCGCCCTCAGGGCGTCTTACTGGTGTATATATGTTTGTACAGGACTTTAAGAGATTTATAAAGTCCTGAAAACAGAATAAAACAAGAAATATAATTTGAACATCATCACTGGTTATCATTATCAAGTCTCTGGGATTTAAGTAGTGATTGACAGTTTGCATTAATCCACACATTCCAAAAATGCAGCACTTTAGTACCCCACCCAACAAATAACTGTATCTCTCTCTCTCTCTCTCTCTCTCTCTCACACACACACACACACACACACAAAAACACACACAGGCCTGTGAAAATAAGCAGGCTGCTTTGACAGATTATATGTCGTTTCAGGCAGTTTAGTGGTCCCAGAGAATTGGACCATGGTGACAGTGACCATCTTCACCACATGCAGATGTTACTGTAGCTACAGTTATAGTGTCTGATTATATGAGAGATGCTATTATTGATTACTGATTAACTGACTGCTTTATTATAGGCACAAGCAGTGATTGTCACAACAATTAATCACTGTGCTCTGCTCTGCTGCCTGTCACATCTAATAACCAATCATCTTTGCTTTACCAGCAGCTGCCTTTACCAGCCGAGCAATTAACGAATGGATCAATCAATCAATCACATGATCTACAATCTTCATCCATAAACCCATCAACTATAATTTTCTTCCTCCACAGTGAAGCTAATGCTAACTGTAGCAAGACAGTTTAACATCAACACGAGCTTGCCGACTACTACCGTTGAGCCTTTAGTTGTGAACCCCCGGCTAACACGCATTGTAAATAAGAAGGTGAATTGTACGTGTAGTATTGATGGTAGGTTATTGATTATACAGTTTACAGTACCTGATGTGATGTGTGTTTTTTGTTTTTTCTCTAGCCGGGCGTTGGCAGCAGCAGTTTGAGGCGGTGACGTCAACCTCTAGTGTTTCTTCTTCTTGTCGTTTATTTCCAGCAGAACAGAGGCGCAGTACTGCCACTGCCCCCTATAGTCCAAAAGGCTTCAGGCACCATACTGAGATACAGATACTGAATACTGATACAGTATAATTGACTCAGACTCAGACCTATACAGAGCAGCCTAGCAGGGTCTTCTCTTCTCTTCTCTTCTCTTCTCTTCTCTTCTCTTCTCTTCTCTTCTCTCTTCTGGTGGTCCCATCCCTCTCTCCGGGCATAACATATTTTCAATTGGGGGGTCTAATACATGGCAATCTACCTAGGGGTTTTAGACCAGTGCTTCACTTCAGAGCAAAGTGGGGTCCTTTACTGAAATTGACAGAATAGCCTCCCCCTACTGGTGGACTTCATCATAGCATTGAAGATAACTATAGGCTAAAAAACAAACAAAACACAAACATGATTAGGATATAATATGACTGTTGATTTTAGAGCTACTTAAAGGGATATCATGCTGTCGTCTATCAATTTTTGCTAAATGCAATGATGATACGATATATAAATAGAGATAACCTGACAAAATTTGAAGTTGTGTCCCTTGCACCAGTACTTTGTGTAGTCCCTGTAGTGAGCATCATAGTGGCAGGAAATTGTCACAGAACCCCCTGATCCTGCTGTCACCAGTGCTGGAGCAGAGAGCTGAGCTGAACCCGCTTCCAACCTCATTAGTATGAGCAGATTGAGGAACGGAGCTACAAAATGCACAAAAACAACATTTCACCAACATCAAAGGATACAAATTCAAGCATTCCTCTATTCTGCCATTAGGGAGCTATTTCAAATCCCTAACAAAATGCCCTCATTACCTTTGAGGAAGCTCATGTGAAGCCCACATATCTTCATGATGTGGATGTGAAGGAGCCTGCAGAAAACTATTTACAGTATACTGTAAAAAAAAAAACAAAAAAAAAAAGCCTCTACGCAGGCCCTAGATAGGGCCTAAATTAGCCAATTGATCACATCTGATCACCCCTAGATCTCCATATATGGAGCTGGCCTGTTCTGACATCACAATGTTGCTCTACAATCTACATCTACATAGACTCCATATTTGGGCATGCCTGACAAAGAACTCCATAGTATATGGGCAAAAAGGGACACAGACATAACTAGAAATGCACTCTGTCGAGCTGCCAACTTGCGGCAGCTTAATATGCCACGTACGTTACCAGTCGGCTAAAGGGCCATGGCCTGATAGGCAAGCAGCAACGCACCTATAGCCTACAAATATAGCATACAAACTCATGTTATGAACTGTATGGTGCTAAAATTGTTAACTTACAGACTCCTATATGACCTGAAACGAGAAACGATTTATACTATAGTCACAAGGATGCATGAGACCACATAATGTCCTGTTCTAATGGCTCAACTCCCACATGATCATATGAAAAACTTGGCCCGTTTAGTGAGAGGAATAGTTCATAGGGTATTCACAAATCACAATTTGATTGATCTGCCTGGTAGTACAGTATATTGATCTCTCAAAAGTGTGTTATGTCAAAACACACATATTACTACTACTACTCTTTTGTCTATCTCTGGCAGACATGTGATCAAGATGAATCAGGCGGCAGAAATAAATAAACCTATTCTGGGATGAACATTGGGTGTAATAAATAGCCTATATCCAAACAAGCTTGTAGATCGCTATTTTCAGTGAAGACGTAGAGGTGGAGTATAGACCCCTGGGGGACTACTCCAGTGAACGAAGGGTTTAAGTGGCTGAACTAAAGTAAAACCTCTTCTTCTTTTCCAGCCTCTGTGACATTTCCTCAATGTTTTGTAATTGCAGAGAGACACCGTGCGACTGCGAACAAACAGGCAGGGTTGTTGTCACAGAAACGACCTCTTTCATTACTTCTGCTCTCAAGAACCCAGCAGTTTTCTGCTGAGTCCAGCATATCTTTTATTAAATATCACATTCACACATTTCATTGAGATAAAGTGGGCTACCTTATAATGGGCTGTAACGCGATTAGATTAGGTGCAGATTACGTTATATTACAATGCAAACTCCACTTCATGACATATCACAGCCTGCTTTTGATCGCGTTAAGAGCCAAGCATATTTATCTTTATTTATCAAGATTCAACAAGCTACTAAATACTTTTGGAAAAGTATTTTCTTTTTCCGCTTACTTATGTGAGATGTATAAGATAACAATTTCTGAAACCTCCTAGCAGGTATAACAAAAGTACAGAAGCTGACATTTCATTCATATTATTTCTCTTGATTCCCGGCATATGACATTACAAACTTTATATAATAGGAATAGCTACATTTGACCTCTTGCTTATGCTTATTGCATTATATGAGATAACAGAACATAACAGAACATAACCACTTATATACCCTATATACTTAGTCGACCGGAGGACCCCAGGGCTCTATACTAGATTGCCTTTCCCTTCACACCAAATATATTTGATGAAAATAGCAGATGTAAAATTTGGTATTTTCGCCGGATGTTCGTCCCCAAAATATAGACGCTGTATGATTCATGTGGTTAATAGGTTAATCAAATAATACTTTTTACAAAACAGCATAGTTGGTGAATTATAGAAAGATATCAGACATGGTAGGCATTTAATATGATCCTATTTTCTAAGATTTCCATATTCACTAATCATTATCAGGCTTTCTGTGGTTCTGTAATTGCGCTCGTTGGACATTTCATTATCAGTCAAGGAGAAATGCTAAACTGGCAATGTGTGCATGAAAATAAAAAAGTATGATAGGTAATCATACAGTACATTGGTTCTTATGTTGGCACATTTGATAATCCTTTGTGAAACAATCTTTAGCAAATAAACCTTTTTGGCAAAAGTCCCATGTTAGGAAGAATCGAGCAAACTGTGTGAGTATAAAAGTGAGACCTTGTAGACTGAATTGTACACTGTCTGCAATCATGGGGAAGGTTCTCATTGTGGCTGGTAAGTTAACTGAAATGCATGTTGTACTTACTTTAAACCTTTCTTGAAATGATAATGTGGTTAAAGGCTTATAGTTCACCCAGAACTTACTTATTTTCTATCAATTACATCAAATTATTGTCTCAATGCAACAAAAACAAAAAAGAAAATTAATTCAAGGCTTCACAGGGTGTGTAATTGATAGAAAATAAGCACTGTTTTGGGCAAACTACTGCTTTAAAGGTGATGTTTAGTAAAAATGAGTGTTAAAGCTACATATCACTTTCACGTATGTAAAAAACATATTATTTTGAGAATTTGTATGGTAGAGTATATATATGCAATTGAATTGAATTGAATGGTGATTGTAGTTGGTCTACCTGCTCTTCTATTGAGATATTTAGACCCGGTGGTACAGTATGGTAGGGCCACTACTGGTTAAGTGGTGCATGCCTGAAAGTCAAAAAGCAATATTTCCCCTGAGCAAGCAGCAGGCATGCTCTGGTACAGTAGCTCACTGGCAACAGGTTCAGCATTTGCACAGGGGATCCGGGTTAAAATCATCCCAGATCAGAGGACAGGGAAATTAAAGGGTGCAGCTTTAAATAGCCCTATATAGCTATTCTGATCGTGATTATTGCAATAGTGGTTCAGTAACAGGGGCCTCCCTGTCATTCTCCAGCTCAGGAAAATACATTTAGAAGTCGGGGTACTCATTTCATTCAATCAGGAGAGAGAACTCATACACTAAACAAGTGTATTTGGAAGTGATATGTAAATAAATCAGCTAGCACCTTTACTGCAGTCATAAACAGAAGATAATTTAAGCTGTAAGATGCAATCAGATTTTAATGGATTTTGATTTTAGTTTAAGCTGACTTTTCTTCTTTTTCCCCCAGCTCTGGCTCTGTTGCTGCATGCGCAGCTCGGTGAGTTTTCTCTACAGTTTCAGAACAATAATGCACTATTTATTTAATTGGATGGAGGACATATTCAGTCTTCATTGGTCTCTTTTTTATATAACATTATGGATAGTAATGGACATATGTTATTTGCATAAATCAATACTATTGAGCACCCTTTATGTCTGTGTGTTGGTTAAAACAATATTGAACCAATGGAAAGTAGTGAAAAGTGCTTCAGACAAAACCTCTTAACTCAAGTAATTGCCATATATTATCTGAATACTGTCTTTAGGTACCCTTTTGGCAGCCAAATCAATGCATATCATTGGCATGAAATAGTTTGCAGGGATGTTAAAATGTCAAATGTATTGCTGTATTTAATGGTCATCACAGGGTCATCCTACATCCTGTCATGTTACTTCACCAACTGGGCCCAGTACAGACCACCTCCCATGGTCTACTTCCCCACCGACATCGACCCGTGTCTGTGTACCCATCTGCTGTACGCCTTCGCCACCATCAAGAACGGCAAGCTGGCCACCTATGAGTGGAATGATGTGACTCTGTATGGACAGTTCAACGCTCTGAAGAACCAGTGAGTCACAAGGACGCACGCACGCACGCACGCACGCACACACACACACACACACACACACACACACACACACACACACACACACACACACACACACCTTTTAAATACAAAACTCTATTAAGTTATTTCGAATTAAGTACAGAAGTTGTACGATCAGAATCTATTCAAAGCACAGAATAACGCTAATACAAAAAATATATTGTATATGTTATTGACATGTATTATAATGATTGATGCATTTAATGTGTAATGTTTGTATTATAACTATTTGATATAGTCCACTGCTGGACAGCTTGTGACCGCCTCCCCCTCCAATATTAGGCAATATGGACATTATGTATAACAATACACCCTAATCTGTGACTATATATTGTTAATCTCAATCTTCAAAGTAACAAGAAAATATTTGTCTTCAAAATGTAGTGGAATAGAAATAGCCAATAAAGTAGCAGAACATGTAAATGCTCAGGTAAAGTACTGTGCAAGTCCCTCAAAACTGTACTCAAGTACAATACTTATACAAACATAAATGTACTTAGTTATTTTCCACCATGGAACTGCAGAGGTAATATGTCAAAATTATTTGATGCAGTTCATAATCACTGTGGCATAACATTTATTGTTGGGCAGGAATGGAGACCTGAAGACCATGCTGTCTGTTGGAGGATGGAACTTTGGCTCTGCTGGGTGAGTGGCTGATGTGCATACCTTCTATACAACCTACTGTATGTTTTCAATTAAAACAAACATTATTTGATATAATCCTTGACTGGTATAGTTTTCAATATAACGACTTCTCTATCTCGTATTTTAGCCGGTAGTGTCTGTTAACGACACTCGCACCAAAATAACAATACAAGCATCGGAAATGCACAAGAAATTACATTGATGTTACATTCCAAAATAACCTCTGTGCCAGGACAATGCAGCGTTCATTTTGGTTTGAAAACTGAATGACTTTAATCAATCTATGCTCCACTGACAGGTTCTCCCAAATGGTGTCCAACTCTGCTAACCGTCAGACCTTCATTGACTCAGTCATCTCCTTCCTGAGGATGTATGAGTTTGATGGACTCGACATCGACTGGGAATACCCAGGAAACAGAGGAAGCCCATCTCAGGATCAGCACCTGTACTCCGTTTTCCTTGCGGTTCGTTAGCAGCCACATCTAAGTTAAAATAAGTTATGCTTGATATGATAAATGTATTTAATACTTTACCCAACAAATGAATAATGGTGTGTTTACATCCATTTTCCACCAGTTATCTGGAGTTGGGTCACAGAGGTATAAGAGTTTTTAGCAGAGAATACCAGACTCCCTTTCCAGGGCTACATACAGTAATTGGCTAACTCTGGGGGATCCCTAGGCGTTCCAAGGCCAGTGTGGTTCTTGGTCTGCTCCGTGGTCTCTTCCCAGTGGGGAAAGTGCCTGGAAAACTGACCTGGGGACCACCCAGGAGGCATTAGATGCTTCCTGACATATAGATAGGATGATTGAATCACGTTAACTGTCTCCTCTCCATGCAAAGGAGCAGTAAACAAGGATGTCAGCATGTGAAAACAGTGCTACTACTTGAATTTAAAAGTCTTGTGTTTCTGTTTCAGTAGTTCAATCAATACTATATTGTCTTCTACCCGATGACATTAAACAGGAGCTGAAATCTGCCTTCGAGGCCGAGGCTAAGAAGACCAACAGACATCGTCTCCTGGTATCCGCTGCTTTGGCCGCCGGCAAGGGCACCATTGACTCTGCTTATGAGATTGAGAGCATTGGCCAGTAAGCATGTGACGATATAATACATATTATGTCCTTCTAATAATATTCACAATTTCATTATTGATTAGAGTTACAAAACGTAACTAAGTTTCAGATTTTCATTCCTATTCTGTTGATGTGATGAATGTATGGTGGTGCTCACATGCTCTTCTCCACATCCCAGGTCTCTGGATATGATGAACATCATGTCTTACGACTACCACGGATCATGGGACCCCTTCACAGGCGAGTGCAGCCCCCTGTTCAGGGGCCCCAACGACGACGGTGGCTTCATCTATTTCAATATTGTGAGTAGAAAAATGTCTGCAGTTCAGTGGGGATTGCCACACATGTACAATGCAGAAAAGTATATAGAAATACCACAGTGTAGACATATCTGGATATTGACTTAAAAGTACAAAAGTATTAGGATCAAAATAATTAAAGTATCAAAACAAATTAGGCCTACTCATATAGATTAGACATTATTTCAGAATAATAAGTATTACTTATACTTCATGTAGTATAATTAATGATAATGTATTTGTTGGTTATATTTTATATTGCTAATCTCATCCTGCAAAGTAATTGAGTTATCACATAGTAGTCTCATGGTAGTGGTACATTTGCCATGTAGTATCGTATAACATGGAAATAGTCAAGTAATACTAGCACCTCAAAATTACAGTATAGTTACAGTAGAGTAAATCAATTTGGTTAATACTTTCCACTACTGAAGAGTGCAAATGTTGAAAACCGAAAACATGATAGCGTTTTGTTAAATACCTGTTTAACTGCAACACTGTTGTGCTCTGTTCCAGGACTACACCATGAACTACTACAAGAACCAGGGCGCCCCAGCGGAGAAGCTGCTCATTGGTTTCCCAACCTATGGTGCCTCGTTCACCCTCAGGAACCCTGCCGTCCATGGCGTGAAAGCCCCCATCGCTAAAGCTGGAACTCCAGGGAAGTACACCCAGGAGGCTGGAGAGCTGGCTTACTTTGAGGTACGTGTACGGTGACCAGATGTCTCAGTTTGACTGGGATTCATTTCCACAGGTTCAAGTTAGTTTCCAGAGTTCCGACAAATATCTCTAAAACACTACAGAATTGTTCCAGCTTTCACCATAGTCAAAATAATAACACTTTTCAGTCTGTATGTTTGTCATGTTCTGTTCATAAGAAAGGTAAAAGTAAGTAAAGAAAGGTGTCACTAGGTGTGCTACAGTAAATACTAAGCTAAATTCAAGAGATTCTATTATAGAGCCCTGGTGGACAGCAGTCCATATACATATTATATATATATATATATTAGGGTTTACATGCAGTGCTAATAAAGTTTTCGTCAAAATTACAGATCTGTGGATTCTTGGAAGGAGCAACTCAGGTTTGGAACTCACCTCAGGACACCCCATATGCCTACAAAGGAAACCAATGGCTGGGCTATGACAACGAGAAGAGCTTCCAGATCAAGGTAAGGAAGCAATAGCAATTCATATGCATGTACATGTTGTACATGCCATGCCATGATAAGATATTATTACTATACACTATACAGTATGTTTGTGATAGGTTGAAAGCACTGTTTTGTTATATGCAATAAGCATAACATATCACTGAAATCAACACGAAATAGTGTATGACAATGACAAATGACAAATGACAAATGACAACATTTGTTAAGTGCTTTGTTATTTCTTCTTTTCTCAATTATTGAGAGTTGAGACTTTTATTGATCCCTGAGGGACACCAGTAAACAAATGAATTGTTTCAAGTATTTAATTGCCACTAATTGTAGTCTTGACTCATTTGATGGGAGCAAATGCATGTGAATATTCTCAACCCTTTTCATTTCAAGGATCTCCAGTTTCAAACTGTAAATGTATTACCCCATGCACGAACCCCCATAACTCTCAGACTTATAGACCTGTAATGGTTGGTCCTTTGGTTCCTAACTATCAATAATTTACCTGGAGACCCCCTGGAACCCTCAGAAGGACCCCAGGGTTCCCAGCCCAGACCCCACGTTGAGAACTGCTGCTGTACGGGACATCTCTTGCATATTTATCATAATATTTCAGTATTGTTTATTCATGACCTGTCTGTAGGTTGACTGGCTGAAGAAGAACAACTTCGGTGGTGCCATGGTGTGGACCCTCGACATGGATGACTACAAGGGCACATTCTGTAACCAGGGAAAATACCCTCTGATCAATGTTCTGAAGAAGAGCCTCGGTCTGGAATCAGCATGTAAGAATCTAAATCTAAAATAAAGTACCGGTGTGAACTGGTATGTGCACACATTCTGAGGAGATTTAATCACCTTGGGAAAACGTTGAGCGAAAACAGCTTTGGTGTTGAGGGAAAAACTCAATGGACATATAGAGCCCTGGGTTTAGGGCTTAATTTGTTGCACAATTATCACTATATCAAAAATATGCAACATTATAATACAAACAATACATACAAAAGTGTTGACGTGACGTCAACTAATCAACTATAATACTTATTTCCAGCTTGCAAAGCTCCAGCCACACCCCTCCCCCCAGTGCCAGGTGCTTCCACCACCAGCGGTGGCGCTGCCGCTACAACAACTAAACCCATCCCAACCAAGCCTAGCGGAGGTGGCGGGTCCAGCGGAGGTGGAGGATCCAGCGGAGGCGATTCTGGCTTCTGCCAAGGAAAGTCCGGTGGGCTGTACCCAGACCCAACAAACAAGAATGCATTCTACGAGTGCAGCCAGGGCAGGACCTACCTCCAGCATTGTGCCAGCGGCCTGGTCTTCGACACGTCCTGCAAATGCTGCAACTGGGCCTAAAAGCCATATGGTTACAGATTGACTAGTTAACTGCTCAAGAGGCAGGAAGCCTCTCTGTTTTGAATTTGTTAACTCTTCAGATGGATAACTATGTTGAATGTGACTCTGTCCTCTTGAGTGGTTGATTTAGAAAGCAATCCAATAAACATTGCAGTTGCTGAAAATGTTTTGTATTCACTTTCTTTGCTGGTGATGATTATATCAAGTGCAATGACACAACCATGCACACACACACACACACACACACACACACACACACACACACACACACACACACACACACACACACACACACACACACACACACACACACACACACACACACACACACACACACACACACACACACACACACACACACACACACACACACACACACACACACACCTTTTAAATACAAAAGCTCTCGCCGTTTTAATGCACATGTCATCATTTACAGAATCTCAACAAAGTCACACCAAATTTACAAAACGATACATTTATCTGCAATAATATTGTTGGACATCTTTGATTTACATCTAAGAAATAATGAGTAATAAGAGTTTGAAGTTACTATCCCTAAAAGTAGCAAAATATTGATGACTTCCTTAAAGCTACAATCCAGGATTTAATCCTTGACTTTCACTACATTATGCTGACACATTTCGTCTTGTTTGGTTCTAAAGTTAATGTTAATGTTAAGCGGACAACATAATACATTGCAGCACTTTACTGTAATTCGATATCATTGCATTTATCTCTGTCGGTTAGGGGGAGTAAGAGAGTAAAAAAGTAAAAAGTACATAATACGTATATGGATTGTAGCTTCAACAAATTATTTTATATCAAGCACAATAAAAATAAGTTGTGCATTCTTCAAGTGCTTACAGGGAAACACTCCTCAGCTGCTCTGGTTGTGGTTTTCTTCTTTCTGCTCGATGGTTTGGGTAGAATTATTAAATACAACTGTTGGCTCCTCCACCATGGCTGTCTTTTTGGATGTTCCTTTTGGATGGAGGGCAGGGTGGGAAAGAAAGAGAGATATGATGAAACCAAGGGGAGTTTTATCATGAGCACAATTACTGATTATAGCAATGGTTTGAGAAAGCTAATGAGTAATATAACCCTACACCCAAATGTGTGTGAAGCCTGACATCTAGTTGTGAAGTAGGGTAATGCACCATCTGCCACAGGGCATCTCTATGAAGCAGCAGGCAAAGCTCAATTATTGATCATATATCAAAGACATTGTTTGGAGAACAAGGATGTATCATTGTTTGCCTAGAAAAAGTTATGATTTTTGTTCTGTTTTCTTCAGTGGTAAATCCTTCATGTTTTAGTGGGCCTTTAGCACTCTATGGGGCGTCGTCACCTGGCTCCAAAACAAGCCAATAGCAGACAGCCGCTGCAATATACCCAGCTTTTCACCAGTCAGGCAGGCCTCCCATAGATTTGGGGTTAGTTAATAATAATGAAAGATGTACCTGTGAGGTAGTTTTTGTGCATCCGATGGAACAGCAACAGAACGAAGAAGAGGATGAAACCAGCACAGCCGATGACCACCCCACAGACCAGGAAGCTGTAGCTGCCTTCAGTCTGAATAATCTGCACAGAAATTAAGGTTGAACACGAATTAAACATATGGATTTCTTCTCAATCTCTGCTACGAGGAGTTCACCAAGGCTGTAAGGTCCCCTATTTTCCTTCTATACCAAATGTCTTCATTGTAAACAGACACAATGCACCACAACTTGTAGATCGGCTATTGTCATCAAATCCTCACCCCCAGAATATGTGGTTAAACTATAACTCTGTGTGTGTGCTTGTAGATCTCCTGCAGAATGACACCCATCAGTCTTACCGATCCAACCACAACCTGCATCACCATCTCCCCCATCCCTGCGCTCGTCACCAGGACAGACGTTGCACATCCTGAATGGAAAGAAAGAGCGTACAGCATTTATTTACTGTGTCTGTGCCTTTATTACAGTCTTCATTTCAATGTACAGGCCACACTGTCGCTTTCCAGATCTGATCTTCAAGCTAACAATGAGTCGCAGACAACACAGATTATAAATAAGGCGCTATTGTGTTATTGATTATGCCAATTGTGTTTAGCTACCCTGTTATCCCATTTTTGGGGCGGGAACCCCTTTTGGTGTTAGAATTAAGAATTAATAACAGATCTACAAGCTCATAGCGCGCCACCGAGTGGCGCGCTACGAGCTTGTAGGTCTGCTATTTTTGAAAAATCGAAGAACGACTGACATAGAAACATAGCTTTTTCAGAAAACTGTCAGGATGTAGAAGACATTTTTTTAATCTGATCTCAGGTCAAAATGGGTTATATATACCTTGGTAGTCGAGGATATCTTCAGTATAGGCCACCATGCAGGGGAATATGCTGCTGAGGAACAGGCCACACAAGCAGGTGCCAATAAACAGAAAGACGTTGCTTGTGTAAAAGATAAGCAGCAACAACACGGTGACAATGACGCCCGCCTGGAGGACACAGAGGACAAAGCACCGTTAGCAACACAGAAACCTAAGGGTATCAGTCAACACTTGAAGTGGAACAGCGTTATGCGTCATAGTAACGTCTGTCTCTGCCTTCCCTACAACACCGTGAACACGTCCTATAGCTTTCCTCGGTGTGGAATGACCTCCCCCACCAGTTAGGAATGCAGGCTCACTCCCTGCAGTCTGAAAACTAAACTCTTCAGACTGACTCCTTATTGCTTGTATCACTTTTTGTGCGTCACCGCCTGTACTCCTCATTCCTTTTATCACTTCTTGTTGTCTAATTGTTTCATAGATGGTAGTTATACCAGGAAGATGTTTGCATATTGTTTTTTATAATAGATACAGTAGACATATCGTTGCTAAAATTTTGAGGTTTTTGTTTTTGTTTTCTCCATAAATCAGTGCTATTACACACCTGTCTGTGTGTTGTTTCGAAAACCCCTTTTGGTGTTAGCCACCGAGTGGCGCGCTACGAGCTTGTAGGTCTGCTATTTTTGAAAAATCATGAAAATGTGGCGCAAATCTTTGAATATATACTTCAGAGCGAACATTTTTAACTAAAATATTTGCTTCTGGGGGGGGTCCCTGGAACAACATATTTTCAGATGGGGGTCTGTGGCCAAATACAGATAATTCCGGGGGTCCTTGACATAAAAAGGTTGAGCACCACTGACATAGAAACATGGGTTTTTCAGAAAAATGTGTTTAGAAGACTTTAATGTTAATGTTATTTACCAGGTTGAATATGAGCAGCTTGACGGGCTGGATGCGGACAGAGAGTGCGATGGACAACAGGCGGCCGGCCGTGATGGCCGCCCAGAAGATACTGGCCAGGTAGCCTGCCGTCTTGTTGGGCAGTGACATGGGAGCTGCCACGGCATACGTATACACAAAGCCAGCATACGCACCCTGACAATACAAAAGCAAGAACAAAACACAGATGTTTATGTTTTCTGGGTACGGGTATAAAGGCAAACACTGCACTGTAGTCATTGTGCCTATGCCTGAATTAACATTAATAGATAAATTAAGAAGAAAGATAGCACATTATATTCAAATATTCGCACGTCTCACTTACCACAATACCATCGGTCATGAAGAGCACCATCCCACCCAAGATATGAATCATAAAAAATGACACCGGCAGTCCACGCAGGTTATCGTTCTGACAACAGCCAAAGATATCTCCATGACCTGAAACACAACATACATTTCACCATGCTCAACGTCATATTTTATTCATCTTTTATAAAGGTGCAATCAATCAGTGATACAACTATAATGGATTAATCCTCACCGGAATAAAAAAGAAAGATATATAGCACTTGATCGGGGGTGCATGAGTGCACTGGCCTGCCGGGCTGAGGCACAGCTAGGGGCCCAAGAGCTCAGGGGGACCCTAGTCAGAGCCTTTGTGTCAATTGTCACTGTTGTTAACTTCTCAAAGGGCTTTGTCCAGTCATTCATGGGAATAGCAGAGCCCTAGCTAATAGAGTCCTATGGAATAGCTTAAACATCCACTTTCTATATATTACAAGAACCCATCATAATGCCTTTTAAGTATCCAGACAGTTTATCAACAGGGCTTTAGAGGGACATGCGAAGTCTGTGCCAGGGGTCTGTCTCACAATGCGCCTATACTGTCGTGTATACACTTTAATACATGTTTCTGTTATCTACATGATTGAGTCAGCTCTTGATAAAACGACTATTACTTTAATAAATAAACATTTATTTTGATTCATGATAGGGTAGGAAAGTTCCAAAAACATTGTTGTACATCTACATCGTCATGGGGCAAAACACCACAGGCTGGTGGTTATTAATTTGTTTGGCGCAGCTGTCTTGTTTACTAGTCTGCCATGTTTTTAATCTGTTGTAGTTTTTGACCTGAACTGGAAAACTACAAAATCAGCCTATTGAGCACCGAATTCTGACGTCAATATCGGTAGAGGATGCAAATCCATCCCAGCCAAAAACAATAGATACCTCCCTGACAATAACGCAGAGACAGCTTGTTTATTTTTGGACCACAATGTTTACATGAAACGATTTAAAGATGACCCCATGTTATTCTCCATAGAGAAATTACTTCCGTGAACCAGGCAGAACCAGGGGATGAGCGAGTGACGTCAGGACTTCGGCGCTCTATGGCCCCTCTGTTCAGAACAATCCTGGACTGGACCTCTTAATGACATAGACAAAGGATACAGTGCCTCCTACTGGTACGTCTAAGAAGTGTCTTCCACACAAGGCCTCCTGAGGAGCATCTATTCAGTTGCTTCTTACCTCCAGTTTCCTGTTGTTTTGACTCCAAGTCGAGCCCGTCTGCCCCCTGCTGGTTCTCCATGGCCAGTTCATCTTTATCCAGCAGTGTAGGGTTGGTGCTGGGACAGCAGGGGAGCAGCTGTTCTCTGTACATCAGAAACAGCACTGCCATGGGCACCGGCAGCTGTGGGTGGGGTTTACAGATGGACATGAAGTCTCAGCATAAAGTAATGAAAGTCAAAGATTAACCAACTAGAAATAGGTGGTGAAAGGGTCAAGGTCACTGTGTGACCTCACAAAACATGTTCATCAAAGTCCTTCAGGGTCTTCTTCATTCACTACTACATGGTGAGTCTGGAGGACAGACACGGAGATGTACGTACACGGCAACTGGCTGGTGGAGGCATACAACTGCCTTGCAGTACTTCTAGTATGGTCAGGACCAGTTTTTTAAGTTTTAGGATGTGTAAAGGACCACTTCACCCGTTTTCGACCTATCGTCATATAATTGGTCCGTACTCTAATAATCATTATAATAGGGTGCCATTTTTGTACATAAACGTGCACGTTTGGTGCGCATTTATCCGCACATGAAATGTATTAGGTCTTGGGCTATGTTAGTACTATGTAGGGGTTTTGTAACAATTATGGTTAAAATGTATTTGAAATAATTTACATTGTATTTCAGTCATTCTGTTGAATTCTATTCAGGTATGTCAAATATGTTTGATGACAGAAAATACATTTGAGACCCCACCGTCAGTGTCCCGCGAGTCTCGACTCCCGACCCCACTTTGGGAACCCATGTTTTATATTATAGTTTGTTGATTACTTTTGGTCTACTTTCTTTATTTCTTTAAAAAGCTCTAAAAGTTAAAAGTCCTTAAATTGTTAACTCTCATCCGGGACCACCCATTTAAAAAGATAATAATAGCCAGGTTGAGAACCACTGCTTTTAATATATATTTTTTATCCCATGATTTTGTAACCCATTTTTCACCCCTGTGTCAATCATCTAATGTGATCCTGGGCTCTACACACCCTCCACCAACCTGGTCCCCATATATGGGGGACAAGGGGAGAGCAACGGACTTGAACACATGCTTCCTTCATGCCCGAGTGTCCAAGTTGCTCCTTTACACCTGACAGGGGGGAGTTTCCCTGGTTGGATGTAGCGCGTGGAAGGAACACGTTATTCCAACCAGTTCCTTTCCCCTCCATCAGGCGCCCAGATGGAGGCCCAGGCTGGCCAGGGGGAGGCAGTTTAGTGACCAGGATTACCTGGAGAACCACTGCTTTTAGGCAATGTGTCTGGTCTGTGATTGTGGTGTCAAAACAAATCAAACCATTCCAGTGTCTTACATTGATAAGTGCCATAATCCAGAAAGCAAAGTGCACAATGGACTCCTCCTCTGGCTCAGCGTGGGCGGGCAGGAGGTTCTGGTTGAGGCTGATGTTGTGGAGGACCATGGGACTGTTACGCAACGTGTTCCTGAAGTGATGCATGATCTCAGTGTTGTTCCCAGTGTGGTTCCCGCAGCCCGTCTCTGACAGGAATGGATCTGCGATCAGCGGACTCACCAGGGCTCCGAACCCGATGAAGAAATGCAACGCCTGCAGAGTGCGGGGAGTGGAGACATCGAAGAATAACGGCTATTTTTTCTCTCAAGCAGAAATTCTGGCTGAATCGACAATAATAAACTTTGAACCGTTTCAAACATCATTAATAGGTACTGTACTTTCTACAGCTGCTTGCACGGCTCTGCAGAAGTCGGTCTGTGTGTCTGTACTGTTAATGTACTGTACTGTACTGGAGTTAATCTAGCATATACTGTATATTGTGCACACAGGCCAGGATACTTTACATTGTGTTATGGAAGTCAATGGGGCTCTCAGCCATGTCATAGATCTCTAACTTCTTATCCAAGATATATATATATATATATATATGTGTGTATATATATATATATATATATATATATATATATATATATATATATAAGCATAGTCATGAAGACGATGGATGGAGAGGATGCTGCTACAGTAGATGCTACTTGACTGTTAATGCTATCAAAATCACACACTGTTTTGCAGCCACAAAGCCGCTGGCAGTAGATTGCTAAATTGCTTCTTCCCACAGACAATCAGATATAAATGAAACGATATGAACCATCTGGCCAGAGAGCAGAAAAATAAGCTCGGGAAATGCTAATATACCCGAGTTTACATTTACACACTCTCAGATTCAGACGAACAATGAGGAGTTTACTATGTAGATTGGAGTCCCATGTCAAAAGAAATCATGAATATGTGCTCACGTAGCTTACTCAAAGCATAACACTGAAGATGTTAGATGGACCCTGAAAAGTCCCGAGAGCACAAAAGCCTGGTCCTGACTTTATCATAAGTCTTAACCAAATGTATACATGCACGAGTAGTTTCAGAAGAATAACATGTTTTATTGGATCCGTGGCCTTATGAATATTAAACTGGCCATCCTTGATGATGATGTCTTGACGTCGCTAGAAATATTTACATCAATAGCACTTTAGCCATGCAAACCCAGCATACTTAATTGCCCGGGGTCCCCGGGGACTCTACTATACAAGGCCTGCTAGTACTTTCCTCAATACCAAATCTCCCCAAATACTGTAGCTGGAATAGCCCCAGAATACAGACGCTAGGGTTTACCTTAGTCCTATCCTTGGTACCCAGGCTTTAGTTTAGGGTTTACCTTAGTCCTATCCTTGGTACCCAGGCTTTAGGGTTTACCTTAGTCCTATCCTTGGTACCCAGGCTTTAGTTTAGGGTTTACCTTAGTCCTATCCTTGGTACCCAGGCTTTAGGGTTTACCTTAGTCCTATCCTTGGTACCCAGGCTTTAGTTTAGGGTTTACCTTAGTCCTATCCTTGGTACCCAGGCTTTAGGGTTTACCTTAGTCCTATCCTTGGTACCCAGGCTTTAGTTTAGGGTTTATCTTAGTCCTATCCTTGGTACCCAGGCTTTAGGGTTTACCTTAGTCCTATCCTTGGTACCCAGGCTTTAGGGTTTACCTTAGTCCTATCCTTGGTACCCAGGCTTTAGGGTTTACCTTAGTCCTATCCTTGGTACCCAGGCTTTAGTTTAGGGTTTACCTTAGTCCTATCCTTGGTACCCAGGCTTTAGGGTTTACCTTAGTCCTATCCTTGGTACCCAGGCTTTAGGGTTTACCTTAGTCCTATCCTTGGTACCCAGGCTTTAGGGTTTACCTTAGTCATATCCTTGGTACCCAGGCTTTAGGGTTTACCTTAGTCATATCCTTGGTACCCAGGCTTTAGGGTTTACCTTAGTCCTATCCTTGGTACCCAGGCTTTAGTTTAGGGTTTACCTTAGTCCTATCCTTGGTACACAGGCTTTAGGGTTTACCTTAGTCCTATCCTTGGTACCCAGGCTTTAGGGTTTACCTTAGTCCTATCCTTGGTACCCAGGCTTTAGGGTTTACCTTAGTCATATCCTTGGTACCCAGGCTTTAGGGTTTACCTTAGTCCTATCCTTGGTACCCAGACTAGGGTTTACCTTAGTCCTATCCTTGGTACCCAGGCTTTAGGGTTTACCTTAGTCCTATCCTTGGTACCCAGGCTTTTACTTCCGTTTGCATTCGGCTCAATAAGAAAAGCCTGGGGAAATTCGTATTGGAAGATTTGGCATAGGAAGCCCACTTCCTTGTATTTGGCTAACCAATAACAGTGCAGAGAGGCGTCTCTCCAAATGTGTTGATGTCAGTGTTCTCTACCGGGGAGGGGGAGGAAGGGGCTGGGCAGGTGCTCAGATCAGTGAACCAATAGGATCCATGGCCGTGCTCACGTCGGCACCAATAGGACCACGCCTTGTACTCGCTGGCACCCGCCCCTCTAGCCCAGAAACCACACAGGCTGGGCCAGGCTATACCGTAGTCCAGGTTAGTTATACAGTACCTGCAAGAACATGGCGGAATCCTTCTGATAAATGGTGACCAGCTGGATGTTGGCGATGGTATCGATGATGCCCATGGCCAGCCCCGACACCGCCATGGCGATGGCCAGAATCAGCACCGTGTTGCACCATGGTATTATGGCAAATATTACAGAGATGACGAGAGCAGAGATAAACAAGGCAGACAGAGCGCTGAACAACCTTTAGGGGAAAGACAGAATAAAGTGAGTTATTGTATCCCCATGTTTCTATTGAGAAAACAATAATTGTACAGTGTTAATTAAATACAATTCTCATTTTTGTATCTGCAGTGCAGAACAAAGAAAATAAAAAACAAATACAATTCTGTGGAGTAAAGTAAAGTAGTTTACAGTATCAACATACCACACGCACACACACACTTATATACTTAGTTAACTGGGGTCCCACTCCTTTGTCCCTCTAGTCTAGACCACTGGTTCTCAAACACCTGGGTCGGGACCCATTTGTGACACATTGTCATGGGTCATAAGTAAATGTCCCGTTATTTTATTTCTCCTACATTTTGTTAAATCAAAGAAATCAAAATAATAAAATTTCTCTTTTGGGCCTAGTTAAATGTTGCTAAAAGGTTTGGGTCCCAGTGCTCTAGAACAAATCTCTTTACCCCAGAATATAGGGATGCTAGGGTTCATGCGGTTAAAATAAAATGTTAGACCTTTAAAATAAATTCCGGATTGCGCAACTTCACCTACAGAAACAGTACAAATACACCATGAAGCTACTCACGTTTTCTTGAAAACACCACCAATGGAGCTGCCAATGAGCAAGCAGAACTGCTGAGAAAAGAAAACCCAGGTGATCTGACTGAGCGTGGAGTTGGTCTGGCACTGCAAGTCCAATATTGTAGGTCCAAGAAACGCGATGCAGAGTCCAAAGCTGAAGAACACACTCCAATAGGTCAAAGTGTGATGGGCATTCCGTTTGAACAGAGTTAGTATCCTCTCTTCCACAAACATCCTGACTGATACTTCAGAAACGTGGAGGCGTAACACAGATTCACAGAATGTCTTTCCAGTAAGTAAGGAACTATAGATCTCAGTATGAGATACCAACTAGAGTAAGATTCTTGCCATCTTGATTTCTTTTAAAGCTGCTCCAGGGCTGTGCCCTCCTCTTTGAATTGCATAACTGAAAGGATGTCCTCTATAGTTAATGGGTAAAGTGGAGTTTCTTCTAACAATAATGTCTATTTCAATTGTGTCAATCATTTGCAATGAAAAAGAAAACAAAAACGTCTGTGTTGAAATCCTATCCAAAAGAACGACTTTATGTGTCATCATACATGGACTACTAGGATGTACTGTACATTGCACAACTTTGACAGATGCCTGTTGACGGTAGAGTACATATATCACTCATACTGTAGACTGTTAATATATTCATTCACATATTCACTGTTGATATCCATTCTTATATTTGTCGATAATCTCTTCTTTCACAATCATTGTATGGATATTTATTTCAATTCCCCAAATCTATCCTTTTATTTAGATATGCACGTTGTACGGGCGGCATAATATTACATTCCCTCCCGTTACCATATGCGGGATCGTGAGGCCAGTGCCAGTGAAATGCGCGAAATAAGCAAAGAAGTAGATCCACATCCGCCCGACCCGGAAGTGATTGCCCTCCATAGCTGTAGTCTTGAGTAGACTGGCCCCAAGTTGTGGACTAACGCCCGGGCGATTCATATTCTTAGAGCAATTAATGTTTAATGTTTTATTAGGTGCTAAAGATACTACTATACTTTATCCCATTCTGAGCACAAAAACCACTAATAACCACGCACGCACGTGGCATGTGCACCGGCGATCAGGAGTAAAAATCAAATCTCGTAATCTCGTGATTGGCATATATGGATCAAATAGCTATCCATGAGATAGTTAATCTTTGCGTCGACTACTTTAAAAATATATATCTTGAAAACTACCAATGTGGATTGTCATAGAATTTGCTGTGCACCTTCATGCTCTGTGGAGGATGACCCTCACTGATTATAGTGACCTCATGGCCTTTCTAGCGTCACACCGTACTGTATATCTACAAATCAAACTGGTTTTCTGGCATGAAGTAAAAATATCAATACAGGAATGTAGAAATAATAATAATAAATGTTAGAAGTATAAGTCTGGAATTAACATGGACAACATGGACAACAATATGTGCAAAAGTAAATCTATCTTCACTTACTCCTAGAATCTTAGAACATAATTACAAGTTTATTTTCAAAACATACTTAACCCCTGTTTGTCTAAACAAAATGTCCAGGGAGAACTCTCCTCTATGTAACAGATGCAAACTGCATTTGGGTACCTACCCGCATATGTTCTGGTTTTGTCCAAAAATCAAACCATTTTGGCAAATAATTCATGATCAAATTGAAAAAAAAGTAAAATTGAGAAAATCTCCTCTGTTATACCTGTTGGGGGCAGACCCAAATGTAAAGTTGAGCTCTGCTCATAGAAAATTATTTGATCTATTTAGATTCTTAGCAAAGAAATGTATCTTAATTTTTTGGAAGACAGATGAAATACCCTCAGAACATATGTGGATGGCCCAAATAATGTCAATACTACCACTGGAAAGACTCAAGTATGAAACACAAAATAAGGCAGATGTATTTGTAGAGGTATGGACCCCCTTTTTAAATCATATTGAAGAGCGCATTTGACTCTGTTTAGGACGGAACCCACCTTAACGTGCACACATACATTATACAACCCATGTACCACTTGGAAACTATTATTTATTAGCTATTTTTCATTTTATTTTAATTATTTAGTTCTATTTTTTTTCCTTGTTTATTCATTGTTGTTTTTATGTAAGTAACTGTCTTGTATGTAAGTCTGCTGTGTTTGTCCTTGTGTCTACGTAAAGAAAACCCTCAAAATAAATAATATTAAAAAAAAAGAGTCTGGAATTAAAAATGTACAGTACTTGCGACTGTTGGTCGCATTTACTATAAAAACCCTCATCTCATATACTTAATAACTGGGTGGGGCATGCATTTCCAGAATCTTCCATTTCACAGGTATTCAAATAAGCTTTCAAATGGCCGAAATGTATATAGGGTTGAAGTGGTAAATGCATGTTTTGTTATAATAATCCAAATCTACAAAGTAACTATAGTAACTAAAGCTTTCAAATAATTGTAGTGGAGTAAAAGTACAATATTGGTCTCTGAGCTGTAGTGGAGCACTGGAGTAGTAAAAGTATAACACATTGGAAATACTCCAATAAAGTACCTCAAAGTGTACTTAAACTACAGTAATTGAGTACATGTTACTTTCCCACCACCATCTCTAAATGAAAGACACCCACAATGAACTTTACAGTATCTTCAACTGTGTGTGTAACTGTCAAAATGTCAGCAGCGAAAAGGGTTTGTGTACACACGCCGAGTTCTCAACGTGGGTTCACTGAAAAGTTATAAAGCTTAAATAGTGATGAGATGAGAATAACATTAGGTTCTGTGACAAAGTACAGTAGCCTATAAATGTATTAAAACTCACACTCAATTTCAGACTAGTCACTAGAGTTCAGGAGGGTGCCTGGGAATTAATTGCGAACGCAGTGAGCACTTACTATGAGACCTAGCAGATCATGTCTGTGTGTCTGTCCGTCTGTCCGTGTGTCTGTCCCGCTATCCAAATATGGAGTGTGTTGCATCAGCAATCACTCAGCTCCATATATGGGCACAAAAGGGGCCAGGTCCACTCAGCTCCATATATGGGCACAAAAGGGGCCAGTGATTTGTTTGTTGTGGACCTGGCCCCTTTTGTGCCCATATATGGAGCTGAGTGCGTTCGCTTCCCGCGTCCGCGCGTCTTACTCGTTATAATAGTATAGGTTGGGTAGGGATGGGTAAATGTATAGGACAAATGTATGTGTATGTAAAGTATGTAACAAAAAATATTAAAATAACTAAAATATGAATTATAAACATAAACATAATGAAGCTCACATCAGCAGATAGCGTTGTGACTGTGAGCATGCAGATTTTTTAGATCATGGACATAATTTGGTATAAGTCTCAAAGTACTGTGAGCCTCTTGCCTCAGCGTGTCCTTAATGTCTCACGGCTTGTTACAGTGAGCCTATGTGCAGTATTGGGTACTGTACATTTTATGATTTATAAACCATGAACCATAGGTTGTCTTATACAACATAAACAGGCTTTAGAGTGCAGGTAAAAAATAATAAAAACCCTAAGCAGGGCTTTCCCCAATTCATGCAGCCATTCTGGACGATTTCTGTAATGAACAATGATGAGTAATACTTTTTTATTGTACAAACACTGCAGGCGTATGAGTCAAACTTATTTGACTCATACTTATTACCTAGTTTCTTTAATCATTCTATGGGTTGAGTAAAGCTTTACTCACTGGTTGTGGACCAATAAGGACTTCCGCCACGGTTGTAAATGGAGACAGGAAAAGAAGAAAAGATAGATATCACGACAGCCATACAAATCTTTATCTTAACCCATTCTGACCTGAGATCAGATTCTAAAAATGTCTTCTACATCCTGACAGTTTTCTGAAAAAGCTATGTTTCTAAGTCAGTCGTTCTTCGATTAAAAAAAAATAGCAGATCTACAAGCTCGTAGCGTGCCACTCGGTGGCGCGCTATGAGCTTGTAGATGTGCTATTTTTCAATAGCTAAAGCATAACATAATGCTAACGCTCAGAATGGGTTAAAGGACCACTTCACCACTTTTCAACCTACCTTCATATAATTGGTCCTCACTAATGTTCATGATAAAAGGTCACCATTCTTTTCTACTCTGCCTGTGTCTCATGGGAGGGCTGTGGGCAGTTCAGAAACCCGTCCACCAGTGACATATCATCGATGGGAAATCCAAGCTAAGCACCAGCATGCGTACACAGGCCGGCAGCACAAAAACCCTGCCTCTCATAAGATGCAATGGAAAAGTTCAAACGTGTAAAAAATGCCCCATCAAACTTTGTTTTTCTCCCAATGTGCAGGAGGAATGGGAGGTGCGCTCATGATCACGGCAGCAGAGCCTTTTTGTGCATGGCTGCACGCACACCTGCAGCCCATCAAGTATAATTCATGCTTCGTCCTGCGATGGTGTCACGCACGCAGACCTCTAAGCACAGTCGCATCCGCATTGTGATGTGAGCTTGTATATCAGCTGTTCTCTGCGTGCAATACTGCCAACACACAAGAGGAGGTTGAATGCACCTCACTAGCCAACACACAAGAGGAGGTTGAATGAACTGAAACCAGTGCTCCCCAAAACAATAGGTTTGGAGATCTGTTGGGAATTGATTACATGAAACAGTCACCCGTGCGACCAGTCTCAATGTTTGTAAACAAATAATTGGTCTATAGAAACTGCAGGCTTTCTATTCCTGAAAAGTTGCAATGCAATAATGGAAGCCATCGTTCTCGCGATAATAAAAATCTAAATATACATATATTTTTTAATCTTGTTTAATCTTGTCGCCTTTATTTTATATTTTGTATGGAGGGACAGACAGTAGGCTGACAGGAAATGGGGAGAGAGATGGGGAGAAGACATGCAGTAAATGCCGTCGGGATCAGGAGTCGAACCCGCGGCACACTGCCAGACTGGATTACCAGCCAAGGTGCCTGGACCATTGAGCCATGGCCCAGGTCAGTGGACGGCTTTCTGAACTGCCCACAACCATCCTATGAGACACAGACTGAGTAGGGAAGAAAATGTGGTATTTTATCATGAACATTAGTGAGGACCAATTATATGAAGATATGTTGAAAAGTGGTGAAGTGGTCCTTTAACTGTTGTCGAGATTCATCGTGTACATTCAATCAATAGCTCTATTTGAATTCTTTGTTGATATTGTCTTTATGACCGACTGGTGTCTTGACTTATGCCATACTTGATTACTACAGTAGTTATTGGTCATACAGTATATGAGGTTTCTCTAACATCAGTGATTTTAAGTGTCTTCCCTGTGCTTTCAACCTTGCTGCTATCGCTGCAATTACACGTGAATTTCCCTCCTGGGATCAATGAAGCTTTATGTTATCTCATCAAATTCTGTATGTGCTACCATTACACAGTATCCAATATGTTTTTGATGACAGGATACAGCAGAAGCATGATTAGAGCACTGCACAAGCTATCAATGACCCGCAGGGTTGATTTTGACTGCAAATTTTGATTTAGTTTAGTTATAGTCTTTTGAATACAATTTCATTTATTTTTTGTCATTTTAATCACATGAAAAGTTAGTTTTAGTCTACTACATATCATAAGATTTTAGTCGACTAAATGTACAGTTGATTTATTTTGTACACACAAAATGTATTTTGGCAGGCCTTGTTGGCCTACCAAGATACACAATTTTACACTTGGTTGCATTGCATGTTGAAAATAGCCAATTTCAGAGTGCAACACTCTAATGCAACCAAATTCCTCAGCTTTTAGTTCTACTGGATCTCTTCTACACTAGTCCCTCCCTAACATTTGTCGTCTCGTTTGTATTTGTCGACAAAATTGTCAATATATAATTAGTCTTAGTTTTAGTTACCATAGCTCAGTTTGTATTTCATTTTTACCAACATTTTTCATCATAGTTTTGGTTCGACAAAATGAACAGTGACCTGATCACATGACCTGGAATCCTTTGTAACTGATTTTCTAGCTCTCATCTCTTCATAGTCGGAGATGTTGGTCTGCTACTGAACTCTGAGAAACATATGTTTGTACAAAAGGCACTCATTAACATCATCCAGCCACCCTGCTTCCTCTTCTGGATATACAGCAACGCACAGTCACTTATTTCTTCAGATAATTGTCAACCAACATGGTCAAGAAACATAGTCGCAGAGGATTTGTAAGAATCAACAGTGTTTTGTGGCAGATGTTTTAAGTAGATTTATATGTGCTATGTTGTCAAACAAGGAACTTAAAGCAGAGAATGTGTAGACAATGTGTCTAGTATAATAAATGTATAATATAATATAATATAATCTTTAACCTTCACCTTATGTGAATGACAGATATACTATATACTATACTGTTAAAAAGTATATTCCCATGTAGCATACACGTCACTTTCCAATTAAACAAGGCTGTGTGTGTGTGTGTGTGTGTGTGTGTGTGTGTGTGTGTGTGTGTGTGTGTGTGTGTGTGTGTGTGTGTGTGTGTGTGTGTGTGCGCGCGCGTGCGCGAGAGGGAACTTATTATGCACCAGCGGAGATGCTTGCTGGAACTCAGAAGCCAATGAAAAGATTGCATTGTGCTGCCCAACATCTTGTCTGGTGCCCAGACTTTTTAATAAGTGTTTAATGCCTAGAAAATGAATGCCCTCCCCAGTCTTAAAAAAAATGTCGATGCCCGTTCTTTCGAGATCCAGTTCTCAGACGCATCCGACCCCATCCCCCAATGGACCACAGGCAGATGGTTAATGATGAAATATAGTCTCAATTTCAACACCAGATGGTGCTGCTGCTCTGTAATTATGCAGTGTTCCAAGCCATATCAGTCTCACTAACTACAGTATATTTTACCACAAAATATTAACCAAAAAGCTGAGCTTTAGCAGTAGGATAACATATATTTCTTTCAAACAGAAGACACAAACATATTTTTGTTGTGTTGTGGTGGCAGTTACCATATGGAAATCAATCAGGACAACTGGGCCAAGACTGCAGATTCTCTCATTTCTAGCTCATCTCCATAGGCTGACATTTAAGCCCGATTTAGACTTGGTCGTACAGCTGTGTTGCGGCCCCAGATAGCTAGATCTATAAGCTCACAACATTCACAGATGAGGCAGGTTGTGAGCGTACAGATTGGCTATTTTCAGTCGGCAACACCGCCGTACGACAGAACATAAATTAGGCATTATTAGCCAACAACACTCAGTCAGAGGTCTGAAACTGTGCCAGGTCACAATGTGACAGGAATCCTAATCTGCAGCCATTATTTGGCCGTTCTTCTTTATTTATACTTTGGCGTAGCCTATATGACCCCATTTTGTGTCATGTGATGAAAATGTATTTTGTCATAAGTATAAATGAGGCTGTATATTTGATTCTGTCTCACTCCGTTTCTGTTGCAGGGCTTTTCTTTTGCTTTTCCTTCAGTGTCCAGTTGTTTCTGTGGAGGAGGTCAACATATCTGCTCATAAGACCACAAGATACTAACTTGCGAGAAGCAAGAGCATATAATGCAAAAGTATTATTTCAATATTACTTCTCCTGACAGGAAGAAGGATATTATTAATACACGCATGCATTCACAAAAGTGAGGCTCATCAGTTCTCATGTAGATATGGAGAACCTCTCCACAGTTCTCAGACATTGCCTCCCTGGACATAAATGTCCGTTGTGCCCCAACACCTCCCCCAGGCCCAAAAATAGTGCCGTGGATATGTGGGTATGTGGTATGGAGATATACATATCTGCATGGAGACTGAACCACCTGCTGGTGATCCAGTTGAAGACATACATCATTATGTGTAGGGTTCTATTTGTAAAAGGGAAAAAAATAATACAGTGGTAGGAGGGGGACATTTAACCACTTACATAAACCATATACTATAAGTTGACTGAATTCCCAAGGGCTCTATACCAAGCCTTCTCCTGTTTTCACTGTACACAAAATATAAGCCGATTACAACAAAGTAAATGAAAATAGTCAATCTACAAGATCATAAAGCATCACAGTTATGCATCGCTTTCTGAGCTAAAATAGCTATTTGAATGAAATATTTTGGAATTTAGAAAAGAAAGAAAACTAAACCAGGGTTATATTGTAGTGTTAAACTGTGATATCAAACATATCAGACAGTCTACATTCCCCAAATGGAATTGCATTTACCTCATTGAGACCGTAAACCTAACCCTTAAGCCTAAACCCTAAACCCTAACTTTAACCCTGTGGGAATATAGAACTGGATACAGACTTACCCCCACCCCCAGTAAATCCAACCCTGGACATAATTATTGTGACCTCTATGTGTTATGTATGGCCAAATTTGTCTGCAAGAAATGATTTGGAGAAACTTCACAGCAAAGTGGATTAAAATGGGGTCAAAAGGTTAAAGTCATTAGTATTTCTATACTGCACTTGCAGAAGTGTCACTGTTATTACTTTAAAATGGCTGACAAAGCTTTTGAGTTCAACTCCACAGTTTGTAATACAGAGGCCTGGAACATGAAAGGAATCTAAAGTGAGGGTAATATGATCTCATCTTTTCATGCAGATGTACTTTATTGTACCAGCTAGACTCAGAGATTCTCGGATGCAATACAAAGCAAAGCTTGGCAGGGCACGCAAACTTTTGAACCCTTTTTGTGTGAAAGAAAAGTGAAAAACTCAGTGATTTGATCCCTTTTGAAGTAGAACTGCAGAGATATAAGATGGTAAAGAAGCTGCCCATGGACTTACAAAATGTCAAAAACGTTCAAACTTTTTCAAAAGTAATGAGAATAGCATATCTCACAACACTGTGAGCACTTTAGGATTCTCAAAAATGTTAAGTGCATTATAAATGAAATCCAGTGACGGAGCAGAGACGATGAGTAGAGCAACGATGGCCGTCAGCTCCAGAGACTAGACCCGCCACCCTGAGTATTGCCCTACCATGGGTTCCTCATCCCGTTCCACATTCATCTCATTATACGTTTCAATAAACTGTTAAACTTAAGGAGAGGTCTCTTACTAGTGTACGTGGCTACGTGCAGCTAACATAAACCCTATGGTATATACTTCGCTGTAAATTAAATGCCAAAATAATTGCAATGCGACACATTGCGAGCGTGTTCGCCCAATGTTTGCTATTGACCATATTGACCATCTTGCCAGCAAGGTGGTAACTAGATGCAATTTCCCATTGACAGCCCATTATATCCAAACAGAAAGGTCCTATCTGATTGTATTAAACTATGTCAAACTCAATACTTGCAGCTGTACGGAAAGCTTGAATTATCCTCTTTATATCTGCAAAGTGTTTCATAAAAATCCACCATAGATATGTTATGAGCTACTTCCTGTCAAGAAATTCATTCCTTTTGTGTTGATTGTGATATCAATCAACGGCCCTGCATAGCATACCACCCGTTTTGAATTTGGACATAATGCAGGAGGTTGCTTTACTGAAAACGAGCGCTTCCCAACTCCACACAACTCCAAAATCACCTGCAAGGAATTTCTTGACAGGAAGTAGCTCATAATATGTCTACGGTGGATTTTTATGAAACAAACACTTTGCAGGATAATTCAAGCTTTCCATACAGCTGCAATGTTGATGAGTTTGAAGTTGGGAAATTGCATCCATTTACCACCTTGCTTTCAAACATGTTTGGGGTCATTTTAACACCGGCATCTACAAGATCTTTGTTAGCACTCACCCAGACAGTTTTCAGTTGCTTGATTCAGTATTTGATATCCATTTTATCAGACATGCCCCCCTACAAAGTACCCATTGTAACTTGTTTTTTTTTAATTACTCTTTTCATTACTTTAAAAGTTTTTGGGAAAATGGAAATAAATGAATGTCAAAAATAATATCAAAATACTGAATCAAGCAATCAAACAGTCAGTCTGGGTTATTCACAAAAGCCAGAGTAGATACATACATACATACATGTTTGAAAGTGAAATATCCTCACTTAAAAGTCAACGAGCTACACATGCAAATACAGCAGCAACTTTTAACATGCTGTCTGACTCGCTAACATCCATCCAGCTGTTCAGTGCCATTATAGAGACTCATCGTTAGCGTGAATGATCTTCAGACACCAATATTCTCATTCTGTGAGATGAGATTAAAGTTCATTTCAATGAGAACCTCTCATGCCGGGTTTCTCAGGGCTCACCACACAGTCACATCTGGAGCCTCCTGACCGTAATGGCTTCTGTCAGCCAATTCTCACTCTGTCATCTAAATGAACAGCGGACTGTTAACACCCCGCTCTGAATGCTGTCGTCTGGAATCATTATTAGAGCGAGGAGGGTGTGACTCTGGACCTCCTGCCAAGGATCCACTGTGGATTTATACTATGTTATATTACACCATTTTATATTATCTTGCATTATTATTATACTTAGCCTACTATTATACCCGTTATTATTGTTATTGCCGTCATCGTAGTTTTAGTTTCACCACACAATTTTACATGCAGTCCAAGTGCTGATGGCACTAGTACACCATTCTTTTCATAATGCCTGTGCATTAAAGACTTTTGTCTCGTTTTTCCCCCCCTCTTACTATATAAGTTAGTCCTCGCTGTATCACTCTTTCCGTACCCGTAGTCATAGGAGATTTTAGGGGGACCCCCCTGCTGGGAGAGCCTAAAATCACATATACCCGTATAGTGTATTTCATATTCATAACTGCTGTAATGTGCATGACAACTGAACTTCCCCCATCACAGGATCAATAAAGGTCTAGGACAGGGCACTATAGGGTTAATGTGGTTAACATACTTACAAATATATTATAATATCAATTAATATCAAACATATCAGACAGTCTGCAGAAGTAGGAGAGGACACTGGAGCAGCACGGACATAATTGTAAGCCTTTTATTTAGGTGCTAGTATACAAACGACTAACGTTTCGACCTAAAAGGTCTTCATCAGAGCCATGACTCGACAGTCATCTCAGACAGTCTATTCTACATTATACTCCATTTACATTATAATAGATGAATTAAAACATCTAACTCCTGGAATCCTGATGCTATTTTTTCTTTTCTTTGAAATCTTAAGCATGGAGCCATGCTGCTCACATGTAAACCATGCAGATGACTCCAATGTTATCGTTGGACAGTAGTTATACTGTATAACATAATCCCTCAGATGTCGGTGGGAGGGGGTGGGGTGTTACCAGAGCATCTCTACTGGATATTCATAGATTTTCAGCTGAACAGAAAACATCCCAACAACAAGCACAGTGGAAGTGAAATGAATTCCTCCTCCCGCCGCCTTGAAAAGAGAACATCGTTCTTCAGTGCAGATGTTACATCATGCAAATCATTTCATGTATAAAGCTCAGGTCAATGTGCCAAAACAAGACAAGCAACACATTTCTACATGATCGACCAAAACAGGGCACTATACAAGAGTCTGATCTGTAGAGAAAATGACTCATTAACCACTTAAACTCTTAAATACTTCGTTGAACAGAGTCACCCAGGGCCAGGGGTCTATACACTTTTTGTCTCTACAATAAAAAGTGTCAAAAATAGCAGATCTACAAGCTCACAACACGTTGTGTTGCGACGTGTTGTGAGCTTGCAGATCTGGTATCTTTGCTGAATGTTCGCTCAAAGAATAGAGATGGTGTGGTTAATGTTATTATTAAGTAATGTTATTTTATTTAGTAATTATGGCAATAGCTCAATCTCTTTTTCCTAGTGATTCTCTATCATCCCGGGACTGGTTATGATTGCTCGGAAACGCATGGCAAATTAAAATGTCAAATTAAGGACAGGATAACAGGAGATTAGTTCCACAGTGGAATCAGTCGTCTCAAGACTATAGATGACTCACGCAAGAGAAAACACAGGAATATAAATCAGCCATTTTATCCCTTTTCATGGATTAAATTATTTATCTGCATATGGGCACTGATAACTGGAATGGTGCCGTGTTAGGGCACAAGACCTCGTCGGGGTTGATGAAAGGCGAGTGGTGAATTAATTTGAACTCTGCAAAGCCTTACACAAAGCCTTAAACATGCCATTTGTTTCCACGCATAGCTAATAGGCTGCTGTGTAGCGGATTAAAGCAGCATTATGCACCTGGTGTGTACATGCCCTGTCAGCGCCAGACGCAAAACTATTGATGCATACATCTGCATGGTGATATATGTTTGTACACACATCTGGACAGAGATAACGCTATTGTGATTTATTCTCCTTTTCTGTTATGAGATATCACTCCCTTTTTCCACCCCCAAATCCTTCCCAATCCCTCCCCTCCTCTCCACCCAATTGTAGAGAGCAGAGCAGCGATGCGTGTCTCAGTGAGACCTGGTGAATAGTAATGAAGCGAGCTCTGTGTCTATTTGAGGGAAAGAGGGAGAGAGAGCGAGAGTGGGAGAGTGAGAGGAAGAGAGATATTGAGAGAGTGGGGGAGAGAGGGGAGGGTTTTAAGGAGGAGGAGGAGGGTGGGGGTCTCTTCTTGAGGCACTGATGCAGCACAAGCCGTGGTGAGGAGAGAGTGTGCGAGCATATTGGTGGAGGAGAGAAGGAGACACAGTTAAGCATTAATCCTCTCGCACCCCCTGTGACACCATCGACGGCCTCATCACTCATCCCCCCCGTCGGCGCGGCGTGACTCCGTTCACAGAGATCTTTTAACAAACTGTATCTTTTCTCTGGACCGCTTCATTATACAGTAGCTCATTCTCTCCCCCCACCTCACTAAAGCACCCATCCTACCCCGCCCCACCCAACACTCTCAGAACACGAAGGGAAGGGGGGGGGGGGGAACGATAGACGAGTAGAAAACTGAATGTGTCTCGGAGAGAGGGGGCAACGGCACCTGCTGTCTTCATCCGAGATTCGCCAGGCGAAGCGAGCATTCTTCCCCCACTAGTAATGGACTGTTAGGAGGACAAAGAAACGAGTAACAGGCGCTCGAAAAAGAAAAAAATATAAAAACAGAACAAACAAAAAACGGGGTCTCTTATGGGGATATGGGAATCTTCCAGCATTTTGTTGTGTAATATGCTTGTTTCATTGATGTGAAACAAGACTGCTAACAACTGCTAATGTAAAGGGGAAGTTGAAGTGGGACGATGAAATATATGATGTGAAAGAATCAGGAACCGCAGAGAATATGTGGAAAACAAAAGGTTTCAAATAGCAGATGCTCCATGCTCACAATGTGTCTCACGGACGTGACAAATTGTGAGGTTGTAGATCTGTGAGGTTGGATATCTATGCCGCAACACTGTCATCATAAGACAAAGTATAAATTGCGTTTTTAAAATGGTTTCACCTCATCGTGAATCTTGGGTTATGATGATGAACTAGGCTCAACTGGAATATTCAGCAAACGGCCTGCAAAGATCAACCAGAGAGCCACTTTTGAATGGAAGGGAACACAACACAATAGCAGCCCCCCCTTCCACTTCACCCTCTCTTTTATCCCTTCCATCCAGGACCCATGGGCACTCTGCCAACTTGGAATCTTAAGAACTCATTCAAAGAACGCCAAAGAAAGGGACTTGTTTAAAAAAAAAAGAAAAAGAAACAGGACCCATTCTCTCTCTCTGCCCTTGTTTTTCCTCTTACATTTCCCATGTGAAGAGAGGGATTTCTGCACGGATCGAGGCTCGCATCTGGGGGTTTCAAGAATTGCCATTCAAGAAACGTTTCTCGTCAGATTTGTGATTTGAGCGTTGCATTGTGAGCGCACAGTGATCTTCCAGAGCCTCTCTCTCTCTCTCTCTCTCTCTCTCTCTCTTTTCATTCTGGCTTTCCTCTCCCTCTGTATCTCTCCAGTCTTCCTCCTGCTCATATAGTAACTCCTCCCACCCACTACCCCATTGTCTCTCTCTGTCTATACAGTATCAGGATGCCACAGTCACACCAGTGGGGGCACACAGGAGGGCTACAGGGAGGTAAGTGTCACAGTTTATAGCCTTGAGAATCCATCCGTCACTAAAATGCATAGAGCCGTTAATCTTTAAACTATTTGAACTAGCAAGTGCACTGAGGAGAGAGATATTTGAGAGAGAGAGAGAGAGAGAGAGAGAGAGAGAGAGAGAGAGAGAGAGAGAGAGAGAGAGAGAGAGGAGGGCTTCACTGCTGTTTTAAGGTTTTGAATGTGTTACACAAACTGTTTCAGTGTCTGGCGTCTGTACAGTCAGACAGAGATAAGGAACCACAGGGATTATATCCGAATATCTAGGCAACAGTCTTTAAGAAAGTATTTTGTCAAATTATGGAATGTTATTTTTGTTGTGCATTGTTATTGTAAAAGGGGTGTGGGATGTATGCACGCGTGCATGTGTGTGCGCGTAAGTGCGAGCGTGCACCTGCGTCAGTGTATGCATGTGTGTGAAAGAGATATGAATGTAGTGTGTATGTGTGTGTGTGTGTGTGTGTGTGTGTGTGTGTGTTGGGGGGTGGGGTTACAGGTGAAGTCTGCTTGCACTTAGAAATAAAAAGGTAATTAAAAAAAAAACTATAGACAGAAAAAAAAACACCTGACGTTTGCTAATCCGAACAACGTCTGTCTTTCCATAGAAACATCTGGCCAGCGACTGTGGACTTAAATTGGCTCCCGGTAGAGAGGGAGCATGTAGGATGTTTGGGATTACAGCTAATCCTCCCTGTGGCAGAGATTCACCATCTCGTCTGGCCCGAGTCTGACACAGCTAGAGGTTTTACTCATTTATTCTGAGACATGCATGGGAGCGCGCAGTGAAACCCTCAGTGCCCATTTAACCACTTCAACCCTACAACAGTGCATACTTCTTTGACCGACCAGGGTCCCCTCAGGGGTCTATACTTGCCCCCCCCCCCGCACACACACACACACCAATTTACGTCAGTGCCGTACCCCTTAACTTTTTTACCCTTTTTACTATTTTGGGGGGGAAAATTGTACTTGTGCTGTACTTACTGTACAAGCCCTCACCACTGGCTCACAGAGGTTCACTTCACATAGGATTAATCTTCAGTAACAGTTATTCTTGCCCTGCATGATCAACACATATGTGTGTTGAAAGTGTGTGTGTGTGTGTGTGTGTGTGTGTGTGTGTGTGTGTGTGTGTGTGTGTGTGTGTGTTAGGCTGTGCAACAGTGACACTTGGTGGTGAACAGACGCTATAAACGCTATTTTCGTGCTCGGACAGACCCAGCCACCCAGCCAGAGACAGACCCAGGGACACAAATAGCTGTCTATATAGGAGTGGTTGCACCACTCAAAAAGGCAAAGAATTTTAGAGATAAGGGGAAAGGCACTGGCGAAAATAGGGCCCCAAATGTCTTTGGCGCAAAATACCTATTTTCGTTGAATGTTCGACTATTATGACATGCCCAGAACAGGTTCTGAGGTTAACTCGGAGTGTAAAATTGACCTATCATTACGGTCTCAGAGTTTACCAGGGGTGGTGGTGGGGGCGGCGTGGGTGGGTGTGGGTGGGCTGGGGGTTTGGTGACGTGCTTCAGATGACTCTGTTCCGATTCAAGTTAAGAACATATTCATTGTCACCACTTGAAAGTGTGAACTCATGTTTATCCGTACAGTGTATGAGGCCAACAGGGGACAGCTAATTTAATTCATTAAGCCGTTAATTGGTAGTTTAATTAACGTTAAAATCATTGCCAGCATTTAAAGCTGCAATCTGTAAGATTAATGTCACTCCCAACAGAGATACTGTAGGTAATTTCAGCGATGACGGAATTGCAATAAAGTTGGCGACGCATCTATCGTCCAATCAAGTGCTCCATCTGCTTCAAATAACTTTACCCCCAGCATCCATATTCTGAACATTAGCCAAAAATAACCCATCTACAAACTCACAAGGTGTTGTGAGCTTGTAGATTGGTTATTTTTGGCTAAGAAAAAAGAGGCCCAAGTACAGTTTACAAAGTCTAGAGGTGCCACATAAACCGTAGCGTCCCTAATCTGGGGTGAACATTCGGACAAAATTCATTTTTGGTGTAGAGGAAAATAACTAATTGGACAAAGTATAAAGTCCAGTCAATGAGTTATATATAAGGGGTTAAGTCGTTAAGAGAAAATATATGGTTATAAATGTAGATGTAATGTAAGTTGTGTCTTTAATGGTTTTTCACAATACCTTCCTTGTTTTGACTCTATGGCTAGGAACAGGTGGATAAAAAGTGGAGTGTACATTATGCTCTCAGTAGTGGAGAGTCGCCGTAGTACTACAGGAAGCTTTGTGTGCTAGTAGAGAGAGAGGGGGGGGGAGGGAGGGGAGGGGGGGGAAAGTCAGGTTCGTCTCAATGGGGCTTTTGTTGTTGGGAGTTGGAGGCAGCAAAACAGTGAGTGACAAATACCTGCTGGCCCCTCTGTGTCTCAAATACCTCAGCTCTGAACGCCATACAATGTCAACAACTACCTCCTCTGTCCTCCTCCTCTCCACAAGTATCTCGCTGTTTTCATGTTTTTTGTGAAGGCTACTGTGTTTTCTGGGGAGGAGGGAGGCCTCTGGCTTGGCAGATTTGGGCCGGCGTTCAAGTATCGATGGTATACAGTATCTCTATACAGTTCTCAAACTTTTTCATGCCATGGACCCCCTTCTAAAAATGCCAAGGACCCCCAGAAGAGAAGAAACACTTTCACTATTAAAAAAAAAAAACTAAAGCAGATGTACAAGTTCGCAGTGCGGCACCAAGAGACACGCTGTGAGCTTGTATATCTGCTATTTTTGAATAACCCATGTACTGTATAAAAGGATAAAGTTGCTAAAATGATTGTGATGCTGTAGCCTAACACATTTAGCTGGGGACCCCCTGGAGCTTTCGTTGCTCAAGTTGGCTTGAGACGGGCCCCTCCGTCGCTGTCTATGGGGAGGATTTCAGGGTAATTTGTATGGATTTGGGGTTTTTATACTAGTGTAATGTACGGAATTGACAATCCGTGTTATTTCACCGTGTTTGGGTGAGATCGGGTTGCTTAACCACTATGGTTGAGCAGAGTCCCTCAGGGCTCTATGCTAGTATCTTTTTGCGTTCGCTCTATACATTAAATATCTTTGCAGAAAATAGATTGTAGATCTCACGAAGGTTTTCAATGAGAATAATGAATCCTGGGGTTTAAGTGTGCTGGTCAATATCCAGTTTAACTTTTCATTAAAAACATGAAATCCCCCAAGAATATTACTGTGTAATACTGTGTAAAAAAACAATCACACTCGTGTGAAGTGAGGGGAGCCCACTGTGGCTGCCACATAACGTCACGGGGATCATTAATTCATCGCAGATTCACTGCCACTATATACGTTACATAAGACATGAATGCAGTGTATTATATTTAAAAGATCACACTTGTGTAAAGTGAGGGGCACACTTGTTATCATACATCACTGTACATCACATTCCGTGCTCAGCCATTCAAATCATCGCTATGGGGTACACACAAACACACGAAGGTGGGCATAGGCGCCCCTCAAAAATGAAACCAGTCACAAAAAGTATTTATATTGGCCACATTGGGTCTCAAGTCGGCATGAAACAAACATTAAAATCCATAGACTTGGCTAGCAAACGTTTTTGTTAGAAAGTGCTATAAACAAACAATATAAGTCCATAGACTTGGCTGTCATATGATGTCATTTCAAGAGCCATGCATTGGAGGGGAAAGATAATAACAATAAAACATTCCAAGAACAGTGAAAATATCAGTTCTATAAGCTCTAGCAGATCTACTAAGCTACATTAATTATTAAAAAATAAATGTACATTTGGGTCACAGGAGGCACCACCACATTTCTCTTTTGGGTCTCCAGCTGAAAAGGTATGGGAAGTTGAGAACCCCTGCCTGCATTTAACTCTGAAGAGTGTTCATTTAACTCTGAAGAGTGTTCATTTAACTCTGAAGAGTGCACATATGGAACCAAATGGACACTTACAGGTCCATTTGGTTCTATTTCTACTCTCTTCAGAGTTAAGTGAACACTGAGGATTTACTGTGTCTAAATGATCTGGGCAAGTGGCCAATGACCGTTCTCATTCGAGTTCCACAGGAATGTGAATGAACTATTATAATGAACACATTATACTGAAACAGATTGTAATGAAGCCATCCTTCATAATATGATAATATCATATCTTTGGTTAATGTAAACTAAGAACGGGTTGATTGAATGGCGCCCAATACTGCTGTAATGAAAAATTGGTAAGCATGTCTGGAATGGTTGATTATACTGTATGGGCCCAAGACAATCTGCATCAAAAGTTTGCAATTACTACTCTCATATCCATCTTCCTAAACATTTTTGTTCATTAGCAGATTCTAGTGAGATTTTTTTAGCCAGATGAATTAAATAAAAGGCTAAAGTAATGAAGTCCTTTGCAAAGAAGGAGACGACTTTGCCTGAATACATAAGACAGAGTTTACATAACCGCCTTGAATTAAATTACAAAACCCTTTGATTAATGCTGTACCTTCCCATCATAAATATTGATTTAAGGCTGCAATTTTAATCAAATATTATTATTTTAATAGCATTGGGAATTGAATGGCTTGTGGATAGATTAGATTAGTGGTCTGTTAATTCTGTTTGAGTTGGTAGTGGTACTGTTAAAAATAGATTTTTATTCCCCCAGGAAACATGAGATACTATAATTTAATTCCCTCCGTGTAGGTTTCAGATGAACACCACCATGTCTTCTAGTTAATTATTCATGTAGATGGGAGTTTTAAACTGTGAATACAATCCACTACCTCTCCCCTGCTAGGGCCAACCGATGTCGATATGTATCAATATTTCGATATGAGAATAGATATCGTGTGGGATTTTGCATATTGTAATGTCATGATGTGGCAAAAGTGTTGCCTTTTCCTGGATTTAATCACTTCCTAGCCTTAATTTATACTTTAAAGATGTGGTGCCATATCTTTGTACTTTTTCTATTTAATTTAACATTACTTCTGGTTGTGGTTATAATATGCAGATATGTCTACCCCATAGAGTTATAAAGGATAGAGGGCGGATCAGCCCCGCCCCTGCTATTCATTTAGATGGAAGTTGCTCAGTGGTGTTTTGAAGCACCTGGAAGAACGCTGGATACCAAAATGTGGTGTCCAAACCTCAGTTGCATGGGGTTTCCTCGTGCTATTTGCAAGGGCCTGCCTGCAGCCCCAGCTCTGACCAGTAGGGCCGAGCGCCCTTCTGGGGGCTTGGTCTACCATGTTTATTTTTGATTTATTTTTTAAAGCTGAAAGCCTTCGAGTCAAAAGACCCAATCGAAAATACATACCGCTTTAGTGACACACTCAAATCAGCCCCTCCCCTTTTTATCATAGGCTACACAACAACAGCTGTGGATATGGCTTCAGTTCAAGTGGGTGGTGCTAAGGTGAAAACCAGGTAGGCCTATACTTAATGAACTGGTGGGTGTGGCTACATAAAACATAATTTTAACTATTTCTGTACACTTTTTTTGTACATGATGTTCATGTTTTAGGGGTCACGGCAGCGGCACCCAATCACAGCACCGTCTTTAAAAATTGCCATATACAAATCAAGAAAATAGCTGATCCATTAGCTCATGCACAGTTTTTTATACAATATTTTGACAAAGACATTTTATATTTCCGTCACAATATCAGTACAGGTTACTAGAAATATTTGATCTTCAATTCTGCTATTTCTGTTACTGTTCTTGTTATGATGCTCTTGCTCTCTATTCTCAAGCTCTATTGACGTTTTGACTGCATATTTGAGGCTTAGTTTTGTGCTTATCAATTTGCTACTGTTTGTGCTTGTTATCCCACAACTGTGTCCTATGGCTTTCTATTCCTATGTGATTCCTGTCTAACATGTCACGTAGGGTCTAAAGCCATTGGGTGCAGAGTGGATGATCATCAACCATTGGACACACTGTCGGCACGCCATTTAATCTAGATCTGAAGAAAACATATTTGATGTCTGCAGTTTCATGGAATCCTTTTTGTATTTAGTGTGGATCAATCTGTCCCTAACCTAATGTTGCTTTCACCAATGTCTCACCGAGGTTCACTTCACATAGGATTAATCTTCAGTAACAGTTATTCTTGCCCTGCACATTCAACACAATGTGTGTTGAAAGTGTGTGTGTGTGTGTGTGTGTGTGTGTGTGTGTGTGTGTGTGTGTGTGTGTGTGTGTGTGTGTGTGTGTGTGAGTGTGTGTGTTACTTCAATTGAATTGAAATACTACACAATGAAATTGTACAAAAGCTACTGCAGTTCATTTCCCATTGAGACCCAACACTGATTAACTGCCCAAACGGCCCTGGAAAATGCCTGCCAGGTGAAAGCACTCAGACATACTGCAGCGGAAATATATTTCAGTAACTGCAAGACGAGGTTAGAGTTGAGATGAGGTTATTTCCTAATAGTTGTATCAACTTGTATGATAATCTATACCACTTCTAAAAGAAACAGTTAACCATTTAAAATCCTAAACTTTGTCTGACCGGAGTCTCCCAGGGCTCTTTGCTGAAAATAGCTGATCTACAAGCTCAAAACGCATCTTAGATCTGCTACTTTCACTCAGGAATATGCTAGGTTTCAAGATGTTAATATTATTACTAAACACACTCTAAAATAGTGAACATAGACAATCTATTTTGGCTTGTAGATCGGCTATATTCATAATTTTTGAAAATAATTACTTTTCCCCATAACATCGGTTATTTTATTAAAATCCATTAGCTTTCATAATCGCTTAAATTGATTAGTTCAAATAGCTGTTACACCCATACATCAATTACTAATACCAGCTAGTATGAGTATTGGATATGAAACAATTTATTTAGAATAGATGGTATGACTGACTGACAGTGTGGCATTGAATTGCCCTGCTTTGCTGAATTGTTTTTGTTTATTTATTCACATTGCAGTGGTGTTGTGTTTTAATTTGGCTGCTGCACAGCAAAAGTGTTAATTTAACTCTGGAAGGGTAAAAAAAAATGTAGCTGCTAAACCCCTGGTAATGATGTTGGGGAAAACAACACCCAAAGGCAGAAAGAAAAAACAAAACAAAAGGTATAATGTCATCCTCTCTAGTGTTAATTACCCTACTTTCTGTCACTGTTGAGAGTTTGCTGTGAATGTTGGGCCAACATGCACTAATCCCCCCGCCCCCCCCCCGACAAGGCGACAACCAGCTGTCATTTCCTCCAGGGTAAAGTCATTTTAATTACAGTCAATAAACAACTAAACAATGGCATTTTCTCAACAGCAATTTACAGTAGGTGACTGCATGGACTAAAAGTTTGTTGAAATTAAAACGATATGCACACTCAGAAATTATGAAAGTCAATTAAAGTTACAATGTAACTTTAATTGACTATCATAACAATCCAGGACTTGGATTTGATTTGAGTGAACAAAATGTTATACATTACCGAGCTGTATGGCAGAATATGCTAAACCTAATGAACCATCCCTATTCTGGGGTGAACACTGGTCGAAAACAGACTTAAACAGTCTATGTTCAAGCTCACAATGCGTTGTAGACTTTTGTACCAATTTCGAGATTTGGTACAGAGCAGGGAACATGGTCAACTATACATATATATGGTTTCAATGGTTAATACCATACTAATGGAACATCTACAGTAGTTGGTCTCCCTAATCTTCCATTGAGACATACAAGACTCTGCTGTCAGGTAGGAGTAAACAGATTTTACTAGATTTTGAGATGAGAAGTGGAAGCAACTTCTATAGCAAATTAGCAACCATCTAGAAGTTCTGAGAGATTTAGTTTGTCTGTCTGTCAATACTGACCAGAGCAGGAAAATGAATTTCCCTTGTCGTCAATACAGGACATCAACATTTTGAATAGAAAATGGAAAAGTGACCACTGGAAACCTAGCCCAGGTGTTCCCAAACATGTCACACCCTCTAGGCCGGGAGTGTGTGACATGAAAAGGGTAATGGCGGAGTAGAGTAGTGCAGTGACATTCTGTGAAAATTTGCCATAATCATATTTTTTTTGAAACATTTTCGGTCAAATACAACGAGACTGAGCATTGGGGGTTGTGTCAGCTAGGTCAGGAGGTAATGGTATGGTAACAGGCACTTTTTCTAGTGTGCTGCTCCATAATAGCTAAAGTGACATGAGAATCCTTTGTTAATACACAAGTTGTCTAAGTAAAGGATGACTGAAGCATGTAGTTAAATGTAACAACCTTCAGCTACAAACAATGATTATAATGATGTAGCAGTGTTGAACTGTACACAACACTGTTTCAATTACAACTCTCCCTAATGAGTCATTGAATCGTTCACTCATGAGTGACCGCGATAACATTTTAGTAGCATGCAGGTACTAAACCACCCCATCAATATTATATTCATTACAGACAGACTTGTTGTAGTGAATAAAATAGGCCATCTAAAACCTGGTTCCTTGTTAGATCCCGTCCGCCATAAGAAGCTGTTACAATAAGGCAAACAAATCCAACCATCTGGCATGCACCACTCTTTCATATCAGTCCGAACAGCTAACACCAGAACTTCTCTCAATTCTGTTTGTTGCATAAATTAGTGCTATTGAACACGCTTTAGGTCTGTGTGTTGTTTCGAAAATATTGAATTGAACCAATGAAAAGTAGTAAAAAGGGGGGGGGGCCTAATAACTCCATTGGACCCTCAAACTGTCACAACACCAACTTTGATGAGGCAGTATTGCTTTGTTTTCAAAATATATAAAAGGTTTTCTTCCTTTCTTTTTTTAGTTAAGTAGTTTCTTCCCAACAGCAGAGACAGAGAATTCACTGGTGTGTGTGTGTGTGTGTGTGTGTGTGTGTGTGTGTGTGTGTGTGTGTGTGTGTGTGTGTGTGTGTGTGTGTGTGTGTGTGTGTGTGTGTATGTGTATACAGAAAAGAAAATAAGCTCTGCACACTGGACTGAGCTGAGCTCCAAAGTTTAAATATGTATTTGTTACACCAAAGTGGACATGACGTTTCGAGCCTCACGGCTCTTCATCAGACTGGTCTGAAACGTCATGTCCACTTTGGTGTAAAACAGTAGTATTCAACCAGTGGTCCTTGAGGGGGTTCCAGGTGGTCCCCAGCTAAATTATGGAGAGTTGGTAACCAAATGGACGCATAGATCTTAACTTGAGAGTGTAAAATGAAACCAAATGGACCCATGCATATGGGTCCATTTGGTTTCATTTTTTGCTCTGAAATAATTTAATTACTGGTAAACATCCATTACTTTCAATTTACAAGAAGTCTACACAATTAGAGTGTAGAAGAATTGTTATTTTGATCAACGTTTGCCCGTTCTCTCTCTTAATGGTACCACATCAATACAGCATTGAATTGTGGACAAAATCTTCTTAACCAACGAAATATTCTACATTTTGGGTCTGAGAGGCAACATTTCATCAAATGGTCGTCCGTGGCTCGAATGCAGAATAAATAATGGGTCTTGACATGAAAAGGGTTGAAAACCACTGGTGTAAAGAATACATATTTAAGCTTTGGAGCTCAGTCCAGTCTGCGGACCTTATTTTCTTTTCCATTATTTACCTCGGCCCAGCACCTGGCGTTTTAGTTAGTGGATGTGTGTGCTTATTGTTTCTTTCTTTTTGTGTGTGCAGCCTTGGCCTACCCTTTGCATCACTGGTTGTGGTGTGAGTCCAAGCATCTGCAGGACATGGAAGAATGCTGCAACTCCTGTACGCTCCACCAGGTGGCGCAGCTTCAAACAAGATGTGCATCTTCTTCAATCACTGGTACGCGTGCGAACAGCTGCGCTACAAAAAGTCAAAAACGCAGCGATGAACACAAAGTTCCACCTGGCCTGAAAGACACGTTTGTTGGACGGTAATGCTGCTAATATCAAATCATAGTTTACATGTGTTTCTTTCCCCGTTTTATTATTAAAATGAACAACAGGTGGATGCCATGCCATCCTCCTAACCCAACTCATTTAAATTAGCATTGCTGCAACTATCAAAGCTAGGCACTTCAACTTGCCTACATATCAAAATAGTATCTTGAAATTGGAATTGTTTGTTTGAATTGTTTAACTGGCACCATGTTACGGGCACCCATAGTAGCCTACTGTAGGCTACTGACTGACTGACAACAGGTAAGGTTTAACTTGCATAATGATTTGATGTGTTGAGAACATTTATTTTTGTATTATGCCTACCTTTCCCCTTCCCCCTTATAAACTTCTTCCAACCCAGCTAGGTTTCACAGGAGGACAATATTTGACACAGGCCTCCGTAATTCCCGATTTGTCGTGAACGCAGCAACACACACACACACACACACACACACACACACACACGGTGTACGCGCAAGCAAGCGCGCATGGCGATTGTTATTTGTTAGTGGAAGCAGCTGTTCTCAATCTCCGCTCAGAGTTGTGTGTGACAGACAAGGCTAGTTATTGTAGTTGACAGTCAGCACGTGTTCTTTTGCGGATATTTGAACGCTGTTTAACTTAAATTGCAGCTTGAGTTTTGACTCAATTTCGGGACGGATACTTTGCATTATTTCGTGGTCGGTCGTCATCATGCCGGTGTTTGTGGAGGATCCCAGCCAGTTTTCAAAGTCTAAACTGAAGTCAGACTTGGTAGCGCACAATGTCGCGTTGCCAGCTGAGGAGAGCCAGAAGCAGGTCTATGTGGATCTGCATTTGAAACACATTGATCACAAAAGTGCAGCCGATTTTTCCAGCGACGAGGAGGACAACCTGCTGGCAACGGATGATGTCACCGTGAGTTTAGCCGTCAGTTTCAACGATTGGTGCAACGCTGGATTTGTTTATTCCGCAAGATGGTGATCCCAGATTCGGCACAAACGAGCGACTAAATTATTTTCGCTCCTATGCCACCAAAATGTGGAACGCCCTACCAACAGTCATTAAGACACATTGCGAATCCCTTGTTTTGGCGAATCCCTTGTTTTGTACGTCTCTAAATGTTATGATGAATTGAACAAGGTGGACCCTCTTGTAAACATAAACAACTGTACAATATAGTGCTTTATTGGATCGTCCACTCACTGTTAAAAGTGTTTGTAGTTGTGCTTCAAATGTACTGTAATTCTGCAAACTGTTAATAAATACTTCAATCAATCAAGTCCACACACACACACACACACACACACACACACACACACACACTGCTATTCTAGAGTGTGACGGCTTCGCAATTCAATATCCTACATAAATTATCACTTATTCATGCTATTTATTAAACTTTTTACATGTTTGTCTGTGACAATGACCTGGTCAAACTGATAAGTGAAAGTGGTTAATGACAGGAATATTGCACAATAAACTTCGTTTCAGGTTAAACTACTACAGCAGAAAACATGTACCGGTAGTCAGCCATTACAGTACAACTTTTCAAATTACAAAATGTTAATGTGTACTGTAGTGTAAAGCATTGACCAGCACACCTTTGCCTCTGAGTCTGCACATAAATGTATTTGATTAGCTGCATGATGCGTTGTTAATGGCTATTTAATAGTCTGGCATGTATTTATTTATTACCATTCTGTAGTGTTTAACCTGAATTTGAAAACCAACTTCAAAATCAGAAAAACAAACACAATCGGACTGTGCTTTCATGCCCCTCTTACTGAGCAAGCTGTCCAGGTTGATGTTCTGGCAACTGTTGTGTGTGTGTGAGAATGAATGCATTTGAACTGATACCCTGCAAGGTCAGCAGCTGTAAAAACTGCCTGTTGGACAGCAGTGGGGGGGTTGGGGGTGTGGTGGGAGGGGTGGTGGGGGGGTCCTATGGGCGCAGTGCAATCTGGGTCACTTCACACTGACTGGCTGCCACCAGTTGGTATAGATTTCAGTGAGGGACATTTTTGTAGCAAGGGGTTGCCTTGCCTGCCTCACTGCAATCTCAGTCTTAACACCTGCCACTGCCACATTTCATTTATTTGTGTCAGGAGGCAGAGCTGAGTCGCCAGTTACTTTCTGCTTGCTATTTTGATACTTTGAAAAAGAATAAACATTTCACTGCCTGGAATTCTGCATATTACAGTCGCCGTGATATAGGCCTACAGTATTTATTTTTTGATCCCTCAATTGTTATGATAGTTTTTGTGTATATTGCTCGGAAAACTGCAACAAACGTGTTGTGGATCAGCTAAAGGAACAAAATGGTCAAAGTGAAGTGTTCATTTATTTAAACGGTGCATGTGAGAATGCACACACACTTATCCGAGACGTCTTCCCACAGCTAATAGTGACGCACTGACACTGTCACAGGCTCTGGGTTTGGGCTGTCGCAGGCATAGACACACAGGGACTACAAATGTCACGCCCCCACAGCGGTCCTACTTCTGGTCCGTTAGAACTGTACTGCAGCTGTCAATGCAATCCCTATATGAGAGGCATACAATGCCCTAATTTCACTGCTTGATTACTGAGGTTATTGTGATTTATTGTGTTCAAAATAAAGTGTCCCATTTGTTTGATTTGTCCTTTTCAATGTCACGTAACTGCCATCTCAATAATCAATATACAACCCACAATGTACTATACACAGCCATGGACGGACACAGCCACACACACAGCTGTCTATAGGAGTTGTTGCACCACTCTCAAACCTACAGTCAATGCCTCATTGTCCACCGCAGTTCATTGGCGACGTGAGGTCACTGGCCACTGGCCATGGTGGCCAATCACAGCACGTCTTTTCCGGGACTTATCAATTCAATTCATTGGCCTACCGGACGGCGGACGGCCCCATCTGTGGCGCGGTCCTCCCAGGCCGTTCAAGGGGTCTTGAACGGGCTGGGAGGACTGGCTCGGGGGAAGCTGGATCACCATGGCGGCTCACAGGGGTTGACCCTGACCATCACTGCGTTGCATCCCCAAGTTCAATTCAAATTATGCCGTTGGTTAGGCTCTACTCATCGGGCCACCACACTTCTGTCTTCCCAGCTAATGCACCACGTCTGTGGCAGGCTGAAATGGACAGGACGGAGTTGGACAGCAGGGTTTTTGGAACAAAGTTGGAATTTATTTCCAGAACTTTACAGTTTTCCCTACATAAGTATCCATCCCGCTGCTTGCCATGCCTTCAGAATCAGAGGGGAGAAAATAGAATAGTTTCATGACTGAGGCTGTCCTTGAGTGTGTGTGTGGGGTGGCCGGGGATGGTTGATTTATCCTGTGTGGATCGATTAGCGAACAATGTACGACAATACACACCAAGCACCATGACGATAGAGCTGGTTTAAAAAGAATCACAACTATAAAGTTCAAATTATAGTGATAGTGAAGTTATAGTATGGAACTATGGATGGCCCTTTATACACACAACTTCATGTTAACATGTATGCATGTTAACAAATCTTTGTTTGGTTTTTTTCAGGAAGAAAAGCACTGGGGGGATTCGGAGATGCTGGATCCCAATGGACTGACGGATTCTGAGCTCAGGGCAGCGCTGCTCAAATGTGGGGTTAACATTGGACCCATTACTGGTGAGATTTCTCAGTGTTGGTCTAAATATCAATGCTAAAGGTTAAGGTTCCAACTTTTTCAACTCTAATTATTTTTTATTTTATTGGGACCCAACCTTAGAAAAATACATTATTATCCGAAATGGTATAAATAGCCAATCTACAAACTGACAACACAATATGTTGCATTGTGAGCTTGTAGATTGGCTAATTTCACCATTCTTTCTTTCAACATTTCTGAAAGAAATTGTAAAAAAAAAAATAGGAAACTTAAAGAAGGAAAAAAAGCCATCAGTGATGAGTGACGTATGCTGACTGAGGGCAGTTTGTCTGTGCTAGCCACCACCAGAGCCCTGTACGAGAGGCGACTGATAAAGGTCCTTCAAGCTGACGTCCAGCCCAGCTTGAACGGCACCGCTGATGCTGCGCTGTACTCCGACAGCGAAGAAGAAGAGGTGGAAGACGTGCAAAATGGAGAAGAGGCCGACGCACAGGAGGAAGACTCGAGTATGTCCAAGTAGAAATGTTGTCTGTTGGCCTTGTGTCCTAGTAGCCGGGGAGCCACAGGCCCAAAAACCTGTATTGTCATGCCATACTTTTTATTTGTGTTTTTTCTATTAATAATTTGGTCATTAAGGTCCACAGAATGAGAGGTCTGCTCTGCCGGAAACATCGCGAAAGAAAGTTATGGCCATTTTTATATACGTACCACACCATAGACGACCAATATGAGGCAAAATGTTCCAAATGTCATCATGCTTCAAGTAGCATGTGAGTCATGTGACAAACTAGGTGTTTTTCATGATTCTGAATCCATTCCAAGCATTCACATTTGTGATGACTGCTATGGCAGTTGTTATGCCAAGGAGTGTTTTTTGTGCAAAACAAATGCTTTGAATGGATTCAGAATCATGAAAACCCCCTAGTTTGACATGTCACATTCTACTTAAAGCATGAGGAAATTTGAAAAATGTTTGCCTTTGTTGGTTGTCTATGGTGTGGTATACAAAAATGGACATACCAGACCTTAATGACCAAATGAATAGAAAAATCAGACCAGTCTGAAACATAGGGACGGACATAGGGACATTGCTGTTCCTTGGAGTGGTTGCACCACTCAAAAACACATAAAAAGTACAGCATGACAAATGTCCAATTTTGGTGGCTGGCTATAGTAAAAGTGTGAGCATTTTTCTCTCTCTCTCTATCTCTCTCTCTCTCTGCATATTGTTGCTTTTGGGTATAAACCTTGCATAGCCAACACGTTACTTTTCAACACATTGGCTTGTTCAATGTTCATTGGATCCCATGGGCCATTTAGTCGCAAGTGCTTAATACTTTTCATTGGTTGCATTTTGATATAAAAACCCACAGACTTAACCACTTTAAACTTGGTGTCCCTATTTTAAGCATGCCTTTATAAGCAAGAACTTACATTTTTTTTACATTTTTCTTTCACTACTTTTGCAAAAGTATAAGATCTTATATAATTTAATATGAACCCTTTTGTATTTGTGTCTGTAATTGTATTAAAGTTGCCGAACAAGCAGTACAAGAACCAGATTCCTCCTTGAACCAGTCGGAGAACCCGGTGAGTTATAACATAATTTCATCTTTTGCTGACAAGCTTTTAATTGTACTGTTTAGCGAACTTATTTTGCCAAGTAATGTATCCGTTCTGTGTCTTTATCACTGTCAATAAGCTTTGTATTGTGATCCTTTTACTTTTTAGGTCACTGGTGACTTTGTCAGAATTATTGCCTGCAGTACCACTTAGTGGTCATAAGTTGTAACTCCGATTCTAACCATTTGCATAGATTTCCACTGTGTACAGTGGAGTGTACACATAAGTAGATCTCAATGTACATATGATCATTGATCATGTTGAAAGAGTGGAAAATACAAGTCTTTAAAGTAGTTGGGTATAGTTAATTTAACATTTTAAAAGTTACTACGAAATTTGCTAATTGGTATCAGTACGCCTGACAAGCGCATGACAAACTTTAGCCTTTTAGGTTTAGCCTCTAACGATAATGAATTATAGTTAACATTGATTATTAAAAGCTCCGGTACATTCCCTAGCGTTTATTGAAAAAACATAAAACGATAACTCCATGTTATCGATGTTTCCACCATTATATAATTCACATCTTCACTACCAATTGTTTTGGCTAATTGTTTGCTAAAATATTCAGAATTGAGTGGCTCCAGATATACTGGCACATAATGTGTGTACATACCGGTATGTACACGGTCTTTTCGCAGTGCAATTGTTTACTATCAGAAGATTTGGATTATGCTGTATAGAGGATTCAGCCGTTGGCTGAATGGCATTAGCTGCTATGGCGTTGTGCTACCAACCTCCCTGTGTGTTTAAACTATTTTCACTTTTCATAGGCAGAGTCTCGTTCTCAAAATACTGGCTTTGTTGGGTGCTTTTCGCACTCGTCAAGACTGGTAAATCTTAAAATAATTTCCCATCATTGTTTTACCAAAATGATTGACTTTTCAGATAAAAAATGAAAACGTTTGTTTTTGTATTTTGGTTGGACGTCCACTGGCCTGCTCTAGCGCTTTAGTATACCCCCAGAACACAGGGAAGGCAGCGCCAAGAGGAATGCTGGGAATGTTGTGGAGTCATCATCACAGAGGATTCAGACTCCCCTCTCACAGATTGCCAGTGGTTTCAGTAGAGGAGCCTCTGTAAACCGGCCCTCAGCAATAGAGCCTGGGGTACGCTGAGCCTAGAACCTCTCCTCTCAATCTCACATGTTTACTACACAATCCATGTAAATTTTTAGGTTGGTTTATCACTGTCAACATTTGTCTTGTGTTTGTCCTTGGACTCACTGGAACACTAATGCAATGTTTGGGTGTTGAAGTTCAGCAGTATTGTCACGGTCAACTCATTAAAACGGGTATAGATTCTTAAACATGCAGAATCAATGAAGGCAATGTCTGCACTGTCAATGCATTTACATCCCTCCTAAGCAAAAATCACTGGTGTATAAGGGGTACAACGGTTCATAATATTCACAGTTGAAATTGATAATATTTTATTTATGGGTAGGTAAAAAAAAATGTCTTGGGTAGTGAAATTGTCAATTGTAAAGGGTTATTGTGTCATTAATACTAACCTCTATACATAGGTTCCATCCTGGTCAAGGGACTCAGGTCCCTCTCCTGGTTCCTTTTGCGTCACCCCGCAGAGCTTCAGTATCACTGAGATGGTGGTGGAGGGAAGTTTTTTTTTTTCTCCTCTTAAACCCTATATACTTAATTGGTCGGGTCTATTGTTGGCCCCCTCATTTTGTCCCTCTACAACAAATCTTTTTGACGAAAATAGTTAGCCTGCAAAGTGTCACATTGTACATGGGCTATAAACACCAAATGTCCACCTATTTTTGGTCAATGGTCTTCTATTATGACATGCCCAGAATAGGGATGCTAGTGTTCAAGTGGTTATTGAGCGTTGTAACTTTTCCAGGGCTGTCTTACTTTTCAAGAGATAATTTGGCATAGAAAAAAAGCATGAACGACTAATCGCATAAAAGTCTTGATGGTCTAAAACCAAACCAACTGATTCATTGATTGTTTGACAAATATTGGACAGACCTAGAACTTTTCACTACTCGGAATGCTAGCTGAGTGACATGACTTTTCACTCCAATAACAGAAGGAGTCATCGTATCACAGTCTACCATCTCCGTCTCCTGTACAGTACCGTGCTACTCCACATGGGGTGAGAGGGTGCAATCGGAGAGATACGCAGGTACTTGGGACAGGGTGACATCAGGGATTAGTGTAACTCCCTGTTCAGTCAAACTATTTACTTTCCACTTAAACTTTATGGATTCTACGACACAGGAAGACGGGTCACATTTCAGTATTTCTCACCTGACTGGCTGCACCTCCTGGTCCAGTGGCACATTGGTGGTGACGACCTCTGTATGCTGTGTGGTCATTTATTTATTAATGTTTGTATTCATGTCCTAGCTTCCGGAGGAACCCATGGCTGTTGATGAGCCTGTGATTGAACTGTTGGCAGATACTGCAACTGACTCATACAGCAGTCCACCTGGCATCATGTAAGTACCCTAAAATAGTTGTGTGAGTTTCATTATAGATATATTTTTTGCAAAGTATATTAAAGCAATGTTCAACTTTCATGGAACAATGTATTGTATAGCTACTTTTCTCATTCATTCATATACGACCTTTTTCTTCTCTGGAATACACGATAACGATGTGATACTTGTAGATTGTCTATATATTCTCTGCCTAAAGTTTGCCTATTTTTGCCAAGTGTTTGCCTATTATAACATGCCCAAAATAGGTTCATGTGGTTAAATTAGGCACAACACAGATGAATGGATCAATAATACGAAGTTGTCATTTTGTCATGTCCCAGTGTCACCCGCCGGAAGCCAATCAAGGGAGCTGCAGGGAGACCTGTTGTATATAAATACCCAGTCACCCCCGCTCTGACCCCTGTCAGTCCAACAACGGCAGAGCGGCGGGAGTTGGAACGTCGCCTCGTGCCCATCTGGGTCAGGATGTTGGTCTTTGTCGTCGTGGCATGCCTCCTCATCCTCATTTACACCTACGTGAACGACGACAACAACCCGCTTGTGTCCTTACTGGACAGTTTGAGTCAAGGGTCCGAGGAGGAACAGCTGTTGACGTCATCGGAGGACATGCCCGTGACCGATCCAATCTCTGGCCAGGAGTAATGCCTGCGTGTACATCTGCTCATTTTGACGCGCGACACAAGGGAGAAAAAGGTTTTTCCCCACCAGTTTTGGATCAAAACTATTCATATAGCTGATGCCTCATACATACAGGTTCATCAAATATTGGATTACCAAATAATAGTTCTGTGGTGATAAGCGGTGAATTAATCACACAAAGCACCCAGTCTGCTTTTTTTCTTACGGGTTCTTTTTTTTCTTTTTTTAATTGGCTTGTGATCTACAGTATTTATGTTTTGTATTTGTTTAATAAAGTGTTGATTCATAATACTGTAGGCTTGTTTTATTTAAGCATAAGACCATGATTTTGGAATTATGTAGGTGTGGGGCACCGTGTAAATGTATTTTTGAGGGGCGATCCTATGTCCAGCTTTTGGTGTATGCACAAACTTTGTCCTACACAAATATTAAATTCCCATTGAGAATGAATGTACAATTTTACGTCCGTGTCTGATGTCATAGTGTACGTCATGATGTACGACGATAAGAGCGCCCCTCACTTCACACGTTCTTTTTTTTTTGAATGGCCAGTAGCCCCTTCTATAAACAGCTTTTGTCCCCACACGTCTCAAGATTTGCCATTGACAGTGAAAGGGGAAGTCTGTTCAAATGTCCGCTAAACCTTGTCCCACACATCTCAATATTTGAAATTGACAATGAACGGAAGAATTGTCAATTCCGCTATATATGATGTAAATTAAACATCAAAACATAAAACGCCATTGACATTGAAGGGAAAATTTACGTCATATGTAAACGAGCAAATCAGCTAACCAATCACAGGCATTCTGATTGGCCAGTATGAGATGATGTATGTTAAGAGCTGATAATTCCGCTAAATATGACGCAATTAAACATCAAAACATTAAACACCATTGACATTGAAGGGAAAACTTGCGTCATATGTAAACGAGCAAATCGGCTAATCAATCGCATGTTGGTGGGAGCGCTTGGCCAAGGGACCACCTTATGTAGCAATGTCAAATGTCTGCTAACATAAATTGATGACAAGAGTGCCCCTCATTTCACATGGGTGTGATTTTTTTATTATATTATACAGCATAGACATTAGATTGTTCATATTGGGACAGTATCACACTTTTTCCTTTTTGTTTTTTAATTTTTATCCCACGATTTTGTAATCTGGGCTCTACACACCCTCCGCCAACCTAGTCCCCATATATGGGGGACATGGGGAGAGCAATAACCTGGCCATAACTTATTTTCTCGATATTTCCGGCAGAGCAGACTTTGATCATTCTGTGGACCTTAATGACCAAATTAATAGAAAAAACACAAATAAAAGGTCATGACATCACTAATCTGAGTTCCCAGAAGTTTTATTTTTTGCCACAACCACTGAGTGACCTAATCATTTCAACTATTTTTTTGAAAGCCTCCTATGTACAGCTTTGTGTGTATGTCCGTTTGAGAATGGAATGTGATTAATTGATTGGCTGTGATGTATGATAATAGTGCCCCTCACTTCACACAAGTGTGCATTGCACTCCCCCAACTCTTAGGCAAGAAAAGCCCCCTAAACTTAAAACAAATTCCCAGAGCAGCACTTCATCGTGGGCTGAGGCCTTCCATCATCTCTGTCGTCCTCTTAACTGCTGTTGTGGCCTTGAAGAGCCTCTGCCATAAACAACTTCCCAAGGTTCTGAGAGGTGATTTCCTTCACGTTCTCGCAGTAATTGTTTATTTGCCCAGCAATGACCAGAGTGTCCATGCGTGGTGGGGGCTGAGCAGACTTAAACGTCTGGGTGATGTCCTCTTCGGGCAGTAGGGGTTCTCCTCTGATATTCCTCTGGGCATTCTCTTGCTGCCGTTTCTGGAGGTGCTGTTGCTTGCTATGATTGCGGATTGCGGAGTTGTATTTGATGATATCCTGGTTCATGTCATCAACTTTGTCCATCAGTAGCTGCAGACTCTTCTCCATGTGGTTACTGCTGGATAGGGTGAGCACCTCGTGCTTGTCAGCAGCCACCATTGACTTCTCCTCCAGCTCCCACATGAGCACGTTGATAAGATGGGAGTTCTTTACCACAATGGGAACCTCTTCGAACATGTGCTCAAATCCAATGTTGGCCTTCTTAAAGCCATCCAGTGTAAAGTCCTTCTTTACACTCTGCCAGATCTCCATAAGTCTAGGGGTCAGTCTGTAGGCCTTAAGGGACAGGGAACCCTGGGAAGTCTTTATAGGGTCATAGATGAGCACTACAGACTCCTCAATCTTGTGCTGGTAGTGGAACTGGGTTTGGACCAGCGCCCGGCTGATGTAGGAGCCATAATGGGTGGACTGGTACCAGCCCACATGCAGATGGTCTATGTTGACATGGCGTAGAGACTGCATAAACCCCATCTGGTATTGTTTTGCATCAAAGTCTGCATCATCCCCTTGAGTTTGGGAACTTGGGGGGGTAGGGAAACAGTTGGTGATCTCAAGGCAGTCATCCACCACCAGGCCCAGCAAGACACCCTGGATCTCCTCACCACACTGCATCTCTTGGTGTTTGATGATCTTCAGCACCACCAGTCCTTCGATCTGGATCTGCTTGATAGGAGAGCCTGGGTTTTCACCAGCAGAGCTCCCAGGCCTTGACCGTGATCTGAACTCTTTTTGTGTAGCCATCTCTGTTCTGTGTGTGCATGCAGCTAATCTCACAAACTAAACCAAATATAAGCAATAAACCTAACCTTATATAGACGATAGACATAACCATAGACATAAGTAACCATATATAGACATAGGCATAACCATATGTAGACATAGGCATAACCATATATAGACATAGGCATAACCATATTTAGACAATAGACATAACTACAGTAGATAATAGACATAAGCATAGAAAGTAGAGATAGAGGACGTGAGGCAGGCAGAGAATAAAGACAAGAGAGGGGGAATAGACTTTGTTTGACATTCAGCAACCCTTGCTGTATTACAATGTAAATATAATCTCTGCCAACCTGGGAGAGATTATGTTTTTGATGAGGCATGCTGGTGGAGATTTGTGCACTTTCCTAGTTCCCTTTAAATTGTCAATTTCCAATGGCAATACGAGAGTGCATGGTATTAATTAAGGGGATTATTTCATTCAAATAGTTAGATATTTTTCCAGATATAGAAACCCATCTAAACCAGACTTTTGATGCGTTGTATGAAAGACAAATTGAAGCTGTCACAAAGTAGCAGCTTCATATCCACATGCAGACAGTGTAACTAGCTGACCATAATACAGTACATCAAGTAGGCTTCAGCAGGGACACAGCGGTGCAGTGGTTTGACACAAATCTCTGATGACAGTAACACTAACCGGGTGTATGTGAACATGTTGGCCTCTGCAGTCCAGGAGTGCAGTGTGTTTGGAGTTTGGTTTATAAAAAAGCTGACGGTGTACCATGCTGGTTTAAGATTATAATTAGGAAGAATAGAACCTGCAGGCCGCCTAATAAAGAGCCCAGGCTTGAAAACATAAATAAAATTGGAGCATTTGAGTGTGCAGGTTCTGTTACTCAGTCTAATTCGAGTGATTTTACAATATAAACCATCAAGAACATGCCTCCGCTATGCTCCTGACTAGACACTACCAGTCTACCACCAAGAGTTTCAATACAAGGAATATTACAATTTGTCAGGTTGTGTAATCATGTAAATAATATGTTCCTACTGTGGACAAAGTCAGATGACATAGCAAGGCAAGGCCACAATTGTACAACTGGAGTTGGCAGAATATTAGCTACAGGCCTGAGTTCATAGGTTGTTTGGCTGCTTTCAGGCCAGCAGGTGTCGCTGTAACAAAACCTCTTACCCAGGCTCCATGCTTTACTGTGCTGTTCTGTAGAGAGAGAAGAGAGATAGTCTGTCAGCTGCTTGAACACACCATGCACCAACAACAACAACGCAAAATGACAGACCGTGGAACCAAATTTAAATTATGTAGATTCTTAAAGATCGTCGTTTGTAGCTTGTTATTTATTATTCTGGTGTTGTGTATGATAATCACTATCAGGACACTGTCACTGGATGTAAATGTTGGACTTCAGCTCGCTCACTGGGAGAAGACCAACAATCTGTCGGCAGACATAAACCCGCGCCAGAGAGAAGAACTTATCGCTCTTTTTAAAGGTGATTTGAGTTATTTTTATTTTTATTTTGAGTCAGTAGAATACAATAAAGTGGATAACGTAACGATAATGTGCACTCATTGACCTGTTCCAGGCGGGGCTCAGTTCACTTAGCAAATTGCTTGTCCGGTCTGGGTCCAGAGCGGATACGGAAACGGTGTATATGCGTGTTCAAATGAGCAAATACAGTAGGCGGGCTTTAGACCGGATCACAGGAATCACACCGGTTAATTCGGAATCGAAACCAGGCATTCCACAGGTACTGCAGAAAGTCTGGTCAGAATCAGATGAGGTTAATAACCTGTTCAAACTTCAAATCAAGAACACTAGTGCAAAGCCGGACGGCTTCGTGAAAAAAGAACAGATCTTCAAACTATCAACGCGTAGCAGTGGGGCGCGTTGATAGCTTGAACATCTGGCGAGCGTTTCAGAGTAGGATTAAGCCTTCAAACTGTCATCCCAAATAAAAGGGGCGTATACGTTGATTATGGCAATACATACAGGACAGGGTTTATTCTGCCCTTTAGTCTTTATTATTAATAATAAGAATTGCTTTTCAATGTTTGTTATTCAGAGTCAATCCGCATTCCCACCGTGTCCACCTCAGAGACAGAACTCAACACCACCGCACTGCTGGAGTTCAACACTTTTCTGAAGAAAGGTAACGAAACGAACCATGGCACAGTTTATTTACTGGGGTGTTCATGTTTATCCTACCTGATATTGCCCTGTTTGTCCCTGTTTAAGTGTGGACTTGATGTTATATGAAAAAGGACTATACAGAGACATTGGAGTTGGAGCCACATGGAGGGGGGATGAGGGAGGGAAGAGGGGTGGAAAAAGAAATCTTGGGAATTGCTCGTGTCACCGTGTGTCATATGTGAAAATGCTATCTGTAAGGTACTGCTCTTTCAAAAAAAAAAAAAAAAAAAGATTGTCATTGTTTGATGCTATAGCTGAATGGTTGGAGGGCTTGTCTGGAGAGGAGTCTCCTGAGGTTTGAATCTCAGTAAGTGATGCTGAGAGGTGGCTCACCATCAGGTGGGATGAGATGTTGATCCATCATTTCTTGATCTTTCTGCTGTTCCTTCGTCTGGAATGTGGTCTTAGTTGTTATTGTTGTTGTCGTTGGTTGCCATGGCTGCCAGTTCCCACCTGATGTTGTGTGGGAGTTCTGATTGGTCCAGAGCGTACTGAATAACTTCTAGCTTACATAACGTCTTAAGACAAGGACTCAAGTCTAAGATGAACAGCTCATCAGAGATAGTGTTATTTCCTTTGTCTCCTCCAAAGAGGATGATATGATCTCCCACAGTGCAACAGCACATACCATGCGTTGGACATGGTCCTTTCCCCTTGGGCTCAACCTTCTTCCAGGAGAAGGTCTCTGGACTTAATTTCCACACATCATTGATGTTCTGGTTCCACACATCATTGTCCATGTCAATCCATTCACCAAATATGTACAGCTCTCCATTGTAGGTAAATGCTGAATGACGATAGCCTTCTTCTGGTAGAAGTTGTGCAGAAGGTGTGTTCAGCCAGGCGTTGGTCTCTGTGTCAAACACTCTGATGGTGTTGAAGACCCCATGGTACCCCCTCCAGCCCCCAAATACAAACATCTTTGTCCCAATGATGGTGGCAGAGTGAAAGCGTGAATCAGGAGGTGGAGTTCCTCTGGTGTTAATTAAAGTCCAGACCATTGTGCTGGTGTCCAACTTGTACATGTCATTAGTCGTCAATCCGTTGTACATGTTATTAGTCGTCAATCCGTTCAGCTTGGTGTCTCCTCCATGGATAAACATGACCTTCTCCAACACACAGGCTGAGTGCTCGCTCCTCGCCTCTGAAACAGTCCCAGAAACCTTGGGTTGGAACCATCTGTGGGAGTCAACATCAAATGCATAAAGCACATTGTAATACTGCTCTTCCCAAGACCCTCCCCAGATGTAGACTGTATCTTCAACCAACACAGCTGTGTGGCCCCAGCGCTTGGATGGAACCTCAAGGTGACCGTCTCCTCTTCCTGGTTCCACTGGAGGTAACTTCTTCCAGCATAAAGACACTGTGTAGAAGACATGGACATCCATCTGTTCCATGTTGTTGATGGTCCATCCATCACAGTAGCCTCCAAAGGAATACAGTTTGTTCCTCACTGCTACAGAAGCATGATAGGCTTTCTTTGGTCCTCCTGCTTTGGAAACGGTCCAAGACAACATCACCCTGTCTGTCTGTCTCTCTCTCTCTGTCTGTCTCTCGACATCTACAGTCATTTTCAACACGGTGCATCATCTTATATATCTTCTGTTGTGACATCACACAAGACAAACTGTTGCCATGCACACCTTAACGATGCCAATTAGTGCAGCTGTTCTTCATCTGCACCCTTTGAACTCTATTGCTACATTTATTACTTCATTGCGGCTACCTTGGGGTCTATGGATCTATGGGTCTTCCACACGCTACAGGGTTCCCTAACACTGAGCTGTGTTGTATTTTGAGGCTGTGTGTGTGTGTGTGTGTGTGTGTGTGTGTGTGTGTGTGTGTAATTGTGTGTGTGTGCGCACGCATGCGCGGAATGTGCTCAAGCTGACTGGCTGAGTACGGAATGTGATATATGGTTGATAACAGTGCCGCTCACGTCACGCGGGTGTGATATTTTTATCCATATCGCTGTGTGAGAGACAGTCCACTGAGCAACTCAAAGTTCTGGCTCTTTGAGGGGAGCTAGAGCGCCCTATGGACAGCTTCGTGTGTTCTCAGGGGTGGCCTTAGGAATCTGGAGGCCCGTTTCAAGACTAAATATGAGGCCCTGAGGGTGGAGGCTCCCCTAAGGGTGGAGGCTCCCCTGAGGGTGGATGTCCCCCTGAGGATGGATGTCCCCCTGAGGATGGAGGCCCGTTTCAATTGAAACTGGTGAAACATACTTAAGGCCACCTATGAGTCTAGGCATAGTACTGACATGACATTATAGACTATAGCCTCAGTTACTTTGTGTATCAATGAAGGAACTGGAAGTTAACCATGCCCCCAGGTCTATACTTGGTCCCCTTCTTTTTTGAGAGGCTATATTAAGCTATTGGTGTAGATTTTGGTCCTACACAAACATTAAATTCCCATTGACAATGAATGGAGAATTTACGCCATGATGTACGATGATAAGAGCACCCCTCACTTCATACGGGTGTGACTTTTCCCTCTACACCGACTCACCGAGTGTAGCCTAGAAATCCCGTCACTGAAAATAGCCAATCTACAACTCACAATGCACCGCATTGTTACTAGATTGTTTAAGTATGACAGGTCGAGGCAAGAATAGAGGTGCTAGTTACTTGCTACGGTTCATGCGGTGAAGTGTAGGGTAGTCACACTGTCACACTGTATGCAATATGCACAAAAGGGAAATATGTTGAAAAGTTATGTACGCCTGTCTCCTCGTTTCAGCCTTTCCAACAGTCTTTTCTTCGGGCCTGGTCCAGCATGAGCTCGTTTCCAACTACAGTCACCTGTTATGGGTGGCAGGTACCCAGCCTCGTCTGGTACCTTACATGCTATTGGCCCACATCGACGTAGTTCCTGCGTCCGAGGCTGACGGCTGGGAAGCTCCGCCATTCTCTGCTAAGGAGATGAATGGTTTCATTTATGGCAGAGGGACCATTGATGACAAGCACTCTCTTATGGTAAGAAATGGTGTGTGACAGGCTTGCAGTGCACCAAGTCAAAGGTTATTTATTGAACACCCTTTAACTTCTTTTCTCCCAGGGAATTCTCCAGGCTCTGGAGTACTTGCTGATGAAAGGCTATAAACCACGCAGGGGCTTTTATATCGGCATGGGACACGATGAAGAGGTACGTTAACCAATGATGAACAACTAATGTCTCAATTATTTTCCCTCTGACATTCAACATGTCAGTGAGAATAGAAATTAAATGTAAGTACGCGTGTGTGTGTATGTTTGGGTAAAGGTGTCAGGTTACCAGGGGGCCGTGAACATAGCGCGTCTGCTGAAAGAACGCGGCGTGCAGCTGGCGTTTGTCCTGGACGAGGGTCTGGCGGTTCTGGATGGAGTCATCAGTGGTGTGGACGGACCCGCTGCTCTGTGAGGAACCATCGCTGACGGACATTGTAGAAAAAAGCAACACACCCATTGTTCCAAACTTCCTGTTATTTAGAGCCATTACGAAACACAGTTTATGTTTTGCAGCCATTGTTGTATACAGTTTAAGCACAACCCACTGAAAAGTAGAGATAGAAACACACAACTTATTGAACTATCGTCTTTAGTAGCAGATACAATGCATTATGATCCCAACAACAACCATCTCTCTCACTCTCTCTCTCTCTCTCTCTCTCTCTCTCTCTCTCTCTCTCTCTCTCTCTCTCTCTCTCTGTTTTGTAGGATTGGTGTAAGTGAGAAAGGTCAAGCTACAGTAAAGCTGAGTGTGTCTACATTTCCAGGTCATTCCTCCATGCCTCCCAGTGAGAGCAGCATTGGTATCTTGGCTACAGCAGTAAAAAGGTGCTGCAAAGAAATCAACATTTTGGACTACAGTAGAGTTTTATCCCCCCAGCGTATCCTCTAGGGGGAGCTGAAAGTAAACTTACTGAGCCACTGACTTGGCTCACCTATGCACAACTTCTAAGTTGCCTTGTTGTTGAGATGAATTAGTAATATCCAAGACTTACTCACGTACTGTCTCTTCACTTGCTGTGTTTTAAGGCTAGAGGAGAACCCAATGCCTAGACTGTTTGGACAGGGACCTGAACGTGGAACCTTTGAACATCTGGCTCATAAGGCAAGACACAGCTGTAAATCTGCTACCAGTCATGTGACATCAAACATCTCTTTGCAATATTTCTTTATCACCAGTTCTACTTCTATGATTTAACAGTTCGGGCTTCCACTGAAACTCATCATGTCGAACCTGTGGCTGTTTTCTCCACTTATTGGCAGGTAATTAAATGTCCACTGGGGGACTAAATATGTTTAATTAAGCATGAATAGGAATAAATAGATAAGAATGCTTCATGTTGCAGAATGATGGAACGAAGACCTGACACCAATGCTTTTGTAAGAACCACCACTGCTGTCACCATGTTTAATGCAGGAGTTAAGGTACGTTTTTACAATAAGGTTATTATGTACAGTACAATATGGCAGTGGAACAAGACACGCTGAAAGGGTTCTTGGCGCACGTCGAGTCTGCATGTTCATATCAACTAATTAAGTTAAAAATGTGTGTTTGTATGACGTCAATCAAGTGAAACCAAACATACATACATTGCAATACAAGTTTGAAATAAAATGAGGGTATAGGCTTCTAGCCTACCTTCCGGCATTTTGCCAAAGTCTTCTTCCATGCGGTGATGGAAACCGAGCAATGAAAACGTCGGGGGGCGCCGGAAATCTATATGTATGAAAGAAAAGTTCACCCGGAAGGTTTCTGAGAGTAGAAGTGTTTTGGGTCAAACAAACTACACAGACATTAGACTGTATTAGTTCTTCACAGCTTTACAGGTGCTTATCATTTTCTGGGACACTATACAGCTTTACAGTTGCTTGTATATTTCTGGGACACTTACCTCAATAAAGCATTTAGCTGCTCCCTTTTCCTATCTGTTATATTTTGAATTTATTTTCCCTACTGTTCACCATTTTCCTTCCTCCACACCCAGGTGAATATCCTCCCTTCGCTTGCTGAGGCCTTCGTCAATCTGCGTATCCATTCAGCACAGACGTTAAAAGAGGTGAGATTCAGCCCCTTTCAGACAAAGTTGCTAGGTATAGTACAGTTACAGTAGATGTTACCCAACTCATCACCATATTACAGCCTGGGAGTGAGAATGTGTAGCAGCTGAGATGTGTGTTGTTCAGATTATGGACCTGATCCAGTCCACTGTTGGGGACGAGCGTGTGAAGATAGAGCTTGTGTCAGGATTCGACCCTCTGCCTGTCAGTTCGTATGATGAAACCTCCTTCGGTTACCAGATCATCAAGAAAACTGTGCTCGACATGTTCCCACAAGTAACCGTGGCACCAGGTCAGAACCATGTGTAAATGGGATAGGATTCTTTTCACTGGTGGAGTGGTGGTTCTATTTCTTACAATCCATGACCATGAGGTAATTATTTTATCCAAAATGTTCAACATGCAGGTATTTGTATTGGGAACACAGACAGCCGTCACTTCAAGGAGCTGACCAATGATATCTATCGCTTTGCTCCTATCTGGCTCAAACCTGGCGATGCTCAAAGGTAAGAATTTTCAAATGGTGAGTGATGGTTCACTCAACCAAGTCTGTTGCTGTCAATATAGCCTGGCCCAGCCAGCATGATTTCTGGTATAGAGAGGCAGGTGCCGATTGGTTCACCAGTCTGAGCGCTCGCCCCCTCCCTGGTAGAAAACAGCGGAGAACACTGACTCATACTGTAGATATTAAAAAGAATAGATCCCTCATTGGCCGCTGCAGTTTGTTGGAGCTATGCGTGTCGACGGGAGGCCGGAACAATTTACACTCTGGGGCGGAAGTTTGCCGGAGGTGTGGAAGGCAGTCTTATGATCCAACTGTGTGACCCAGTTGTAGTTAAAGATGCACTCCCGCCAAATTGTATTATTTTGTTTGTCTCATGTGAAAACCCTGGTAGTTCTTGCACTCTGTATGTCTACAAAGCATTAATTTAGAATTTTACAACTAAACTCTAGTCTTCAGTCTAGCATTCATTGAAAACAAGTTTGGTGCGATCATGTCACACACCAAACGCCATTTGGGGCCTCACTAAATGAATTGAATTGAATGAAATATGCAGAGAAACAAAACGAGTGCTCCCTCGTAGCCTGACGCCACTGTGCGTCTTTCTATGGGGACGTGACTCGTTTGTATACAACTAGAAAGCATAGCAATGGAAAGTGGGGGCAGTAATAACGGTTGCATGATAATGGCTGCATGATAGCGGTGCCACTTACGCCCAGTTCTCACTTGTAAGATAAGATACAGTTTGTACATACAGTACGTATCGTTGAATCGTTTGAGTATGAATGGGCCTCAAGTATGATGTTTTGGAAAACATAACATTTTAGCCATTTGTTTTCAGGATCCATGGTATCAATGAAAGGATTTCTAAGAAGAATTATGAGGAAATTGTAATTTTTTACTTCAACCTGTTCCAAAACGGCGACATTCAGAAGCTTCCTGATCCTCACAACTCTGACCATGACCTGTAACGAGCGGCATCCAAAGACAACATGTCTAATTTTCAGGACCAAAATAAGTCTAGCCGTGACTTGGAGTGCAGTCAATTTAACCACTTTTTCTTTCACAACACATGTTATGAAAGATGTGGTTTAATTTGAAGTTTTGACTTGTTGCTGATAAAATAATATATAATATAAGTTAAGAAGTTAATATATTGTAAAATCTATGTAATACTTGAAGTGACTTAACACCTTTTCCCTTTCCCCCTTTTTGACAATCTGGAAAAGAAATGCACTGTTTGTACTTTTCAGCAATGTCAGTTAGCACAAAAGTCGTTTTAGAACTTATGTTCTTGATATGTTGTTTTAGTTGCTGGCAGAAATAAATAATTGACAACCAGTTTGATTTTGAAAATGAGCTGTGAAACCTTTGGAACTTTGTAGACACTCTTTTTGAAAAAGCTAATTTCCGTGAGATATTAAATGGTAGACATGAAAGTTTCACTAATGCTGTGATTTATTGTTGAAATTTGAAAAGTCATATCTCTTACGAGCCTTATTAAAATACTTATTACATATATCGTATATCGTATATAAGTATCGTATATGTATATAACTTCCCTTCCCTTTACTTATACGTTCCATTTCTACTTGAAGGTAAATTGTATTGTATTTAATTTGTGATTAATTGTTAACTTACTGTACCATAAACCAAAACCAGTATTCTGAATAAATCATTGCTTTTGTGTATTTCCATTATGCATATCCACAAAAGTTATTATACTTAAGAGTTAATAGCTTGAATATTCACTACTAGTGATGGACATAAAAGTGGAAAGATGAAAATTGGAAAAAGAAAAGAATATCCTAAAATGTTAATTATGCTGCTGGAACGTAGCATATAGGCCTACACGAACATGCTTTTTATTCAAATAAATAAAATCTAAATGACCTTTTGCAATCAAACATCCAACTACAGAGTACTCCTCAATAATTGTATACTTTGAAATTCTAAAAATAATTCTGAAATAAGTATCATTTAAGAGAACTCTAGTTTTTTTGTGTTTGTATATCCATTAGAACAATTGATGTGTATAGGGAAGTGTTCTTGTTGAGGCATGCACCTTTGACCATGTAAGCATCCATTGTAGATCAATATCCTCCCCAGTTGCAGTTGTCTGAGCCAACGCCTTACCCTGAAGGTGTGTGTAGGTATTTCCAAAGTTATTTGCTGCTTGTTGTGCCCACAACAGCTGTATAGATCAGATCTTGTCTGAATACCTGTTGTGCTGTGTTTTCTCAAACCCCCTCATGACACTTGGGTCAGGGGGTGAACCAATACATTGTTTTTTACCTTGTCTGTTCATGAAAATCTTTTCGAACACGTGTTGCATTGTGATTCAATTAATTAGGCTGTAAATGGTGCATTTATGAAGTGCTTGATTGAGAGCAATAGTGAAATAACTCTTGTTGTCCTTGACATATAATACTTGATTCCATTTCTCATCGTTAGGTAATTCAACCGTAGGAGGAGCAAACATCTGGACTGACTTCTTTAGTTCATTCAGCAACTCCTCACAGAGTTCCTATTGACAGCCATAGTCCCACCCAGGCAACCATGGTGCACCTACAGTACATGACATGAATCAAACTATCACACAATATTACCACACTCCTACTTCGAACTAAAGACCAGCTAAACACCAAAGTTCTATGATTGGCAGTTTCAATTGCTTATAAAGAGCATCTAAAGGTCCTATTAAATATAAAGACAAATAAAATTATGTAAACTATATTAATAACACAATAATCTACCTTTGGTTCTAGTTTTAGGAACAACATTATTCCCAGATATGGACATAGGCCTATACTGTACAGTCACTGTTTTAACTATGCTTTATTATTATGGTTGAAAAAAGGTTAGGCTATTTTCATTTTCATTCTCACCACTGTGTTTTAAAATTGTGACGTTTCCAAAGATAATGGTATTTAATAGCATCTGGGTTTCAGGCTTAATACATTTCCGATCAGTAGTTTAGTCTGAGACTCATAATAAAAATCCCCTTTAATTTTCACTCTTTGCATCTGTAAATGTTCTGTTTCACAGCTTTTGTCCGCACATGTCTCAATATTTGCCATTGACGATGAAAGGAGAAATTAGGTCAAATGTCCACCAAATATGATGTAAATTTGTGGCAATACAAACATTAAATGCCATTGACAAAGAAGGGAAAATTTACATCATATGTAGATGAGCAAATCGGCTAACCAATCACATAAATTCAGTTCAATGAAAGGAGAAATTAGGTCATATGTGCCTCAAATATGACGTAAATTCTGTCCCCACACAAGGGAACATTTACGTCTATATTTAAATCAGCTAACCAATCACATAAATTCAGTTGTTCATGAGGTGATGTATTTTTTTTTCGTGGACCGACATGACCTCCAGGTAGGTCATAGTACTGTAGTCCCCAACGCCCTAAACCAGTCCTCATAGTCGGATAACAGACGTTGATCTCCACACTGTCTGGAGGGAGGTTGGAAGCTCTGGTACAGTTTAACTAAAGATGGTTTATGAATATAGATCATCCCAATTTAAACCACTAGAGGTGAAATGGTACACAAATCCTAATGGTCTCCTAAGTCTGACAGCATATTTGAACCACATTCTATAGGATGGTTTGAAAGTATTAAATCTTGATTTCTAAAGATTGGACACGGAAGCATGATTTGTACTTACTTACTTACTGTCATGATGGTGTCTCTTGTTGAAAATAGTTATACAAGCTCTCAAATCATTGCAATATACATTTAAAAGTAGCCTACATTGAACACAAGATGCACATTTCAGTGTTGCAATTGATCATCAATGTCCTGGCCTGATTGTTATTGTTAAGTGAGTATTCCAATAATATTATTCTCCATGATGAGTATAGCCTACTGTTTGTACCGTACATTTTGATACAATACTTTTACTCAAATGCAAATGCAGGCTTTTCATGTGTAACAGAATATTGCTACCTTGTGGTTTTGGTTTAGCTATTTTATATAAAGTTGGAGTGCTTCCCTTGGAAGGCTACAAATGAATAAATGAACACTGGTCTGGATTTTACTATGTAGCTGAAAAGAAATGAACTTGGACCCAAACTGTTCCCATAGCAAGCAACACAATGGTTGCTAGTTAATGCATCCATTTGTATCTCAGAGAGTGTAGCCTACAAATGGAACCAATGGATGCATAAGGGCCTTGATGGGTTAAATCAAATGAACACTCTTCTATTCAATCTATTGTAAAGTATATTATATTATATAAATATGTTATTTCATATAGTAGGCTATAATAAAATATGAAATTACATATTTATATAATCGCGATAATAAACAATATAATTGGCTATAGTACTATATATCTGTCACGCCTCGCTCCTCTGCCTTTGAATTTGAGAATTGACTTAGGTCCAAACCACTGGACTAATATGTGGCTTGACCTTAATGGTTATGTGGTTGTTTTATGTTCAGTATTTTGCCATGTCTTCCTGTTCTGTTTGGTTTTCTGTTACCCTGTTGGTTTTGTGTATCTTATTTTGTAGTATGGTCCCTAGTGTTTCCTGTCTGCCTAGTTGCTTTTCCTACCTTGTCTCACCTGCCTTGTGATGTGTCAGTGTTTTCACCTGTGTCCTCTTTGTCCTGTTTAAGCCTATCCTGTGTTTGATTGTATTTTGAGTTCACCTGTGTCTAGTTAGTCTTTGTCTATTTATATACCCCAGTGTTCAGTTCCTTGTCAGATCGTCATTTCATGTCAGAGTGTCTAGCTGTGTCCTTATTTTGCCTGCCCCATTTTATGGGAAGTTTAAGTTATAGTTTAATAAACATCCTGAACTGTGAATCCTGCTTTTTGGTCGTACTGCTTTTGGGTCCTCTGAACGCACCCTGACAATATCCTATTATGTTTTTCTACAATAGGCTATAGGCTATATGCCTATACTATTTAAATATAGCCTATTATTATATATTATTTTGGGCGCTATAGCCCCTCCTATGGTTTAATGTTTGTGTTTAGTTCAATGTTTGTTTTAAAAACGCCATTGAAATAAATTTATGTTTGTTTTCAATGTTCAAAACGGCATTGACAATGAAGGGAAAATGTTGTCATCTTGTCCCTAACACAAACATTAAATGCCAAATAATAACATTTCGGCCTAATGTTTGTTTTACATCACCTAATCAAATGAGGTAGACTTTAATATAGGCCTATCACTTCAAACGGGTGTGATTTTTATTATCGCGACCCATAAAAGCGGGTCCACGGCCCAAAATGGGTCGCGGCCCTACGTTTGGGAAACACGTGTGCAATATATTGCTATTTGCTACACTCACGTGTTTATTCTTATGAAAACACTTTGAGTTGAGTTCATATAAGTCAAGTCATGATGATGTCCGTGTCCGTCCAAAACTCCATCATCCGAGGAGTTAACCTGTAAACGCAGATGGTTAATCTTCTGTCCCAAAACACTGCGGAGGTCAAAGTAATAAAACAACACAGATCTGCAATGTTCTGACCAGCAGACGCTGCAGAAACAAGCCGTTTCAGACGTCCGTGCACTAAACAGGACGGAACTTCTATTGTTTTGATATTTTTTATATTATGGAACTTTCAGCTGTGTCAAAGAAACTGTGGTGCGTAAAGAAACAGCTGATAGTCCTTCTGGCTCCACTTCTGTTTCTGCCTATAATTTTTGCTCTTCCAGAGAAGGTAGGCTATGCTGTGCTGGTTTGATGATGCTGCTGACATTAATATTAGGCTTTATGTTACGTGCACGTGTTTCACAGCATTTCCACAATCAATTCAATTGATATAGGAGCATTCCTGACAAATTAGTTTAAACTAATTTATTAGCTAAAAAAACCCAACACAATTCACTCGTTCAATGCATGCAGGCTAGACCGGTTTTACTGCTACGTTGGTTTGATGGTTAACGTTTATAATTATTTGTTCTATAGTTCTGAAGTCAGAGTGCGCAGCTTTTTCCATGATTTAAGTTGAGAGTAGGCTAGGGTAGCCTCATTACATTTTGAACATGACCTAAAAAAGTCTAAATGTTGTAGTTTTTACTCCACTATATATTATTTACTAGGCCTATACCTTTAGTTCTCACATTAAGATAAGATAAGCAATATAACCAACACAGATTATAGTATTCATTATTAGAATAGATTAAGATGACGCTATTGATAGTGTCACAAATGGTCCAGCAGTAGCCTACAGGCTATATAAAGTAGCTAAATAACCCCTCCCTTTAAAGCTGCAACATTGCATATACCATTACTGTAGCCTATAGTCAAGTGTATATACCGGTACATCAATACTTTTATAGGCTATATAATACAATAGGCTACAGTAATATTTATCATTCTAATCTTGGACATTCAAAATGAACAGATGGATTTATGTTCCTAAATGCTGTCATTACTGCTTATCAGCTATCTATACAGTCCTGCATGGCTGGTTTGATTACTTCATTATAGATGGCACAATGTTTTGTAAATGTTTCAAATTAATATATATTTTGTGATATAGACCTACTGTGATTATCAGAAGCCCAGTATCAGGGTTCAGGGACAGCATTTGTTTTCTTATGCTAATTATTAAAAAAATATATATACTCATTATTTTTACTTAGCTATGTTACCGATGACTTCCGGAGTCACATAAATGTAGACCAGCCTCTCGTCTTTAGCGTAAATAAAAATTACGTTTTTGCTACTCACCAATACAAAGGCGGGTTGTGACATTAGAAAGTCCTCTGAGCCCCCCACCACACGGATAAAAGGTCCGTTTTGGCCAGAAAGGGATTTTCACTGGAGGAAAAATATTCTCTATGAAGGTTTTCTCTTGGCAATATCGGTAGAGGAGTGGAGTAACTAAAAGTATTTTTTCCCCGGTGGAAAACAAATCTTTTTTTGGCCAAAAAGTACCCTTTATACGTGTGGTGGGGGGATCAGGGTGCTTCCACTAAAGAAAGTAGGCTTTCTAATCACACCGTCCATGTAGTCATTTCTTTTATGTTTTTTCTTTTTGCGCATTTATTTTTTTAATATTTTTTTATAGAGGGATAGACAGTAGGCTGACTGGAAATGGGGAGTGAGATGGGGGTGGCATACAGTAAGGCCAAGGGCTGTCGAGATCAGGAGTCAAACCCACGGCACACTGCCAGACTGGCCAGCCAAGTGGAGTTGGAGGTCAAGAAATTCAACAGAAAAAGGGAATTTGAATCTCAAGAGGGGGAAGTGCACCGGATTGTCTGGTTGAGTCATTATTATTAGGAAATTATTAGTAGTCATTGGACCCTCCATCGTCGTTTCCAGTCATCCCGATTCTCCATACATCTGGCCAGTTCGTTGGTACTTTGCACTCCTGCATCGCTCTTGAGTACATCCACGTATGTTAGCGTGGGGCGTCCTCGTGATCGATGCCCGTGTGTTGGTTCCCAGAGCACCAGTTTGCTGGCTGGCAGTTCTTGATGCCTTTGGCAGTGTCCTGCTATAGTCTCATTCTCCTGGCTGCTATTTTCTGGCTCACCTTTCAACCCTTGGTAATCCCTCATACAGGGTCTTGTTAGTAACACTCACACACACACACACACACACACACACACACACACACACACACACACACACACACACACACACACACACACACACACACAAAAGAGTCCAGAGTGACAAAAGAGATCACAAATATTCACATCAAGGCATCGGTTCTTTTTCAGGAGGGGAGATGTCTTTACGTGGTTCTGCTGATGGCGTCGTGGTGGTGCACAGAGGCTCTTCCCCTGGCCGTCACCGCCATGCTGCCCGTGTGCCTCTTCCCGACCATGGGAATCCTTCCGTCCAAGACCGTTTGCCCGCAGTACTTCCTTGACACCAACTTCCTGTTCCTCAGCGGGCTGGTGATGGCATCGGCCATTGAGGAGTGGGGCCTGCATCGCAGGATAGCCCTGAAGGTGCTGAAGATTGTTGGCGTGAAGCCTGCTTGGTGAGGCAGAGACTAAACTTTAGAACAGGGGTTTTCAACCCTTTTTGTATCAAGGCCCATTATTTATTTGGCATTTGAGCCACGTACGGACCACCATTTGATGACATTTAGCCTCCCAAAACCAAAGAAATTTATTTTTGTCATTGGATAGATTTATTCCACAATTCCATGCTGTATTAATATATATGTGGTAGTACCATAGGAGAGATAACAGGCAAGCGGTTGATCAAAGTAACAATTATTTTACGTTCTCTAATTGTGTAGACTTCTTGTAAATGAAATAATAATAATTAACAATAATTTAACTCCTGAGAGCGTCAAATGAAACCAAATGGTCCATTTGGTTTCATTTGGTCCATTTGGTTACCAACTCTCCATCATTTAGCTGGGTACCACTGCTTGAAAACCACTGCTTTAGAAGAAAGGTCCAAATAACGTTTATTGTCGTATGTTATAACTACATGAACCCTAGCGTCCCTTTTCTGGGTAGCCTTTGTCATAATAGTCAAACATGCTAAGGTCACAACACACGTTGTGAGCTGTTGTGAGTTTGTAGATTTGGTGTAAAGGTGTAAATTCAGTAGCCGTTTAGTTACATCCGTGTCTGTCCAGACTCATATAGGCCTATAGTATTAGTATATGTAGTCAATGAAGAATTATTTTTAAAGGCCACAGTGACCTTGACCTTTGACCACCTACTTCTAATCAGTTCATCCTTAAATCCAAGTGGAGTAGTGGACGTTTGTACCAAATGCGTCCATAATGTCGGGAGGGACGAACACCGGAAGGAAGGGGCCAAGTACAGACACCTGCATGGGGGACGATGTCAACGATGTTGAATGCAAAGTTGCAAACCTTACTGGTTAAGGTAGATGACTGTGTACCACATTCTGTTCCCAGGCTTATACTGGGAATGATGCTGACCTCGTCCTTCCTGTCCATGTGGCTTAGCAACACTGCTACCACCGCCATGATGCTTCCTATCGCTAACGCTGTCCTGGAGAGTCTCTACGGGCCCCTGGAGGACTTGAAACGGAACTGCAGGTCCATAGAGGAGTCAGACAGTGACATACTAAATGGTAACTGCTGTAGGGCTGTAACGATCATGACATTTTCTTTTTTAAATATATTTTTTATCCCACGATTTTGTAACCCATTTTTATCTAATGTGATCCTGGGCTCTACACACCCTCCACCAACCTAGTCCCCATATATGGGGGACAAGGGGAGAGCAACGGACTTGAACTCATGCTTCCTTCATGCCTGAGTGTCCAAGTTGCTCCTTTACACCTGACAGGGGGGAGTTTCCCTGGTTGGATGTAGCGCGTGGAAGGAACACGTTATTCCAACCAGTTCCTTTCCCCTCCATCAGGCACCCCGGCTGGCCAGGGGGAGGCAGTTTGATCATGACATTTTAGTTGACGATTTATTTGTGATTTTGGCACTGAACATTGGAACATAATGTACATTTCTATTTGACTTTTAGGCTTTGTAAACTATGTAAAATTGCACAGGGAAGATGACAAATATTTCATACAAAGCCTATTACTGAAATATATACAAAGAAATGGCTCCTAGATCTATTTTCGAAAATGTATACTGTAATAGCTTCATAATATTTCAACCCTATAGCTAAAGTCAAAACGTTGTACCTAATCTAATAGATTTTTCTACTGGGAGCTATTATTCAGTGTGCAGACTTCCCTTCCTCTTCTAATGCACGTATTTTACTTCAGCACCTGCACATTTTTGTTGGGATGTGCATACTTCCGTCTGGACTCTGTTTGAACATGTATGATAACATTTAAACATTTTTCCCTGACAGCAAATTCCCAAAATAGGGAAACCAGGTTAAATAATCTCTGTTTTCACCCAGCTTTGTTATTACCGCGAATAATGAATTTAATCCAGTGATTATGTTGTGCCGTAATAGTGAACCTCCTGTGTTCTGCTAGCTAACAAGGCAGCGTTGTGTCGAGGCTGGACATTCACACCCAGACACCGTATGTGTGGAATGTAGTGTGAAAACTCGCTCCCTCTGACAGACCAAAGCCACAAAATGTATTCAAGTCATGAAAGCTTGTGTTAAAATACTGTGATTAGGTTCTATCTATTCATACATGCTGCACAGAAATATGCACAGTAATGTGTATTTCTCCTGTAGTTGTAATATGTAAACCATGATGTGAACTTTGTACATATAATTTGTTCCAACACATTGAGCTCTGGATTCAAAGTTAAAAAAGTAATTTATTGATGATGTTAGGCTGCTTTCAAGTCAGATATTAAACATCAAAGAAGACTTACAGTATCATTCTTATATTTAGCTACAAATTATCTTGAAATGGTTTTGATGATAACCTGACACGACTTCTTCTTTTCAACTTCTCTCAGGTCAATCCAACTTAAAGCTGCAGTCAGTGAACTCGCTGCCGTCAGAAAAACTAATATTATCAAAAGACGGGTAAGGAGAATATGAATACATGAATCTGAGGTGAGCCGACGATGCGGTGCATTGTGAGCTTGTAATTCTGCTATTTTTGCCATACGACAAAGTTTAATTCAGGCTTAACTGAATTAAGCAAAGTTCAATAAATACTGTTAATACACCTTAAAAAGGATGGATGGAACAGAGATCAGTGATGCGAGGACGGCTGAAGAACTGCGCTCAGAGTCAGAGTACCAGATGAAGGTGTGGAAAGGCTTCCTGATCTGCATTCCGTACGCGGCCAGCATCGGAGGCACCGCCACGCTCACCGGAACCACACCCAACCTCATCCTGATTGGACAGCTGAAAAGGTCAACAACATGTCATGTTGGGTGCCGACTCAAAATATACTATAAAATGTAGGCAGATTTTGTGATTCAGGAGGAAAGTATTGATCAGTGTTTGATCTTTGTTTTTGATTTGTAGTTACTTTCCAGATTGTGATGTCCTCAACTTTGGATCTTGGTTTGCATTTGCGTTCCCTCTCATGGTGGTGTTTCTGTTCCTGGGTTGGATCTGGATCTCGTTTCTCTACGGGGGATTGAACACAAGGTGCGGAGAGATTCTATAATCACGCATTTGAACGTGTGATCTACAAGCTCGTGAGCGTGAAGATCTCGGCACTTTCAGAAAATCTTTTGATCACACATAAATTATGACATCTAGAGACGCCATGTTGACAGTGGTTAACCACTTAAACCAATAGCCTCCACCCTGCCCGTTAGAACATCATGACCCTATGAGTCATTTTGCACTGAAATTGAGAAGTGATTCTGAAAGCAAAGCATTTCCGTCTTCTTCTTTTCTTTCCCCTCTGTGTGATGTTTGATCATTTTCAACAGTTTATGACATCTTCATGTTGCACAGATTGTGTGTCAAACGACAGGATCAAAGAGCAATGGCGGAAGCCAAAGCAGAAGTCGCGTTGGATGATGACTACAGAAAACTGGGACCCATAAAGTGAGGATCTCTGTGTGTGTCAATCCCATGGAGCGTAATTTTGATGTTTACATTGACGTCACTCTACTTCGTGCTGACGTTAAATTTTCTCAACACACTTTTTTTTTAGTTTTGCTGAAGGGTCCATTTGTTTCTTCTTCGTGTTGTTCGCCGTCCTGCTGTTCACGCGAGACCCGAAGTTTGTCAGCGGCTGGTCTGTGTTCTTTAAGAAAGGGTAAGAAACACATGCAACAGACAGTCTTAACCAAGGGTATGGTCACTCATCTGCAGCAGATGCCTCTGTTTCTTAGTCTTTGTAGTCTTGTGTGGGTTGTGGCAGTTTTCTGGTTTGTACTTCATAATTATGACTTGCGTTGGCGTGTTGGCTCATTGAAAGAAGCTCCACCTTCGCGGCTGACTGACGCGACGGGCAGATTCCCGGAAACGCTCTACTCCGCGTCAGTCAGCCGCGGAGGTGGAGCTTCTTTTCCATCCACCAGCTGTCTAAAAAGCCGGGGTTGACGTCGGGCGTCAGGTTCTTCTGACGCGGCTGTGCGCGAAGATGTGCTTGAGCCCATTGGTGTTTTTTTATTGGTTATTTTATTCAAATCAACTTGATTAAAAGGATTAATTCGATGGTGTTTCCTTCAGGTATGTTTCTGACGCAGTGACAGGAGTCATCATCGTCTCAATGCTCTTCTTCTTCCCCTCCAAGAAACCTTCTCTCAGCTGGTGGTCCAACCCTCAAGGTTAAACACACACAACATTAACAAACACGTTTGACTCAGTGTACCAATGAATTAGAATTAACAAATTTGAACCAAAGCAACAAACAAATGTCATTCGTGTTTCATCCTGGAATTAATCTACAATATGTAGGTTTTATTTCCGATGTACAATAAAGATGACGGCACATCTCGTGTCCAACCTGGTGCGCTGTGTCTGCTTCAAATAACTTTATTGACATTGTCAACCAGTAGGTGTCCTGCAAGACACCAGGGTCTAAATGTCTCAATGGAAGAGCAGCAACCACAGATGTACTAGTTGTAAAGTATTAACATACTCCATACAGATTGGTTAAAATAAGGTTTTATTAATTAAAACATTTTGCAGCTTTAACCAGACCACCACAAAGGCTCTAATGTGAGCTTGAACTGCAGCTGTTACAAATAAGTAGTAAATCGTCAGAGGAATGTTAATGATGTAGATTAGAGTCTGAACAAGGTGTTTGTGTGATTATATTAATCTCACAAGAAAATGTTGCCACAGTCTCGCTCTGTGAGTGCTCGCGCGCATGCATGCATTTGACATCTGTGTGTTTAGCTGTATATGAGCACACGCGCATGTGTGTTCATTCATTTTTGTGTGTGTGCGTGTGCGTGTGTGTGTGTGTGTGTGTGTGTGTGTGTGTGTGTGTGTGTGTGTGTGTGTGTGTGCGTGTGTGTGTGTGTGTGTGTGCGTGTGTGTGTGTGTGTGTGTGTGTGTGTGTGTGTGTGTGTGTGTGTGTGTGTGTGTGTGTGTGTGTGTGTGTGTGTGTGTGTGTGTGTGTGTGTTCAGCTGCTCAAACAAACCACTGGACTTGCATGAAGAATAGAAAAAAGCTCACAATGAACCCAAAAGAACATTGGGTTCACTGGGTTAAACAGTTCCATTTTTAGGGAATTTCTCATTTAATTTTAACCAAATTTCAAAACCAAAGTGCTTTTATGTTTTATGTTTCATGGACTGAGCACAACATTTACAGTAGGCTACATGTTACGCTGGAGTACATTTAACAATATTCTCATAGTACTTGTAAGTGGCATTATAATAAAAAGAAGAAAAACATGTGGCAATATTGTGACTAAGGTTATTACTAAATGTGTATTACCATAATAGTTATTGCTTCATCAGTGAGATTCATGAATGGGTTTGTAGAAGCCTTTTCTTTCTAAAAAAGAGAAAGCAATTAGAACAAGGATATTCTAGAAATCCTCAGTGTTCATTTATTTTACAAATGGAACTAAATGGAAACACAAGGGTCCATTTGGTTTCATTTGGAAACTCTCAGTTACAACTGGATAGTTTTAGTTTTACTGAAGTAATTTGCATCATGTACTGTAACAGACCTAGTGGGAAATAACAATGCAAATTAACTATGTTAAACTGTTTTGTCCTCAGCATCAAACACACCGTATGTTCCTCTGCTGTCCTGGAAGAAAGTTCAAGACTCGGTTCCGTGGAACATCATTCTGTTGCTTGGTGGAGGTTTTGCGATGGCCAAAGGCTGTGAGGTAGAGTTTGTTGATTATTGTCAGTCACAGTTTCAGCACGATCAGAGCCCCATTGATGTCCATTATATACAAATACCTTCAATATCTCAAACAAATATAAAACATAATTATGTGAAGAATTATTATTATTGTGGAGCTTACCGTACTTCTTTTTTTAAAGATTTATTTTAAGCTTTTTATGGCTTTATTGATAGAACATCAGGTTGACCGCTATGCCTGCAGTCTGGGCCTTGTGGACAAGGCCAAGACAGACAGACAGACAGACAGACAGATCTAGACAGACAGACAGATCTAGACAAGCTAGCCCCTTGCATAGCCAGCATGTAAAGTTAAACAGTACATTGTATATCTTTCACACACTGTTCCTTAACTACACTGAAATCACAATTTTGCAACCCAATCTCATTTGTCCTGCTTTATCTCATGGTGCTGCTCATGTTGTGTGGTGATGTGGTGGTGGTGGCATCCTATAGGAGTCAGGTCTGGCCACATGGATCGGAGGTTACCTCCAGCCTATCGCTCAGGTCCCACCAGCTGCAGCTGTCATGTTGATCACAGCCTTCCTGGCCTGCTTCACAGAGTTCGCCAGCAACACGGCCACAATCATCATATTTCTACCTGTCATCGCTGAACTGGTGAGTGCCTCCAGCATATCTGCACACATCTGCTGCTCCCTAATGATGATCGCCATGGTTAATATGGTTTATAATAATCATAATCAAAATCATCATAATAACTATGCATATTGTGCACTGGGTGAATATTACTATTATTATCTATTCTATACAGTTCACTTGAACCACGTGACCAGACTGTGTTCTACCCCCTCAATGTCGTAACTCTGGTTCTGCCATAAACAAACCCGATACGCCCATATATAGGCAGGACCACAGCCTCGCGTGGAACCATGACTCAGACATAACCATAAACACACCCGATAGGAATGTCACTGAACTATGACTCAGACCTGATATGCCCTTATATAGGCATATGGAGATCCAGTTTGAATATTATTTCTTCCCTTGTGACATGAGGGGACAGTTAGGGGAATGTCAGTTATTCTGGGTTACAATGGACTACAGCCCATAACTCCTGTAGTTAGACCATATCGTCATATCTTAGAATAAATTAACAAAGCTCTATACGTATAAGCATAATATTTTACTATATACTTACACAGGGGCGACTGTGGCTCAAGAGGTAGAGCAGGTCGTCCAATGATCCATGGGTTGGCAGTTCGAATCCCGGCTCTACATGTCGAAGTGTCCTTGGGCAAGACACTGAACTCCAAATTGCTCCCGATGTGCTTGGTACCTTGCATGGCTTCCGCCGCAATCGGTGTATGAATGTGTGTGTGAATGGGTGAATGTAATGCACAATCTATGTAAAAGCGCCTTGGATAAAGGCGCTATATACAGTAAATGCACCATTTACCATTTACATCATACCTCCTGGTTAAACAGTGGATTCATACAGTAGGCTTGTTAAACTCTCACAGTTGTTGACATACATAATGGTGCATGGGTTGGACATTAACAGCGGTTATCAGACAGTAATCATTATCTGAGGATTTGTTGTGCTTTGCAATGTTGCAAATCTTGCAATACTGTTAAAAGTACAGGAGCATATACCCACTAACCACACCACCATATTTTTAGATGTCAGCAGCATATATCTGATACACCTTAACACCCTATGGGTTTACCACTTAAACCCATATTCACTGTTGACTGGAGTCCCCCAGAGGTCTATGCTTGACCCTATACCAAATCTCTTTGCTGAAAATCTATAGGCTCACAATACATTGCAACGTGACACGTTGTGAGCTTATAGATGGACTATTTTGACTAATGTTGACCCCCAGGCCAGAATAGGAACGCTAGTGTTCATGCCGTTAATGGCTTACCTAGTTACCTTCTTTGAATAGAATAACATGCTGGTGCATTTATTACTTTATATATTGTCGTATGTCCAAAACGGTTACTTTTCAGGATTCAAATAAAAAAATAGCAAAAATAGCAGATCTCTTAAAATGCGTCCCGATGCGACTTGTATTAAGCTTGTAGATTTGCTATTTTTGCTACTTTTGTGTGACCTTTTATGATGAAGTAGGCCATTTATTTACCACAAAAAACAACAACATATAAATTAAAATATAGAGGTAAGAGGTTTCTGCCTGACGGTAACAACATTGTGGTTTTGTTGACATGCTGTGTGCTTGTGTCTTGTAGGCGATGCATGTTTCCATCAACCCTCTGTACTTCATGATGCCGGCAACAATAGGATGTTCATACGCATTCATGTTGCCCGTTTCCACTCCACCAAACTCCATCGCCTTTGCTTCAGGACATCTTATGGTGAAAGACATGGTGAGGAAATTCAGTAAACCACTTATTAATTTCTCTTGAATGGCGTTATCTGACATGCTGCTATTCCTAAAACACGTTGAAATCTGTTTGATGTATACCCACCGGGTGTGATATGAGGTGATTAGCGGTGATTTTGTGCACCTGCAACATGTCACCACTCCTTTAAAAGGAACCTACATTCAGTCACACTCCACACTGATGAAGGCTGGATAGCCGAAACGTTTGTCCGTATTTGTTCAAATATGAAATAAACTATTTGAACTGCAGTCTTGGTGTGTGCGACCCACTACCTTTATTTTGATGTATTAAAGCTGCAATCCAAGAGATTGATTTGATACCCTTCCTGGGATTCAAACCCAGGACTCCTACCTAGAAGATGACATTTCTACCAGTGAGCTCAGATGTTATACACCCACATGGGCGAAGTAGTCTCTGAGCTTCATACTCCTTCTTGAGAAGTTCCCATACAAAGAAACCTTTGTAACAATTTTTAAATAACGAAACACTCTTCGATACTAAGTTTGATATTTGTGTTTGATCACAGGTAAAGACTGGGGTGGTCATGAATGTTCTCGGTGTTCTGTCCGTTGCGCTGGCCATGAACACGTGGGGCGTGGCCATGTTCGACCTGAACACCTTCCCAGACTGGGCTCGCCTCCACCCCAACGTCACCAGTGATGTCATCGATGTGCGCATCCCATCCTTCCCAGTGACCAATTCTACACTTTGATTTAGTCTCTTGGTGTGAAGATGGGCGAACATAGCAAAATAGGTCACGTTGCGACACATTGTGAGCTTGTAGAGATTTGCTGTAGAGGGAAAACGGAGGGGGCTATAGATCCCTGGGGGACCCCAGCCAACAAAGTATGTAGGGTGTGAGTGGTTAATAAATATATCAGTATACCTTATATAGTTCATACTCAATGATGTTTATTAACAAAGATAAAAGCATTACTTTTTAAGTCATACTCATTAGGTGTATTAATAAATATATCAGTATATACTGTACATTATATAGTTAATACTAAATTATCTTATTCACAACGCTATCAGCATACTGTACTTTAGTTGATAACATTGTGTTTATTAATAGACACTAAACTAAACTGCACTCAATAATAATGGTCATAAAAAGGTTGGAACTTATGGAAGCTGTTGCCTCCGGCCATGCATTAAATGAGCTTATATAATACTCAACATATTTTAATATTTGTATTCTCAAGTATTGAGGAGTCTGCAGCCCATCTGTGTTCAGGCTCATGCTGTGAGCTGTTGTATTTAGCAGAGGGAAGCTTCAAGTCCTGATGCTTCAAGAATGCAGAATTTAAAAACATGATGGGGGACACATTATTGTACTGTCTGACTCGATAAAGCCCAACAGGACAGACATTTATCCTGCTGTGAGCGGCCACAACTTGACCTGTAGTTGCTAGTTGCAAGGAAGTATTTTTCCATTTGAGAATGTGTGTTTCAGAATGTGTGTGTGTGTGTGTGTGTGTGTGTGTGTGTGTGTGTGTGTGTGTGTGTGTGTGTGTGTGTGTGTGATTGTGTGTGTGCGCTCGCATGTGTGCGCGTGTGTGCGCGTGTGCGTGCCAGTGCGTGCGTGCCAGTGCGTGCCAAATAGTACTGTTCTGTTTCGGCTGTTATAGGCAGTTTGTCTGTGTGGAGGAGGAGGTGCCATGTGTATCCTTAAGTGAACATGGACTGACCCTGTTATATTTGTTTCCTTGTAAAAGATTAATTGTAATTTCTGGATTCAAATAAAGAACAAAATGTGTGTGTGTGTGTGTGTGTGTGTGTGTGTGTGTGTGTGTGTGTGTGTGTGTGTGTGTGCGTGTGTGCGTGTCACAGTGTGTGTGTGTGTGTGTGCGTGCTGCTGAGCTGACATCTGCTGGCACTAAATGTCCTGTATTTTGACCTGTATGTTTCAAATGTTTTTTGTTCCTTGGTTTTTCTTTAAATCACTCAGAGGTCAAATCAACCCATTCTTAGTTATTATAAATATATATATATATATATGTTTTGCTATATTCTGGTCTGTTGAAGGTTTGTTTTGTCCGAATGAAATTACAATTATTGTCTTACTGTAGTCTATATGAATCCAGACAAATTACTGCGTGATTTGCAGTATTGCATAACATGTTACATTTAAAATAAACTGAACAAAAGTTTATTTGTTTGCAAGTTGTACATTCATTTGATTAAGAGTGATATCGTGGTCATGATTAGAGTAAGTTGGTATATTAAGAAATACATTTATGATATATGAGCGAACGTTTGTTTGTGTGCGTGCGTGCGTGTGTATACAGTGTATTATGAAATGTATTTCCTCATTCATATTAACATTTAGAACCCATGATATATTACATGAGCCCCTTTGAGAAGGACCATGAGGTTGTAAATACCTTGACGTCTGCTTGATGCTGTAAATTGTCTGAAAGTCACAAGGTTTGCCACAATGGTTAACTTCATGGTTAACTGAACTCTGTTAGTTAGTGGTGGGGTCAGTGAAGACCAGGGGCCCTGTGTGTCCCAGTTCAAAATGTCTAAACTATAAGTCACCCAACACCAGAATGATGACTTGGACACAATGGACAGCATGAATCTGTGTAACGTACGTGTTAGATGGAGGAAAGAATACCATTGTAGGAGCCATCTTATTTGATTTGACCAAATGGCGCCCCCACTGGTTGCCTTGAGAAATGGCACCATGGTTCCCTTTAATTAAGCCACAGGCTCACAGCTGTAGGAAGAAAGACGCCAGTAGAGATACAGATTTTCAACAGCTTGCACGCAACGCACAAACAGCGCAGTTAGAGAAAGAAAGGAAAGAAAGAAAGAAAAGTAGCCTACTTTATTATTTGTTATCGAACCCTAGCTGCGCTCGTCTGTTTTTTGAGACCTTTATTTAGTTTATGTCTGGAGCCTGTTCTTGTTTTGTTTGCCCCCGTTTATTTTGAACCATACACTCACACAACACAAACTCCTACCAATAATACCAACCTTGCAGTCATCAATCGCCATCGACAAACAACTATACAACAAGTGAGTAAACAACAACAAGACGCCCAAGTCCCAAAGTGTGAGCACGTTAAACCGTATATCTCTGGTGAATGATTATAGAAAGAAAGGCATATTGTCCCTACAACCATGTTTGACTTGAGCAAGAAGGAGATTGCATTTTTTCTGATTTTTAAATCACCTTGGGAAAGGAAGGAACAACATTGTATGGAAGTATGCAGTCTCGAGTGTGACTGTTTTAGTCAAACTATCATTTGATGAATTTAGGCAGTTAGTTGCCTTTTCCCCTTTGGCCTCCTATCACAACCAAACCAAATTCAACTTCATTTATGGATGACACTGCCAGGGTTTCCAGCGCTGACAGGGTTATTCCAGGTGAAATTGGCACAAAGTACCAGGTCAATCTATGATGTCAGTAGGCCTACTGTCTGTGACATCAGAATGCCAGTATTGTCAGGCATCTCCATATGTGGGCAAAGAGTCTGCCAAAGCTTCCTATCCTTTTTTCTGTCTAAAATTCAAGTTCTGAAAAGTTTAAGTATTAAAGTATAAAAAAAAGTTGCCCATGACCTTCCCCCGGATCATAACCTGAGACAGACAGACAGACTTCAACTTTATTCATTTAAACCCAATATACTATACAGTAGTTAGTATAATGGGAGGACTATATTTACTGTATGTAATATAAGGGTTTTATTATTATTATTATTATTATATAAACTTCATTTTTGTATTATAACATATTGTTTTATAATATATTCTAAGGTATGAAGGGGCCGGACAATATAAACTTTTGCTTCTCTCTGTCCCTTCTTGAATGAAAAAATATATTGTTATTGTGTTGAGGCAGCATAGACTTCTTTTCTGTACTTTTTTATTTGTTCAAGATAAAAAAAAAAAAAGCTCTTTGCCATAAATAGCCAATCTAAAAGCATCCAGAAACGCTAGAATTATTGTGATTAAAGAGAAATCACACAGAAAGTGCAACCACAGAAAAGAGTGATTAAAAAGCAAAGCAAAGGGGAAATGATGTAATTCACAGTTCCCTATTTAACAACCACTAACGTTACCTTCATCAACCAAACTTATGTAAATGTGTCATGCCTGTCCATATGATTGTTTGTGTGTCATGACAATATGAATTTCCACGTGGGAACACATGTGTTCCCACGTGGAAATTCAGATTGTCATTCCACAAATATCCATATGACTGTTCAGCTATACTTCCCTTTTAGCCTGAGCGTCCATATTCTAGAACATACAGTACGTACATGCTCATCTAAACCCTGAAAACCCTGAAAACCCTGAAAACACAATGAATTTCATCAAGTCTCGAAACTCTGTCAACACTCTCAGGTAAGAAATATTAATACAATTTCTTATTTGGATGTTTTTACTTTTTATTTCTCTTTGTCTCATGATATCCTGACATCCTGATTCATATTTTGGGGATATATTTTTCCTGGCACCACTCGGCATACTATCAAGGTGTAATACAATTTGTATTATGTTAAAGATAATAATGGAACAATATTGGTTATATAAAAGCTTTCCATTGTTGTACCATTATTGATGTAAATGGCCTATTGATGTCTCAAAAGTGTGGATGAACATAATGAGGATTCTTTTATTTCCATAATACAAATGAATATACAGTAGAATCTTCAGTGTTCATTTATCAATGTATCTATTCTGACATGGCCACTGGCCAGTTATGTAGGCCTACATCAACATTTTACTGTAGTTCTTCATCATAGCATAAAATCAAATAGTAAAGAAAGTAAATGACGAGGGCATTTCATGTCAGGCTAGGGGATGGCTCCAGGGGACGGCTAGGAAAGGGGGTTTAGCTCCCTCTGTTGGAGGCTTAGCCCCCCTAAGCCTCCCCTCCCCACAAACCCAATTGACATGACAAACCCAACTTCTATTGTAAACCATTCATTAGCCCCCGTTCTAAATGGCCAGTCCCCCCCCTATAGTCACCACAGTCAAAATATTCTGGAGCCGTTGCTGAATGTGTCTAAATCATTCGGATCAATTACTTATTATCGTGTCTGTACAGTAAATGCAACCAAACAGACATTTACGGGTCAATTTGGTTACATTTATACACTGACTCTCTAGTTAAATGAATACTCAGGAAGAATTTACAGGGCAGCCTTCTTCCACTTTGTTCCCAGGAAGGGTCCTCCTTGCATCAGAGAGGTCCTACTGTCCACCGTGTTTCACCTCTGGGATGTTTACTCCACTACCCGGCCAGCAGGGGGCAGAGAGGTCCTCACCCTGCTGTCCCTGTGTCTCATGGTCGCCGTGGTGACGGGCGGCCTCCTGTACCACTGGCTGTGGAACACCCTGAGATACGACCACGAGATGTCCGTCAGGACCGCCGGTGTCTACAGTGCGTGCACGTTCCTGTGCACGTTCCTCTGTCACCCGCTGCGCTGCGTCCTCGCCCTGACGCTGCCGACCGTCTGCACCGCGCAGGGACGCAAACTCATCGTCTCCGCGGCCGTGATGGTCCTGGTGCTGAACGTCATCCCGAACATCGCGGTGAACGTCGGGGCCGTCGCACACGTTCTGAAGTGCAGCTCGGAGGGGTTCGTGAGGACTCTGTTGAACTCGACCGACCCTCTGGCCAGAGCGAAGAAGGACCTCGTGGACGCGGCCATCAAAGTGAAACAGACACAGGGAGAGTTGAACATCGTCACTAACTTGAAGAAGTTTGATGAGTTCACACATATTGACGTGTCAGAGGTCACAAGGTTGTTTAAGGATATGAGTGGGCAGATAGAGATGAATGTTTCACATGCCAGAAGTTTCTTAAATGATTACAAGTTGCTGTCCAACCGCATCCTAGCAGCCATTTTTGTTTTTCTTCTAATCATCGAGTCAGCGCGCTACTTGAAATCTTATTTGACATCGGTGCGTTTTGATAACGCCAACCTTTCAAAAGATCTATTGCAAAAATGTAGTGATGGTACAACCCAGAAATCAGCCAATAAGACTTGTTTGACGAGTTGTAAAATAACAAGTGACGAATGTTCTGTGTGTGTCATTTCACTTGCTGTGGTAACTCTATATTTCCTTGCGATCAGCCTCATAATTGCCTTGGATCATGTTGTGTATTACATCGTTCAGATTAGTGTTTCCTGGCTTTTGGATTTCCCACCGACCTCTGCAGGAATCAGTGTCAACTTTAAGGTGAGACGACAGATTGCGTGCTGATGATTCATCCAATTCTCTGATTCATCTGATTCTCTGATTCATCTGATTCTCTGATTAATCTGATTCTCTGATTCATCTGATTAATCTGAATCTCTGATTTTCAAATTCTCTGATATATCATAATCTTTTATACATCTGACTGATCTGATTCATACATGCAGGACATTGAGTTTAGATACATTGACAAAGTACCATTCCAGTGTTCTTCATGTGCCATCATGTCTTTTGTTCTGATAGGCCGAGTGGTTTATGCCAGTGACTTGTATCTTCCATCCCATTGCGCCAGAATGGTGTGGGAAACAGGAGCTGACAAACTTCCACCGGGATTATAAATTGACCTTCAGCCCTGAGCTGTCTCTCTGTGATGTCACGATGTCCAACCCGATGTCACCGCCACACCTGGGTGTGAGACTCCTGCTGGGTTTTCTATGGTTGATGAGCTACTGCTTGGTGTTTCTGGAGGTCTACGCCAGGCGAATACGCACTAAAGTGTCTGGATCCTTCTTCAAACAGCAAGAAAAAAAGAGAGTTGACTTCTTGTTGCAGAAAATGCGAACAAAGCAGAAGTTATTTGTTAACCCAGCCAGTTAAAATGGATGGTATTGGTCTTATTTTGATGGTAATTCTACAGTTGCGTTTTAGCCCTCAGTCAACTTTGAATCATGACTTCCAGCACCTGATTTACATGTACTTGTTTAGTTGATCTGTAGCTCTGTGTTTGTATATTCTGTGTCTAGGTCTGAGTTCTGTTAATTCCCCAGGTGTTTCTTTCTTGTGTATCTTATTTTCTTGTGCTTCCTGTTTCCCTATATCTAGTTACCAGTCTGTCTTGTCACCTAATTATTGTTAACCCTAGTTAGCTGTGTCCAGTTTGCCCCAGCCTATCCCTGTGTTGATTGTGGTTTGAGTTCACCTGTGTCTTGTTAGAATTTTGTCTATATATGCCTGCTTGTTTTGGAGATTATTTTTCAGTTTGGCCTTTTTAGTGTCAGCGGCAGTGTAGTGTTTAGGAACCAATGTATTACCAGTTGAGTTTGTCAGCCCTGTTGTTTGGCGATACCTTTGTTGGTTATTTAAAATATTGAGTTGAACTTCTCCAGTCTGCTTGTCCTGCATTTTCTACAGTTGTATTTGTAGAAAAGGACCTGTTGCAGATGTGAGTCAGAGTCACAGGACACTCCACTGCCTCTTCACTGCAGTGAGGGACGCTCACAAACATGACAAACAGTTGTGTTTCTGAAACAAGAGTCACACACATCAGCTGAAACGAGGCTGAAAATAATTAATAATAAAGCACTCAGATTCATCTTGAATGATTGAGCACATGTCTCCAAACAGAAGTCACTTTTGCAAATCACAACACTGAACCAAGTTTGCCAAAATTACACATTTGAATACCCTAGGACAGGACACCAAACCAAAACAGCATAACTTCGTCATCTCACAGAATGCTATTTCCATCAATTATTACTCAATGGTCCAATAAACACTAACGTCATTCCTCTATGGGCCCCTCATATGGCAGCTATAGTGGTTCTCAAACATTTCCATGTCAATGAACCCCAGGTTCCCCAAACCCATATGTATTTGGCCAAGAACCCCCAGTTGGAAAAGGTTATGTGACGGGTACATATAGCTGGTCTACAAGCTCAGTTAATATATTAAAGATATTGAATCTACCTCTACTCACCTGGTTCTGAATCTAAATAGTAAATACCCTTACCAGTATCCCAATATCTGTATACTTACCAATTATTATAACCAACAACATAGCCAACACAGATATTGGTCAGTTTAATTCAAAGGAAACTAAAATCTATAGACTTGATGTCTTTACGATATATTTCCACTAGATGGAACCACTGACCTTGGATCCCATTTAGAGAACATGCAGTGGAACACTTTTTATAAGCAAGCATGCTTTAGCTTCTATTGAAAACTTTGAATGTCATTAATGACCATTCCACAAACAATCCTCAACAATACAATACCTCAACATCCTAAACAATTTACCACAGAATTAAATTATGTATATTTCACTAGGAAAGACCAAGCATCAGACATAGGAACCCTTTAAGATGGTTTATTGAATGAAGGAGTAGGGTACTTGTGGTCACAAATGCAGAGGCTTGAAGTATGCATGCGGGGTATGGTCGTCTATGGTGCGCCGCATGCGCAGCATGGAGTGCGCAGCATAAACGGCCATGTCATGGAATACATGGTGAAGCAGCATGGTCGTCTATAGATGCGCCGCATCTATAGACAAGGCTTAAATACATGGTGGAGCCAGCGTGGTCGCCCATGGACGCGTCGCATGCGAAGCACGGGACGCGAGGCATGGACGGCCAGGGCATGGAATACGTGGTGAAGCAGCATGGTCGTCTATGGATGCGCCGCATGCGCAGCATGGAGTGCGCATCATAAACGGCCAAGGCTTAGAATACATGGTGGGACCAGAGGTTCGAGGGGGCGGACCCAGATACTTTGGCTTAGGGGTCGAGGCGTGAGCCTGAGTGGTATAGTAGAACCCCCTCTGGAACCTGCAGATTAAGGAGAAAGGGAGGGAGGGTGGGTTACAAGAAACTGGCACAAAGCATTTTTGACACTTGAGTTTAAGTACCCACAGTTATGGGCGAGGTAGGAGTGGCCAGGTTAGTTGGAGGTGGGTGAGTGGTTTGCATGGTTGGCAAGGGTGGAGTTTGGTTGGCAAGGGTGGAGATGGCAGGCAGGTGGGTTGTCTTCTGCTTGGCCAAACCTCCCGAACCTTGGTTGTTCCAACTCCATTTCGTACAGCATTCGGTGTAGAGGGGGGGGGAGGAGTGGCCCAGCTTGGGGGACTCAATGCATTTTGCTTCTATGTGCAGTAGCAACTAGCAAAGAAAGCCTTTTTCTTGATTTGTCTTCATTCTAGATCTTTTATAAGACTATAATGTATGGATGGTTAAAGGACCACTACACCCATTTTCAACCTATCTTCATATAATTGGTCCGACTCCTCACTAATGCTCACACGGTACCATTTTCCTCTAGTCCCTCATGTGTCAATCACACAATGTGTTCATGATTTGCGGCATTTGCCTTTCAACGAAACGGCAACCCGTTTCGTTGAATGGCTCTAGGGAGACTGTGTACCAATTTGTGTGATGTTTGGACAAAATCTGTAGGTGTAGTCCAAAAAAATGTTTTGCAGAAAGCGGCCTCCTGGAGGCGCTATAAGAGCCAATGTGAAAACCTTGGGGCAGAGGATCAGCTGTGGCATTCAGGGAGTGTGTGTGCAGAGTATGGCTGCAATCAAACGGTGCCAGAGATTAGCTGTCCACAGACGGACACACACGGACGGATGGACGGAGTGCAAAACATACTCTCTCCCCATGCCTTCGACCTGGTGGAGATAATAAAGATCTATCTATCGATTGGGGTAATATGTCCCTGCGACATACTCACTATAGTGTCATGTTCAAGGGGTGTAGGCTACTTGTACTTGCATCATGCAAAAGGGGCAGCTCCTCCTGACCTAACAGCCATATAGGTCACAGGCCATATATGAACCATTTGTTCCCAAGACTGCCTATGGTCTATAGTGCCTATACATTACTCACTAATGTTGAAGTTATGCTCGTTTTTTTAGCATGCAACGCTGTCACGCAACAAACTACAAATCAGACATCAAACTGTTTTGTCACGAATCGTTGGACTGAACCTGAACCTTTAGAAATGCTACTATAATTCATATTCATAGAATATAGAACCCAGCTCTTTATGGTCTATTGTTAATCCAGCCACATCAAACCATTATTATTTCAAAATGTCACAGTCTTTGTGAAGAAGATTCACTTTGCGATTGTGTAGTCTGGATATTGAATTATTCATGCATTTCTGGTGAAAATAAATCTTCAAGTCAATGTGCTAAATAAAGAGTACTATTTGTGTGACAGCAGCGATTTGGAATCTTTGAACTATGCAATCATCACTCTATCTCTATCTACTCTATCTTCAACTCCATCACCATGCTTTAAAATATGTATTATCAATCAAATTCAATGTGTTGAAAATGTATAAGCCGTCAGTTCAAAAGGATGATTGACTGTTCAAATAAACCGAAACCTAAAGACGTCAGTTATGCATAGGATCATTGATTTATTGACCCAGTGCCAGACTCAGAGTTTGTTATAAAATAAAACAAAGAAATGCGACATTGTGTGCCTTTCCCCTGTTGAAGTCTAACAGAATATACATCTAGGTATTGTGCACATTATCTCCTGTAAAATAAGCCCTGAAAGGCTGTAATCTCCTATTCTCCTCGGATTTAGCAAGTCATAGAAAACCCGTTTTTCACACTCGTCTGTCATGCATTAGTATTCATATGTCCTGTGTAGATAAAGGGCTCAAGAGCTCTCTAGGGCCAGAAGGACTTTAAGTGCTTCATTAGAATGTGTTGTCTGATCTACAGATGGTTACGTTGTCTGATTAGTTTGGCCGTAAAGGCTGTAACAACATGGCAACGAGGCTGGCTAGAAGACTTTAAACATATTAAGTAGCCTTGGGAACCAACGCTTCCAAAGGCTACTTAATGTTAAATGTTAATGTCTTACATGTTCTGATGAATTGAAAATGGTGGACCCTATTGTAAACAAGTGTAATAATTATGCTTTATGGTGTAGTCCACAGTTATCAGTTTTTGTATTGAGTTGTGCTTGAAATGTACTGTAATTTTGCAAACTGTTCATAAATACTTCAATCAATCAATCAATTCCTGAGCCATTGGTCCTATAGGTCAGGAGCCTATCTCCTTTTTTTGTAGCTGTGAGGCAGCTTGATGTACAAGTACACCCTCTGTACAGTACATGACGCCAGTGGTGGACAGCAATGAAGTACATACAGTATACTTTGGTACTGTACTTGAGTATCTGTACTTTACAGAGTATTTGGATACTTACAATTTTCACCCACTTCCATTACATTTTTTTAAAGGGAAATGGTACATTACTGTATGAATTTTGACCAGTTAAGCCCTATTTCAAGCTGAGGTCTAGTATGTCGCAGGGACTTACCCCCGATCCAACCCTTGATGCTGAGTGCCAAACAGAGAGGCATTTGGGTACCATTTTTATGCAGCCAGGGATTGAACGTGCTTAGAATACGTTGGGCTTCAGCCTGTTCCTTTTTTTTGGTCACTGTATGAATTTTATCGTGAGAAGCGGTTGGATATCTAGCCTACATGTGGGATGTTCTCTCACTCTTTATGCACACACATTATGGTTTGTTTATGGTTCATTAATAATCATTTGACAGCTCACAATGTATTGCGCTGTTGTGACACGTTGATCTGCTATGTTTGCCGAGTGTTTGCCTATAGTGACAAGCCCAGAAGAAGGGTGAAAAGTGTCAGTGGTGCTCGCCTGCTTGGTAGTTAATATCTGAAGTAGCTGGTGAGGTGTTGAATTGCTGGCTATCTTCTGTGTTGAACAATAATGACAGGGTCTTTATCATGGGAGCCATGAGAGCAGTGGACACCACGGTTGGCTGGAGGCTGGAGCACGAATCGATTTTGAAGTAGGTGGTTCTATGTGGCAATGCATAGCATTGTGGATATAGTCTGTCAGTGTGTGTGTGTGTGTGTGTGTGTGTGTGTGTGTGTGTGTGTGTGTGTGTGTGTGTGTGTGTGTGTGTGTGCGCGCGCGCGTGTGGGTGTGTGAGACAGACACACAGACACACAGACAGACAGACAGACAGTCACAGACAGAGAAAGAGAAAGAAAGCAAGAGTGAGTGAGTGAGTGAGCATGTGTGTGTGTGTGTGTGTGTGTGTGTGTGTGTGTGTGTGTGTGTGTGTGTGTGTGTGTGTGTGTGTGTGTGTGTGTGTGTGTGTGTGTGTGTGTGTGTGTGTGTGTGTGTGTGTGTGAGAGAGAGAGAGAGGTTAGTGGTGGTTAGTGTGATGTTTATAGGAGTGATCATTTCTGTTTCTTAAATCCGGAGGTCTGCAGCTCTTCTTCAAGGAGCTATTTGAGTCCGGCTCTTTGCAGAACATGGATATGGTAAGCTCTTAAATTTCATTTTCTTAAGAGAGTTGTCAGACGTTAAATTATGAGTGCCTCAACTCTAATTTCTTCATTAATGAAGAAATGAATGTCTGTTTTGGTTGTATTCTTTGTGTGGAATCGTATCACTTAAATAAATAAAGAATAATAACCAATGCCATATGAATCCTAACATCCAAACATTCAGCAGAAATAGGCGATCATTCAACAAACATTATAGCTACTGTATATTGTTGTCCACCTATTTTTAAGATGTTTGGTGTAGAGGGAAAAATGGAGGGGACCAAGTGTGGACCCCGACCAACAGAGTAGTGTTTAAGTGGTGTTTCATGAGTGTTTGTTCTATCTATGCAGGAATTAAAAGAAACATCTAATGCTATGTGTGTCACAATCTGGTGGTGTGGTGAGAACCCAAATGCAGGACAGCGAGGCAAAATAGTGTTCAATTGATTGGGAATTTAATACTAGTGGACAGGTGAACACAAAACCTTACAAATAAATGATGCAACACAAACAATGATCCAACAAGAACTGACTGGGGAACAACACTAATATACACAGGAGGGTTGATTACACATGGAAAACAGCTGGGAGGACAAGAATATAGAACCAAAACAACTAGAACTAGAAATAAAACACCTAGAAAGACTAATGTCTGTGACTGTAATAATGTCCTTACATTTCCCTGAGTGAGAAGGATTGTGTTAATATCTGCTTTAAAGATGGGGTGTCATCGTTTTGTACTTTTTCTGTTTTGTATGTGTCTATGGAGTCAACATTACTCTAGCCTCAAAGAGAAAAGAAAAGCCTGGGAGAGACCTCCTGGAAATGGGGTGCGTAGCGTTAGTACGACATCCCAATATTACATCATAAACCTAACCTAACCCTAACCGCAGGCGGAAGCCTCGGGTGAGTCTTAACCGGCCACGTATGTCGGGGTGCTGTTAGGACATTGGACCAAATGCACCCTAGGTGCAATAGAACACAGTTTGTCAGGAAGTAACAGTGTGAACACAGTATATTTTGTCTCATTTCTTTATAGGCTTTTTGCTTCATGGCCCTGATGATTAACTGAAGTTGATGGACACCATGGACACGAACACCACTATCGCTCACAACATAAACTCCAGTCACGTCCTGAACTTGACTGAAATGCCGCTGAACCCAGTGGAAGAGCAGGTGATAACGATCGTTTTGACGATGCTCATCTGCGGGGTGGGAATAGCCGGAAACGTCATGGTGGTCTTAGTCGTGCTGCGGACCAAGCACATGGTGACCCCAACAAACTGCTATCTGGTGAGCCTGGCCATTGCCGACCTCATTGTGCTTCTCGTCGCCGGTTTACCCAACATCTCTAACGTGTTGGCCTTCTGGGTGTACGGTTACACCGGCTGTGTTTGCATCACCTACCTGCAGTACCTGGGCATCAACGTGTCATCCTGTTCCATCACGGCCTTCACCGTCGAGCGCTACATCGCTATTTGCCACTCCATAAAGGCTCAGTTCATATGCACGGTCTCCCGGGCCAAGAGGATCATCGCTGGCGTGTGGGTCTTCACGTCGCTCTACTGCATCATGTGGTTCTTCTTGGTGGACACGGAGGAGAGGGTCTACACCAACGGCGTGGTGGTCACCTGCGGCTACCGGGTCTCACGGAACCTCTACATGCCCATCTATTTCCTGGACTTCACCCTGTTCTACGTGGTTCCTCTCGCCGTGGCCGTCGTGCTGTACGGACTCATCGCCAGGATTCTGTTTGTGAGCCCGCTGGGTTCGCATCTCAGCGAGAGAGGCTCCGTGCACCAGGGGCCCGGGGCCAACAGAGGAGAGAGAGGCTCCGTGCACCAGGGGCCCGGGGCCAACAGAGGAGAGAGAGGCTCCGTGCACCAGGGGCCCGGGGCCAACAGAGGAGAGAGAGGCTCCGTGCACCAGGGGCCCGGGGCCAGCAGAGGAGAGAGAGGCTCCGTGCACCAGGGGCCCGGGGCCAGCAGAGGAGAGAGAGGCTCCGTGCACCAGGGGCCCGGGGCCAACAGAGGGGCACTCTCGTCAAGGAAACAGGTACCCACCTGAGAGACAAACCCACGTCACAGCCCAAAAGGAATAGAAAATAAAGTGACTTCCTGAGAAAGTTGGTCATAAAATAAGTTCAGGACGTTTTCTGGCCTTTATATAAATAGTCAGTGTAGGAGTCGGGGTGTGACATGTCACTCCCAGACTCTGTCTCTCTATATGACTATAAATAAATGCCAGAGAAGGGTCCACCCAGGGACCCACGGGAATCCAACCGGTGTCACAGAGCCTACCGTATGGTACAGTACAGGCCTTAACCACAGCTATCGGTGCCCTTTGTATTAATGATTGTCATTAAGTGGCCTATTTCTGGTAACTGGAAAATTGAAACATTTGTTATAGTATCAAGATTTCTCCTAATAGATTTCCCACCTTTTCTGCGTATCATCTGTATGCTATTTTTGTTCAACTTGTTTTAACATATCATTTTTTAATGACTCTGCCCAAAGGGCTTGCATACTTATTATCCATCAGGATAATTATTTTATCCCTCCTAATTGTCATCAGACGCTATTTCTCTGTATCTCCTTAATTAAAACCTCCAGGTGACAAAGATGTTGGCCGTGGTGGTGGTTCTGTTCGCCCTGCTGTGGCTGCCGTATCGGACACTGGTGGTGGTCAACTCCCTGATGGACCCGCCTTATCACAACACCTGGCTGGTGCTCTTCTGCCGGATGTGCATCTACATGAACAGCGCCGTCAACCCGGTCATCTACAACCTCATGTCTCAGAAGTTCCGCACCGCCTTTCAAAATCTCTGCAGGTGCAAAGGCCAGGGCGAGAGTGTGAGCAAGTACAACTTACCCATGCATTACAGTGTTATCAAGGACTCGTCACACGAGAGCACTGAGCCGGTCCGGAGGCAGGAGAGCAAGAGATTCAACCTCACGGATGATAGCACAGGCATGGCATTCAATATCACCTGAATACGTCCCGTCTGCCGGCTGGTCCTTTGTTTGAGGTACTGTATAGGACAGTGGTTCTCAAAGTGGGGCCCAGGGAACCCCGGTGGTACTTGAGGGGGTTCCTCGGGGTCCCCAGCAAAATGAGGAAAGGTTTATCCACATTAACCCTATTTTATACTTTAGCTATTAGTTATTTGAACCGATCTGTATGATAGACTAAGTTAATACAATGTACTGTAAATAGTACATCTGCAGTGGATGGAGCTGGTGGAGACAATAATACCCTGAGTCGGGTAGGACACCAATTGATTGACAATGTCAATTAATGATCTCCTCTGCGTCATCAGTTTCTTCCCATAGCCTAGGTGGGAGGTGGAGTTAATTGCATGTTCTCCCCGTGTCGCCTAGGGTTAAGGGTAGGTATACCCGCCAAAAGATATGCGGTAATCCTGTTCTCTATACTGGCCAGCCGGGGTGCATGATGAGGGGAAAGGAACTGGTTGGAATAACGTCCAACGGAGGAAACTCCCCCCTGTCAGTTGAAAAGAAGCGGCTTGGACTATTCATGCGTTGATGGAAGCATGAGGTCAGTCTGTTGCTGCCCCCAGCGTGGCAGAGGGAGTGTAGGATTACTAGAGTCAAGAGTATTATTAGAGTTAATTGTCTAATTTAGACAATTGACAGTGGGTGAAAAAATGGGTTACAAAACTTGTGGGATAAAAATGTTATTAAAAAAAGACAATGTCAATCAAGTTATTTGAAGGTGACGGGTTGGACACTAGATGTACCACTAACCATCTTTGTTGCAGTTTCAACATCATTGCAATGACCTCTCGCCATCGGGAGAGTGAGGCAATGGACATTAATCATTGGTATTGTAAAGTTAGATTTAAGTGCAATGAATGGAACTGAAGCCACTTTTGTCCATAACTTATACCCAATCAAATATATTGTATTTTATTGTAACTAGTCTTATGTGATACCATGTCATAAAAATAAGACTATTTCTGGGAAAGTATGACAGATTAGTTGTAATGACTTGTCATTGTATAGTGTTGTCATTTTCCCACATGAACACTAGCGTCCCTATTCTGGAGTAAACATTTGGAGAAAATCAGTGTGGAAAAATTACTCAAGTTTTTTACTTAAGTAAAAGTAGCCGACCAATACTGCAATATAGAAATACTCTGTTACAAGTAAAAGTCCGGAATTCAAAAAGTACTTGAGTAAAAGTACTTTTTACTATATTATAATACTATATATATATATATAAGTATTGCCATCAAAATGCACTTAAAGTACTAAAAGTAAAAGTACTCATTATGCAGAATGTGCCATTTCAAGTTTGTATAAACACATTTTGAAAATACCAGAGCTGCAAGCTCATGCACATGGTGTGGCAACGTGGCGCTTTGCAAGCTTGTAGATCTGTTATTTAGGGTGAAGTCCCAATCAGTCAATTAAGTATAGCAGTGGTTTTCAAGTTTTCAACCCATGGCCCCGTGGACCACCAGTGGGCCTTGGTCTCCACCTAAATGATGGAGAAGTTGGTAACCAAATGGACCCTTATGGATCTTTAACTCTTGCGTAAAATGAAAATGAACCTCCCCGGGTCCATTTGGTTTCATTTTACGCTCTCAAGAGTTTAATTCATGTTGAACATCTATTACTTAAGAAGTCTCCACAATTAAAGAATGTAGAAGAATTGTTATTTTGATCAACATTTGCCTGTTATCTCTCCTAATGGTACCAACATCAATACAGCATGGAATTGTGGACAAACGTCTTGTCCAACGACAACAACATATTCTAAGTTTTTGGTCTGAGAGGCTAAATGCCATCAAATGGTGGTCCGTGGGCCGTGGCTAAATACCCAATAAATAACTGGGCCTTGGTATGAAAAGGGTTGAAAACCCTGAAGTATAGGGTTTAAGTACGAAATGAAAGCCTGGGTATCGAGGCTAGGGTTTAAGTGGTTCATTGGCTAAGCTTTTCATGTACAATCCATGAAACACTAAGATCATGATAATGTGTCCATAGTTAAAAAATAATAATAATTTAAAAAAAATGATTACAAAAGATAATCTGATATGAGATGTTATGTGTAATATATTTGTACATGTTATACATAACTATAACTATACATGTTTCAGAATGTAGCATCTATTGTAAAATGTTACTTTGTTGCCGGTCACATATTTGGTAAAGAGGGGTTGGTGAACTGTTTTATTGCAATATTTGTAATTCCTTGAAAATGTTTGTAGTCTGATGCTTGGCATTTGGAATATTTATGAGTGTGAAATTAAATGCAACTTGACAGAGTTATGTTTCCAGTATTTTTCTTAGATAACAAGTGTGGAACTAGATACACTATTTCAACTGCTTTTGAACTGACAGTTATGTCACTTTAAATAACCACATGAACCCTAAGTGACCCTATTCCGTCGTGTGAACATTATGGGTGCGTTCAGAAATGCGCACCGGGAATGTGGTCAGTTGCATGTCCTGCACCACTCTAACATACTTCTCTTCAATAGCAGTCACACACAATATCACTAAGTGACCATTACATTGCCATATTAGAGGGACACATTTGCAATGTGAATGTCCTTTAGTTGAAGAGTGTTTTAGTGTGTTTAAAGGCATTACAAAAGAAGTGAAAAGCACCAGAATTAGTTTATCTCTTCTTCGATCTGTTCTTCTAATTTTGTTTCTAGCTTTGCTTGTTATTCTCTGTAGTCCAGTGGTTCTTGACCTTTTCTGGATAAGGGCCCACTTGAAAATCTCTAAAGCGTCCATGGCCCAGCCATCAGACCACTCGTATCGGTAACAGGAATGATCGCTTTAAAACACGATCACCATATTTTTTTTCCTCCGACCAGCCGACCTCACACCAAGAGGCTCAGTGGGGAGGTTCTTGTATTCTTGTATTTGTAGAATAAGGTTAGAAATACGTTTAGGATTAGGCATAGTTTTACTGGGGTTAAGTTTAGGAATAGGGTTAGGTTTTGGCACCGTTTTACTGAGGTGAAGGAGGTTAGGAATACGGTTAGATTTAACTGTTTAAGCATAGTTTACTTAGGTTACGTTTGGAATAGCAGGCGGAGCTATAAGTTCTTCATCTCATCTGTTTTTAGTACCACCATGAAAACTGTAAAAATCTGTCAATTATTTGGGGACCCACTTATGATATCCTCACGGCCCATCAGTGGGGTCCCGGGCCACAGGTTGAGAATCACTGCTGTAGAGTAGACTTTTGATTTGATTTGATTTGATTTATTTAGAAAAGCAATCATACAGTAATACAACATTATAATCAGCGATTCAAGGATTACACAGAAAAGTCCAAAGACTTATTTCCACTGAGGTCCTCTCACACCGAACGGAACAATACTTTTATAGTCAACTAGTCAGCAACTAGTCAGCAACCCTCCCTCATGGATGGGATCCACCCCCCTCACCTGCTCTACTCATTGCCAATCACCAATCACTGCTGTCCTCACTCAACTCATTGGTGGCCGCTGGTATATAATGCTGCCTGTTCCCTCAGTCCCTGTTTGGCAGCAGCAGCAGTAGCAACCAGCTGAGAGCCTCTGCTCTGGAGTCTCAGCAGGCCATATGGTTATGCGTCACTGAACTCTGAAGTGAGTTCAGTTAAATTCATGAATGCATACCGGTATGTTGTACTTTATTGGGTTTGTGATGGAGAATGACTATTTGCTTGCCTTGAAGCTTATAGTATTATGTTTGTGTAATGCAAATGCACATGTGCTTGGCCTATTGTGAACTTCAAGGAAATGCAATGATCACAAACCTTAGAGAATATTCACTTGGTGTATTGTTTAAATGTTGTTGGATTGTATAATAATTATGTGTTTCTATCTTTCATAGTAAAAACCATAACCGTGATGCCTCACCACCTCCTTGCTCAAATCTAAATGCGTGTCTGTGCAACGGAAATAAAGGCTTACACGGAAAACTCCTTGTCTACACATTCTTGCCGATGCACCATGGTGATGTGAATAGTCCATGAGCCAGGCTCGACCTATCCCTACCTAACAAGTACATTACATACACAATACAACAAGTACGTCCCTATCCATCCCTCTAAGATGACCCTTTATAGGGGAACCTTTTCCAGTAGCCATTTTTTAGTCTTCTGTTAAAAATGTCCTCAAATTGGAGGTCAGTTTAACACTGGATTCCAGGCTATTCCACTGTGTGGCTCCTATAAATGAATGAGCCTTTGCCCACTTTACTTTTAAAAGCAGGGAGCACCACATCTGCAATACTGGCTTTGTTAGCTTGGTTTTAAAAGACTTAATCAAGCCCTCGAACCAAAATCAAAGTGGCACAGGATAAGGGAGTTGGCCACCACTCATTTTGTGTCCCTATCCATGTATCTTGCTGTTCGAGCTAGAAACGTAGTCAGTCCGGAGACCTTGTTTAGCACGTTGCTGGCCATACTTCGGCCGTCTACGTTACCCTCTAAAATACAACCCACTGAACCCAGGTATTTCACTGGTGATTTTGCTGCTATGTATTCCGAATTTATTTTGGATCTTGAAGTCTGTGCTTCTTCCTAATTTGATTTTCGAGCCAAACGGAATTGATTCTGTCTTCCCTGAGTGTAAAGATAACTTATTATCTATAAGCCAGGAACTAATATTGGCTACTTCCTCACTCAGGGAGCTTTCTAATGTGGTTTGATCCTTGTGGGACATTAGCAGTGCAGAATAATCAGCGTACAGGAACAAATCAGTTATAAGTATCTGTCATATCATTCACGTACACTGAAAAAAAAAAAACACACTTCTTGTCCTGTTTAATTTTGTTTGACAGTAAACTTAAGTGGTGGTTCTAAACTAGTGAGCCTATTGGCAGCCGGCAGGTCACCGTTTAATTCTCCAAACTGCACCCAGAGCATCACTGAGTATAGCAATTTGTCAACCTGTTTAAACAAAGCTTGATGTATAGCCTATAACTCTAACGTATTCAAATTCAATTGCACACAGCTGCTGGATATTATTAGTCAGACATTCACACAGACAGTCTCATGAGCCTCTGATTGTTTTCTCCCAGTTTCTGGTCTCAGCCTGAAGATATTTTTCAGTATCAACAGCAGAAGTCAAGGCTCATTTCTCATTAAATGGTAAATGGTTCAATGAGTGCCTTTATCCAAAGCGCTTTACAACGTGCAGTAACCAGGTAGACCTGTTACTATGGCAGTATCAGCCATGTGCAGATATGCTCCTTTCTCCAGACAGGGTTTAAAAGGGCTGTGCTGCATTCATTCAGGGTTATAGCTTGCTGTAAGGTTGGCCATCTGAGGAGGATAAGAGTTTGAAGGCATGGCTTTCCTAAATGTATCAGCATACTAGTTGATGAGCTTAGGGATAATTTTGTGCTAATCCGTCTAAAAGCACCACATTTTGCACAGATGCTCATGATTTAGCTAGGGTGCCCGAGCCGGCGACCTTCGGGGTCGCCACAGCGTCCAAATCCATATGGCCACCATTAACAACCTATATAACATTCTAAATTTCATTATGCTTTAAGTAGCATGTGACTTTCTGTTTCTGTTATGTTTTTTTAGTTCTTCATCAGCTTTTCATCATCTTTGTCAACTTCGATTATGACATTATCATATAATATTAATATTAGGCTACATATTACTGATGTCGAGCAGAAACCATGTTTCACATTTTTATGTTTTTTTTGCCCTACTTAAATAATAATAAAGGAACGTTTCGGACTAGGTTAACACCCGACATTAACGATATACTATGATAGTGAATCACAGCATTATATAATAGAATATTACATAAAATAATTGAGCGTATTACACTACTTGAAGCAGAAAATAATTCAAATTCCAAAATACATCAACAGTTTGTTTGTTATTGGAGTTTATTAACATCATAATGCGGGAATAGGCCACTGGTTGCTACGAGACAGACACTGACCGGTTCATCTCTCACCGTGTGTGTGTGTGTGTGTGTGTGTGTGTGTGTGTGTGTGTGTGTGTGCGCGTGCGCGTGCAGCATTTGTCTCAAAGGTTCTTTCTCAAACCACTTGTGCTTCCATGAATATTTCATCTCGTGCTGGTTGTCAGCGACCCCTAAGCTTCATTTGTATTCCTTAGTACACTACTGAAATTCTATAGACTATACTGTTTCTTGTTGCTGAGAACCGATGTGCTTTGCTGGCTTGAAAATCAATTCTTGTCTGCATTAGTAATTTCTGAGTAGCCTACCTTATTGTGCTGAATATAATACATTATTTTCCAATTATACCCGTATTCAGGGACTAGACTATGTGACATTCAATGTTCTTTTTCCACAAATGAGTCTTGAAAAATGGTTGTCTTATAATCAGAGTCATCTTATATTGGCACGATATAGTTTTCTAAATTAAAGATGTGGTATACCTGGGATTCAGTTATTGCTCTTGGGAGCTTCAGGCAACTATACTAGTCAACCAGCAGGTATCCTACCTGATACCAGGGTCACACATTAGATGGACACGTCACAAGATCAGTCACCATGCAGGGATGTGTGTTCAATGAGTCTTACATGGTTGGAATGGAGTTTGAAGTTACAATGTGTTTATTTAGGAAGGGACTCAACTTGACAGTGTCAGAATAGTGAATTGTAATAGAGACATGGACAGGAATATGTGAGTACGATGGGGAAAGCTTTCAGCTTTACAATGTAAACATTTGAGATCGATCAGTGGGCATTATCACACTGTACTTTGTACTTTGCTGAGGCTGTGAGCTTGTTTCGTTTTAGTCAATGTTCGTCTATTACTGTAGCTACGATTAAACGGTCCCTGTAATAATAAAAACAATGGGCGCATGAATACAATACTATTTGAAGCATTAATTAACCTGTAAATGAATATATGGACACTTTTTTTGAAGGGAGTTATTCAACAGTTTTCTACGCACCATTCTGATTCTGCATGTACTGTAAGTATAGGCCTATTATGCAATATATCACTTTTTCATAAGACCTTTGCGGCATATGTGGCAGAAGTTATGGCATGCCTCTTGATGATACAGTATGGCTTGTTAATTTTCTAGCTGATTAATCATGCACACCTCCTGTCCTCTTAATTAATGTGAAACCATCCATAACCCTGTATCAATAACACTAATCCAGCCGTGCGTGCGTGCGTGCGTGCGTCAGTGATAAATGAAATCAATAAAGTGCCTGTCCCACACACTGCCCGACTTGCACAGCAAGAGCAAAACTCTATTAGATGAACCTTGGTCACCAAGACCTTCTTCAAGCCTCTTGGCTTGTTTCTCTAGTAACAATAATATAAATAAATAATCTGACGTTATTTTGACACAGGTCCACAAATCCTCACAAAATCTATAGGCTACTGACACGTCTAATGACAAATGCATAAATTAAGTTTAGGTCAGCTTCATTATGTCTGTCATGTCAACATCACTGCAGTCCTGTCATGTGAAAAGAAGCATCTTGGACTCATCATGCATTGAAGGAAGCATGAGCTAGGTCAGTCCGTTGCTGTCCCCGGGTTGGCAGAGGGAGTGTATAGTGCCCAGGATTACATTAGAATGAATAAATGTTAACCTTTGTCTTAGATTAACTATGCAGTTTTCAAATAAAACATTTATTTTTTTCAATTTAATCAAATTGTGATTCACAACCCAAGTTACCTAGCTATCTCTTATATTCTCATGTCAAGACAATGCCATTTATTTTCAGTTTTTCACTGTAGCTTTGTGTTTTTCAATTGGTGCATTACATGGGGTTGACTGTTGACATGTTAGCCTGTGTTCTCTTTTTTTTGTGAAGATATATTTTTTGGCCTTTTCTGCCTTTATTGATAGTTTGAAAGTAGGCTGAAATGGGGAGAGAGGTGGGGGGGGAGACAAAGGCCGCCGTGTCTCTCCAAAGGCCAAAGGCCAAAGGGGGAGACAAAGGCCGCCGTGATCGGGAGTCGAATCCGCGGCATGCCGTCAGGCTGGCTCAGCAGCCTAGGTGCCCGGATGGTTGAGCTAACCGTCAGACTGGCTCAGCAGCCTAGGTGCCTGGACGGTTAAACTAACTGTCTGTGCCGTTTCACTTTCTGACCTGTTGATTCAAACTGCCAGAGAGTCAGACCTCCCATGAAGGCACCTTGAAGGCAACAGCTTGGGCTATTGTTTAGACACGGTACTGTAAACTGTTACTGAGCCATAGATCTGGAATCTATGAAACCAGATCTTGAAACAGACTGGCTGGTCCATGATGACCAAACATAATGTGACCTGCTCACTCTGGAGAAGAGATCAGCTAGTGTCTGAATGTAAATGTCAGAGCCTCTTATTGATGATATGCACACGGCTGCCATCTTGCCAGCAATGTGCTACCTACTACCTAGGTGCAACTTCCCATAGACAGCCCATTCATCCAAACAGAAAATACCTATTTTATTAAATAACGTCAAACGCACCAACATTGCATCTGTACGAAAAGCTTGAATTATCGTCTTACTATCTGCAAAGTGTTTGTTTCATAAAAATCCACCGTCCGTAGACATGTTATAATCTACTTCCTGTCAAGAAATTCCTTGCAGATGATTATTTTTCCAAGTGTCAGAGTTTGGAAGCACTCGTTATCAGTAAAGCAACCTCCTGCTGCCTCCTGCATTATGTGCAAATTCTAAACAGGTGGTACGCATGGGCTGTTGAGTGATAGTCAACGAGCACTTCCAAACTCCAGCACATTGACCATACAGTAAGCATATACAGGGAAAGCTGTAGTTGAATACTCCACTACAGCTGGCTCTCTATATAGAGTTGATATATTTAATAAGCTCTCTATAGAGTTAGAATACAGACTAAAGCAGGGGTCCTTAAAGGAGTTACAGGGGGTCAACAGCGAAATTACTTAGATGGCATGAAAACCAGTTAAACCATTTTAACCATTTGGCGTCTGGCATTTTGTTTTAAAATATAAAATGTTTGTCCTTTTTCAGCACCAGTGCCATATGAGACTCAGCTACTGAAAATAGCTGATAACTTCTAGATCTTAAATTATAAATATTGTGTGGCGGCGCATAGCCACACAATATTTTCATATGTGGGTCTGTGGTCAAATACATATTAATTTTGGGGTTCTTGACATGAAAGATATTTGAGAACCACTGGACTAAGCCAATGACAGTGAGAGCTCTTTTGAGAGCTGAGTGATTTGACTTGGCCTTGGCAGCACCCTGGTGCCGTCACTGTCCAGCACGCTGGGGACAGATGGTCCCTCTCTCACAAAGTGGAACACTGTCAGCTGCTCACAGAATCACAGATGAGGGAGTTACTGCCTCGGGCAGCTCACACGGAGGGAAATGCACAACCCAGGAACTTTTTAGTACCTGACAAATTGGAAAATGTAGAGGACTTTCCTTTCTCTCATCGCGTTTGATTCTTGAAGATAATGCTTCATCATAGCAGGTAGGACACTTATAAACAATTTCTACAGCGAAGTGATGTTTTCATTTGTCTGCGATCATGTTATTGAGCACTTTTAGTTGTCTGTCAGACAAGTCATTGATTCTTTTCTATTTCTTCATTCAGTATAGCAGCACAAAACAATGCTCAATTTAAAGTCAATTTTGCTGGGTCCCACTATCAAACAGCACAAATAAATAAATAAATATTCATTGTTTATTTTCGGCATATTCTTTTGAAATAAATATTGATTATATACCCAACAAAGATCCTTTAGAAAGAGACAGTGTGTCCTTTTTTGAGCACTCACAAACATGGACCGAGACACTGCAGGGCTGCTAAAGCTCCTGTAATTCCATTTGCTGAGCCGAGCCCGAGGCTCAGCCTGAAGAGCTTAGGGTCTGGGAGACAGAGACACTACAATATCCTACACACAAGTCAGCAGCGAGCGAGGGTAATGCAGAACCTTCCAAATTAAACTTTACAGAACCTCATATTCTGTGATCATTGTCGGAACATTTTTAAAGTAGGCCTACAGTACATGTTTGAGTTCTGGGTCCCCAGACAGACATCCTGAGCAGTGCCCAGATTCTGAGAACCGTATCTGAAACTATAGCGTATATGGAAACAAATCGTTGCTCTCGGGCAGAAACCTCAGATCTCCATATTCTAACCTTTTGTTTTTGTTGTAAATTAATGCCCTACTTCATCAGTGTCACACACAAGTATCAAAAGTATCAGATCCGCGAGCTGGAAACGTGGCTCAAAGTGACACATTTTGAGCCTGTAGATCTGATACTTTTGCTATTTTTTTATTTGAATCGTGAAAAGTGACAATTTTGGACACACAAGGTTTCCATCTGACTGGACTAAATCCAGAACCTGTGAAATGGGCTGCACGGCAGTGACGGCACAGTGCACTAAGTTCCAATATTGTTGAATGAATGTTTGATTTGGAATTGTTATTAACTATCTTAGCCCTGAGGCAAACCACATGAACCCATTGTCCATATTCTGGGGTTAATATTCGGCTAAATTAGAAGATCTACAAACAAGCTTGAAGGGATTCATTATTATTATTATTAAAATACATATTTACAACAATATCACACACACTCACATTACTCAGTAATACACAGTAATGCGAGTAAGGTGAGTCATTTTTTCTGTGGCATTTGTTATTGGCAATGATCCTTTACTTGAATCAGTTTGTTAAGCCACAATTAGCCCATTGTATGCAATGCAAAAGTGGTATTTCCTATTTGACATTGTGGAACAGTGTGAGCTATTGTCAGGGTGTTTGTTTAACATTGTTTGGGTAGATGGAGCACTTAACCACATGTTCAAAACAATACGAATCCCTGAAGGTGACAGCGGGTCATTTCCTCTTGTGTGTCCTGACTCATAGGCCTATGGTTTAGGAAATAGAGACATTAGCATTGGTTTCCTACTCGGCGTCCTGTATGTGAGGAAAAGGAAAGAAATGAACTCTCTCATGTGAACTTAAATAACACCCCAGGTGTGTGTGTGTGTGTGTGTGTGTGTGTGTGTGTGTGTGTGTGTGTGTGTGTGTGTGTGTGTGTGTGTGTGTGTGTGTGTGTGTGTGTGTGTCTGAGTGTCAATTTAACTTTGAGCGTGTCAGTGACAGTGTACACACGGACCCTATAGCTCCATGTGTAACTCTCAGAGTTACAAATGTAAATGAACAGCGGCAGTGGCTCAGGAGTAGAGTGACCGCTTGGGAACCAGAAGGTTCCCAGTTCAATCCTGGGCTCCCCTGCTCCAGAGTTAGTGTTGACGTGTCCTTGAGCAAGATGCTGAACCCCTAATTGCTCCCAATAAGCAGTTTGGTGCATTGCATGGTTTCCTCTGCCATGTGAATGTGTATCACACAATCTATAAAGTGCCTTGGATAAAGACTGCAAAGGCACTATATAAATGCATCATTTTGCCATTTTCATTTTACTGTGTACTTGAAGTTGCTGCAGAGCTGAATTTCCCTCTTCTCTTTGCAGGTGCAAGACAGGATATGGTTTACAATGTTAATCATGGTGCTTCCTCTTACCATGGACGGTAGCGGCATTCCAACGTCCACTCTTCAAAGTGGCGTCCTGTAAGGCCCAGCATAATAACACAATAACTGGAAAAATAATATTAATAATCTGCCAGTATGTCCAACACATCGCTGAATGTCACTGAGGAGCCGGGAATAGGCTCTTATGACGTGGACCTGTGTTTCCTGGACATTAATGGCCGGTTTGACGTCATCCCCTGCATTCTCTCCTCCATATGCATCGTATTCGGACTCATCTACTGCTTTTTAGGTAAAGAAACACAACATACGTAGACACTAGACACACATAATTATACAACTCAGTTTATACCAGTGTAATTAACAATGGTTAATTGTTAATGTGGGCTAAAATACCACTAAAAGTGGCTCTGAATTATTTGTCAAATAGTGCTTAGTAGAACCTCTAGAGGTGCCAAAAACGAATACGCTGATCAGGAACCATGAGAACATCTCAACCTTCTGTAACTCATGCCCACCTATATGTGTCAAGGTGGTCTGCAAGGCCCAGTCAAAGAAATAAAGGTAATACTTGTAGCCTATATGAAATAAATAAAGGTTAATTTTTTGGCTTAAAGGACTACTGTAAAATTAAGGAAACGCACAGTACAGACTACACTGAGGACAATTCTGTGTATATGGCCAAAACCAATCACAAAAACGATTGAGAGTATACAATTGAAATGCTTAATATAAAGTTTGCCCTTATTTTAGATGTGTTATATAGGCTCTCAATCTTTTTTCTGGTGAGCTTTGTCCATATTTAAATGTAATTGTGGCTATTTTCCTAGTGTTTCCTACACTGGGAAGCGGGCCCAGAGTCTGCTGAACAGCACTGCACAAAATCGGTGCGGGCAGGTCTGCAAATTTATATTGCAAATATGTTAATAATACTTAATGGGCACATATTTGTGTTTGCTAAAAGCAACATTTTAATGGGAGTAATTTGTCAGCTAAATTGCAAAACACACTTGAACCACTGAAGAACTAAACAGTTTGTGTAATGAGCTTCCAGGGCGGATAGCTCGCATATGGTAGAGGAGACAGATGAGATGGGAGGTGTATAGCGGAAGATGGGCCACCTGTGGGCATCTGATTGGAAAAGTTGATTCTACGTTTATTCTACTTTCTGTACCGTACATCAGTTAAACATTTGAGGGCAACCATGTGAAATCAATTAACTTTAGAAACGCCACAGAAAGTTAAATCAATGCAAGATGAACGAGCTCAGTGGCCTTGTGGTTAGTGTCTGCCCTGAGACTGGGAGGTCAGGGTTTGATCCCTGGTCGTGTCACTACAGACTCTAAAAATGGTACCCAGTGCCTCCCTGCTTGGCACTCCCTGTGACATACTAGCATCATGTCCACGGGTGTACTTGTACAATACATCAAGCCAACAGAGTTTAGATGCAGACCCTTCTCCATCAAGCTGCCTCACGCTACAGAAACAGGAGACAGGCTGATCTGCCCTAGGTGGGCCATATTATGGCTTGACAAGGCTCGAACGAATAAACTATATGGGGACCCGTCTTCTGTTTCCAGGATACCGGTGTTTTAAGATGGTGATGTTCTTCTCGGGGTTCAAGCTGGGGTCATCTGCCGTGTTCCTGCTGTACCACCAGGAGCCAGAGTTCAACGCTCAGCTGGCGATGGAGACCAAGGCGGGGATCGGTCTGGGAGTGGGCGTGCTGTGTGGTCTGGTCACCATGCTGGTCTCCACCATGGGACTGTTCCTCACGGGCCTCCAGCTGGGCGCTCTGCTCACCGTCGCCGTGCTGGCGCTGATCGGACAGTTCCACAGCCTGACGCCGCCGTGGCTCCCCGTCGGGGCTCTGCTGACCGCCTCCATCGTCGCGGCCATCTTCACCCTGCAGTGGCAGAAGCCATTCACTGTGGTCGCCACGGCCGTGTTCGGGGCGACCACGGTCATGGTGTGTGTGGACTACCTGGCGGAGAACTTTAAGTTGACTGTTCACGTGTACGACGTCCTTTGTCAAGTTGGCCCTGCGCGGCCGCTATGCTGGTTCAGCTGGGCCATCACGGGGATCTGCCCTGTGTTGAGTCTGATGGGTGTACTGGTGCAGTGGAAGGTCACTGCCCACGGTGTGGTCCACAGAGAAGGTGAGGGAAACAGGGCCTGTAAAATAAAGAAAAGGAAAAAAAACACACAAGCTGTACAGCTCAACAAAAGAAAGAAAAGATCCAAGGCACTCTTCAGAGAAAATATTTAATCCTACATGAATTATTCCTGCAAAATGTCTTACATTTTTAAACATAACTCTATATGTAATACATGTTTTATGTATTACATTAGGCCTACACATTTATTTATTACATATTATATTGTTAAAACAGAACTGTTGTTAAAACAGCCCACATGTAATGGCACAGCTTTCTCTTAGTTAGGCTATAGGCCTTATGCATCAATTGAAAACACCAATTTACAAGCACTCCAGACTTTTTCCTGACTTTCTGAGTGTACAGTAAGGTTTCACCTTCATTTAGATACATCAAAGCTACAATACATATGTTTTATGCATCCTACAATGTCTCCCTCTCTGGCGTCCACCAGAGACCACCTCCAACCACTGCAGTGCAGATGTATTCCTACTATAGTAATAGCATACTAAGTACTATACAGATTAGTTCAAATATCATTTTATTGGACATGATTAAATCCTGTCATGCTTCAAATTAAAGGTATTCCATGAGGTTACATCATGTACATGTTTGTTAATTGGATCTCTCTCTCCTCAGGTTCTCACAAGAAACAGGAGCAGAAAGATGAGAAAGATGAGTACAGGTACGCCCCCTCCAGAAGGAGACGAGGTGAAACACAGCGCCGTCGAAGGCCGCCACTCCTCAAACGCTACGCTGGTGACGTCCTTGCTCCGGTCAGTAGCTTATATTAAATTGTAAAATATATACGTTACATGTCAGCAGATGACTGATTATTACGCCTATTCACGCACACAACTCTTTCTTTAGTTTAGTCTATGTTATTTTACACGTTGTGTTGCTTGTGAATGTGTGGTGTCGATATTTCCCCGTTTCAGAATTAATATAGGTCTACTATTATTACGACTACTACATTTTAAAACCTTGCCAAATGTGTCTTTCCTCTGACATGCATGGAGCATATTGGAGTACGGGTATATGAATTTTTGGCGACGTGAAATGAGAAGTTGAGAGTAGCAATTTGTCTCTCTCTCCCACTTGACTTTCAGAGTTATCTGCAGAGCCTTCAAGAGCGCCAGATGGGAACAGGGTCGTCAAGCAGCAGCCTGAGCACTATCACACACACTGTGATTGACTATGACTTTGACACACGATCCACAGTGCCACTAACTGCCTCTTCACCTGTGTGGACGGTCTAAAGACTGAACAAATCTGCAATATAGAAGGCCATACAGTATAGGCCATATACACTAAAAACTCAACACACATTTCTACAGTACAGTATTATGCTAAAAGACACAAAACATGCCTACTCACAACTCTATAGCATACATTGAAGACGACACTGCAGTAATACACTAAAGCCAAAACACATACAGTGTCAAATCATGAAGGGATCCAACTTCACTTGAAAATGGACCTCTAACAATCCCTATAGGAGCAAATTCATCACCCAAAACCCCATGAACAATGAGACAAAGCGATAGGAGTGTACAGTTTCATTATTATTACCTGGTTCATAATCTTCTACAGCTCTGCTATAGTGTTAGACAGTTTTAATGCCCTTTAAAAGTTAGCAAATATTAACCTTTACGTGCTCCACCATTCATGTACACTGTACAGTATAGCTGGTGACTACATTATTCCTAAACAATGTGTCTGGAATAGCTGAAGGGATTACAGTTATACTGTACAAATATGAACAAAATGACAACGATAATTGGTGTATTAATATCATCATATGCAATCAATATGTTCTACTGAACTTATGGGAGAGATGACATACAGTATTACACAGTGAAATCCTGCCTTAAATCTGAGAATACACATGGAATCGAATGGACATGAGCATATAAAGGTATTGTTAGCTCTTTATTCCCACAGCAATCACTGCTATAGAGTGTATAGTAAACAGACAAACAGATAAACAAAAAGAGCATTGGTTCTCCTACCAGGTGAAATTGGTGTTCCACCTGAAAATGTAGTTTCTGTTTACTAAAGAAAGAGCTGGGGACACTGTGTGAGACCCCTCTTACAGAACAAACGACAATAAAGCTACTAAAGAAACTGTATACTGTATACTTTGACCAGAGGGTTTTACTGTGTGGCCTGCTGAATGCTATTAGTGAACTGATCCATAGTTTTACAGAACACCTGGCAGTTTGGTGTTATAAACAAAACATAACATCAATTAAAGGTAGGCCTACCAACCATTTATGTTAAGATGTTTAGCAGTCGTCACAATTGGCAGTTTGTGTACAATATGGTTATTTTAAGAATGTAACACATTATGTGTGCACTAGAACAATCTCCAATCATTAAACAAATGTAAATAAATCAGTAACAAATGTGTTATTCTTTAATGTGTCCTTTTTATAACTGCAATGTCCAATACCATCCACATGACCATGCAAAATCAAAATAATATTTTTTACAAAAATCATTGAAACCCTGTTGATAATATGATGATAATTTAACTCACTATTTTACTTTTGTAACTGTATGATATTAAAATAAAGTTTGATTGATTGATTGATTGATTGATTGATTGATTGATTGATTGATTGACTGACTGACTGACTGACTGACTGACTGACTGACTGATCTGACCGGTTGGTTGGTTGGTTGACATGACTCAAATGTAATGACGGTGGGATTTTCACCTTTTCAAAACAATATAAGTTATAACATATGTACCAGAATTATTTTGACTATAATCATCTAATCCTTGTATGGGATCATCTATCATTTGCCTATCATTCTCTCCATAAGTCAATAAGATAGACCTCCCAGTTCGATATTGTACCTTTTTCCAGGCAGAACAGTATGCCATGATGTTCCGTTTACCTCTTGATCTAATGATTACCACCAAATAAGTCCTTTGTAGGATTTTCTTTTGTATCATTTCCAATTTTCTGTGCCGAGGCTGAACCCAGCGGAAATGAGTGGAGGTGTTTCAATAACAGGAGACGACGACCACCTCATGTGGCAACATCTGAGTTTGTTATTTATGCCCTTCTGACTGCATGCAAGCTTAATTAGCCCCTTTTGGTGCCAACAATGCAGCATTCATTTGATGATACAACAAAAAGGAGGAGTCTGAAATGTCTTTATTAGGAACAATCCCTTGAGAAGTATACAACCTTTATTCAAATAGTTTCATTTGTATTGGAGTGTGAAGCTTGAGGTAGGTCATAATCGCTTCAACTTGATGCCTGGGTGAGATGAATCGTCTGTGGAAATTATGCCAGTCAGCATGGCCCACCGTTTAATGCTGTGGCCAAAATAATTATACGCATTTTCTATGTTATCATAAAACTGCTTGAGCTCTGTGTTACGGTCCTATGTGGCCCTAGTGGTGTTTTGGTCTGTGTATAGTGCTGATGATGGATGGGGGTGCAGTACTTAGTTTAGACAGTACTTGGTTTAGACTAGTCATTGGTTAGACCAGTCATTAGACCCTCACCCTAACCCTAACCTCCCACGGGGCAGCACACCTAAACCTAACCTTAACCTAACCCATGTCTCACCAATGACTAGTCTAAACTAAGTATGCACCCCGATGGATGGTGGGAGTGGCAGTAGAGATTGGAGGCGTGTCATGGAGATTGTGACACACCAACCAGTATAAAACGAGAGAGAAAACAGCCTACAAGCTCTTTCGCCATTGTAACAAACACCACTGCTGAAACCCTGTTTTCTGTTTTCCCAGTGAAACAATACTAGACAGACAAAGTCACTAGTCAGATAAAGTTGATAGTCAAAGTTACTTTAAGCAACTCAACTCATGCAAACCAATGTCCAAGTATCCCAAACCATTTGCCTGCATACTGTTTATGTTTAACCCATAAGACACAGTCCAAGAGGAAATATCAGATTCCACTAGAAGGCTGAAACTAACTTGATATACCTGACATATTACATTCAATCATTCCTGATTGTTATATAGAAGTGTATAATTGTAAGTCTTAATGTTCTGATGAATTGAAAATGGTGGGCCTTATTGTAAACAAGTGTAATGCTTCATCATAGTGTCCATAGTTTTTGTATTGAGTGAGTTGTACTTTTGTTTGAATTAAATGTACTCATTCGGCATACTGTTTATAAATCAATACACTGAAACTGGGACTCAACTGATGCAAATTACAGCAATGTTGTTATTCAATTGAGCCATTTACATGTATATTAATTGCATATTAAATATGCTAAAGTGGCTTACATTTATTTAAATTGCCTTTGTTTTTAAATAAACAAAACAAAAGGAAGTTCACATTGGTGCTGCACCTCTCCATTATTTCATAGGCCAGTGGTCTCCTTCAACAGGAGAACAGGAGCGCCACCAACAGGTGGATTTTTGAAAATGACTCAAATCATGAAGGCAGTGTGCAATTTACGTGGAATCTTTCACAGACTTTCATACTAGGCTGAGGAATATATATCCCACCCTTTTCACATTGGCCAGTTACAGCGCCATCAACAGAGAACTAAATAAAAAAAATGTTTTTTTGAACACACAATCAACTAATACAAAGTTTTATTTGCAGGTCAAAGTAAGATTTATATCAAAGCATATTTACACAGGTCTAAATGTATATCATGAATGTATATAATTAAATTGTCTGAAGTATGATTGTAGTCTATTATTGGTCTAAAATTGTGGCCTTGCTTCCAGCACAAAGTGAACAGTGGCTCCCTGTCCTCCTGTGTGGCATAAATGGTTTAGGTTTTGACGTTAGAATCATGGGCCTGAACCGGCCTCTAGTGGCCTAGTTATTACATTGCATCCAGTGTGTGAGAGGGGAGGCTTTCTCCACTGTTTGGTGGTTTTTGTTTACACGCCAGTACTGGCTACCTTTGAACATGTATATATGGCCATTTGTCCACGTGACCGCAGCATCTGGACTGCTGGGTATGCTACGGAATAGCTGCCCAGTGGGTTTCGGGTAGACGCTGAAGTCTGTTGGTCCAAGTTCATCCCACTGCCAGTACCCACTGCCCTGAAATAGGCACAGATGAAGTGAGTAAACGTCCCATTGCAAAAACAACAAATAGCACATAGGGTACGTTGAAAACAACTGCTATTTTCATGACATACTTTGATAAAGATCAAATTTTTGTTCTTGCTGGAGTATAGGGCTGCATCGACATTAGCAGGAATACTGGTCAGGAGTTTGGGGAAGCTGTAGTCTAGTTTGAAGTCTGTGTATCTCCACACCTTGTCTCCTGTCAAAGACACACACATGTCCTCTGTTCAACACACAGTTACAGTATATGTTTAACAGGGGACAATGCAATGCAGTAAACAATTATGTTTACTGCACTACATTGAAATCTTTATTGCAAAACCAGTCAAAGTACATTTTAATGTTAAAGAGTAATTGGTCACATGGCTATATCAACTCATCTCAACTTTAGTTTATTGTCACATTGCAAGTTCACCCCAAAGCGTGGGTGAATTGTTTTGTGCAATATTCCCCACAAATTGGCTTCCACTTTTTAAAGTAACAGTAGTATCACAAAATAAAGTCTGTGGCAAGTCTGTGGCATACAATATAGCAGCAGATCAGAGTCAGAGAATATCAACGTACCTTTCAGGAAGTAGGATTTGCCTGTTCTCTGGGAATGAACGGCTGCATTGATGTTTCCAGGAAGATGTTTCCACAGGGCATTGATGGGAACAGGGCTGGTGGTACCTCTGTCAGTCACTGTCCACACATGCTGACCACTGAAGACGTATGTCTTATGATGTGGACCTGTAGGGCAAAGAAATACCTCTTCAGACTCCACCTTACCCCCTAGAACTCACCCCCCTAGCATTCCTCATTCCCTTATCCCCTAGAACTCACCCCCCTAGCATTCCTCATTCCTTGTGTCACTGCTTGTTGTCCATATTTTGATAGATGCTAGATGTACTATGCATAATGCAGATGTATGTTGGATAGCTACTGAGACATAACCGTATAGACATCTGTTTGCCCACACTGTGCCACATGGTGGTTACATACATTATGTTATAATTTAGCTATTGGAAAAATAGCAGATCTACAAGTTCATAGCGCGCCACCGAGTGGCGCGCTATGAACTTGTAGGTCTGCTATTTCTTTTTAATCGTTCAAATGTGCCTCAAATCTTTCCGAAAATTGTCATTATTTAGAAGACTTTTCTTTTAATTTCGACGTCGGGCCTGAATGGGTTTAAGAATGTTATTTTGATAACATGTTGTTTGGAGTTTTGGACAGATGATAGGTTTGATGCTCATTTGTACACATTATGAACACTGAGGATTTCACTGCATAATAATGTCAGCAGTTGTCCAACATTTGAGGACATTGTATGGATGATTAATGCACGTCATTTTATTTGTGTGATCAGGCTGACTGTACCAAGCATAATTGCATCCATAGTAGCCTTGCAGGGTACTGGGGGTCTGACAGCCACCGGTGGGCTTAGATTTCTGGATGGGGGAGTTTTTGCTGACTTTCCTAAAAGAGAGCAGACATAGAAACGTTTCATGCAGATTAGCCTACATAGGCAGAGTATTACTTGAAACAGAAGAACTGTAGCCTTTATTACCATATTGTGATGTATACCATATAAAGCCTGGATGCCTCGTATGTCATCTGGATGGAGCCTGAGGTTGGAACGGTATCCCATGTAAACGGGCGCCATCAGGGCGCCGTAGTACTGTGAGTGGCCCAAACCCAAAGCGTGGCCAATCTCATGGGCGGCTACGATTCTCAGGTTGGAGCCAAAGTCCCTCCCTTCTGTCCACAGTTCATCTTCATCAAAATGTACGATGCCGGACTGAGGGGACTCAGCGTGGGCCAGGACACGTCCTATAAGACAACACACCTCCTTTAAGACAACTATTATCACACAATCTATAAACTATCATCATCACATGTCCTAATCATAAAACAACTATCATCTCCCATCACAACACAGAAGCATTGAGATATTCTGCAGCGGTAGAATGCGTAATACTTACTACTTACAGTACTTTTACTAAAGTGCTGTATAGTCAGTACACTGTAATATTCTACTTTTTACTATTTATTTGAGAGTATTAGTTGCTATAGTGACAGATTTTGATGAATACAAATTACAAATCAACTACCGTAATAAATTATGATAGATGTTTGATCCCCACCGTATAGTATATGTCATTAAAATGATTTCTATCTTTAACCAGCTGCAACATTGATGATCACCAACAACAACAAAGCTCCTACCTTGCCCATCAAAAGGCACAGGACATGTTTTATCTTTTCTGTGAAAGGAGATTTTGATGTCTGCCATTCCCCGATGCACCTCCTGGAACCTGAGTGGCGACACGTCACTCCAGTACCTAAAAGCAGTTAGGATGGCCAGGCGGGTCTTTGCCTGTCCCATATCAGGTGTGTAATTGTAGATGCGGAAGGTCAGCATCTTCTTACGCCAGTGGCCTGTTAAATCGTGTCACGGTGAAGAGCTCTGTCTATCCATGTATCACAAACCAATAGTTATAGAAACGTATTATAAGCCATATTCGAAAATAGACGATCTACAAGCTCACAATGAGTCAGATTGATAATAACAAACCTTGAAACGCATATTTATTAGGCCTAGTAATTTGATTAAAATTCATCTTTATTTTCCCCCTCCTGTTCGAAGGGGGGCTGTGCCTGGGGGGAAGGGGTGCTCCAGCACCCCTACTTCCTTCAGCCGTGTACCGAATATTCGGCCACAGAAAATATTCGGCAGAAAATGTCTAAAAAAGCATTTTCGGCCTATTCGGTTTCAGCCCCAATAGGCCGAAAGTATATCACAGAATAGTGTATGCAATGAATGCATTCAAAAGTGCTGAATAAATGAATTATGGACCCATAATAGTGATTATTATTTAAGTTAAGTTTTGCCATTATTATGTCTTTTGCCATAATCAGGTAGCTTTTAGGTGACCATGACACCAATGGTAGGAAAAAATATATTCGGATATTCTGTGTTTGGTTTCCTATATTCGGTATTCGTTTCAGCCAGGAATTTCCCTTTCGGTGCATCCCTAATATGTATATATATATATATATATATATATATATATATATATATATATATATATATATATATATATAAAGGGTTTAAGTGATTCATTCAAAACACAATGTGCTTTGTGTAAATACCCACCCATCATACTATATCTGAGGGATTTGTTGTTGAAAGAGTCCTCAATACCACAGCGAGGCTTTCTCATCACTGTCAGAGTGGCTTCATTCAGCGTTCCTGTTATGGGAAGGTCATTGACTTTCTGAAGGATTCTGAGAGATTTAGAAGAACGATGTTTAGATATAGTGTTGATCAAATCAAATATGACAATTCATTCTGGCATCATGATCTAGAAGAGTATGTGCCAAAACATAATAAACCTTGTATGTCCAAAACTATTACTTCAGGGGATGGAAGTGGAATGAATGATTTCAGAAATGGTGAAAATATCTGATCTATAAGCTGACAATGCAGAAGCTTGTGTAGATCATCTATTTTAACATTTTTTCTTGACACTCTTGTATGACAAAGTAGGCCATTAATGACAACAACAAAAAAAACAAAAAAAACATAAAGCGTTGAAATTTGGTTTCTGCCTGACATACATTGTACTATGACAAATAGGCCTATAGTGAAAATAGCCAATTTAGAAGCTCGAAGCACATAATCAAATACATTGAAATTGTGTCATTGTGTCATTTTTTCGGAACATTTTGGCCTACAATGACATGCCCAAAATAGGGACACCGTCGCCAGCTTAAAAGTGTTTCAACACTCCATTATCATATGTGATGCAGTTTTATACTGTGCAATATTCAGATTGTTAGAACATAACATAAGCTAGATAAAGGATGAACATCATAATAACAAGACAGTCTTATACCTAACAGTGAATAATAGAAAGGTAGTAAAATATAGTAGATAGTTATCATACCTCAGGGCTGCTTCTATGTCCTCACGGGGAACCTTTTGGTTTTTAGAGTCCAGTGGAATATGTAGGTAGCCATAACTTCTCAAATAGACCTACGGGGAATATTTAAAAGTCATGATGTTTGTAAATGTATAAAGCTATTTTACTGATCACTAATTAATGACAGCTTCCTGTTAAACAATTTTGCTAGCCAATCTATAGAAACCAATGCGTTTAAATCTTCCCTTTTTATCTCCAAAGAATACCCAATTTAAGAAACAATTTAAGACATCTTGCTTCCAAAAACAAGATGACTCAATTGACTCGCAATGTCATTGTTAACCAATGCAATGATAAGCCGTTTTTCAAAGGTCTCCATAAATCCCCTCCACTCACTGTATAGTAGATGGAATTTATGGAACTCTCTAGGTGCTGAACTAAATGATCCATAATATCTTTATTTGACCATGGTTTTTGTGGTAATTATTACACCACTGCAGGTCAGTCCAGTGAATTAAGCAAACCAGATTTCAGTATCATAATACTTTTTTGTTCAGTTGTTGTGAGGCAAAGCGTTTTCTTACCAAAGCTTCTGTGATTTCTTCTCTGCTCAAGGCAGCAGATGGTGCTGTTGTCGCCAATACAAGAAGCATCACATATTTAATTTTATATTCCATTCGGGGATGATGATATCTTTCCATTATTGATAAGATAAGTCTTTGTCTCAGTTAAACACACACTGAGAGGTCTGTCTAATCGTGGGTCATCCAACCAGGTCCATGTTCTCCACATTAGTTCCTACAGTACATGTCCTCATCCAGTTCTTATACCTCATCCAGTTCTTATACTAGCACAGTCATAAACCACACAATAGAACCAGAAGGAATGCATTGTACTCTACAGTTGCATGAGACCAGAACATAATTTAGACTGTCGGGAGAGGAACGCCTTCTGTGCACTGACTAACATTCAGAATTATATACCTCTTGGGGATTACCAATTTTAAGAAGTGTTGCTGTTTAGTTTTTTTCATCAAAGACTTCAAATACATGGTCTCCTCCACATTTCATGTAATAGTGAACTACTTAAAATAAATATAACCACTTGAACCCAAAAACGTCTGGGTTTCTGAGGCTATACTTGAACCCTAGCATACCTATATTCTTGCGTGAACATTTGGCTAAATTAGAAAATAGCTAATCGGCTATTTTCTGTGAAGACATTTGGTGTAGCAGAGGGTTGTCACAGAGCAGCCTCTTAACAGACACATTTCCCCATATCCTTAAGTTGATCAGTACACATTCATATTGAAATGTATGTTATGTTTGTACAGGATTGCTGTTATGGGGAGTGCTATGGCCTGTTGAAGCCTATAGCTATGTAGTTGGGGGACTCCCTCTTTCATTGGTATGCTTAAACTTAAACCTATAGCCTCACAATAGACTATGCCTAACCCTAACCTAAACTAAGCATAGTGTCGTCTGCCATGCGGAGAGGTTGACAGTTGACAATTTACCTCCCATTCATTTAAATTGTTTGGTTTTTTTAGTTTTCTCCACTTTTTGTTGCCACATTTTCCTCCTAGCTTGCCTCAATTTCTTTGTTTTTACACTTACACCTAGGTATCTACACTCCTATCACAACTAACACTTTGCGACAAGGGCAAAAAGACTGGGACCCCTGTCAACAAAGTGGTTCATTGTATAGGTTTAAAGTGGTTATTCGTCAATTTCATCTGAAGTAATGACTCAATAGTTTCCCAGTATGAACGGTCTCTACATAGTAACCTCAGTAACCTCAGTAAACTATGCCTAAACCGAACCTTATTACTAACCTTAACCTCCGTAAAATGGTCCCAAAACCTAACCCTATTCCTAAACTTAACCTCAGTAAAACTATGCTTAACCCCTAAACTTATTTATAATTGTATCCTTAGTAAAACAAATGAATAATTGGGGCAAGTGTGAGTGTACAAATGGACCTGTTATCTGCGTGATTAAGCCTGATGTATATTTATTGTTTCTCAATAGTTGTCTGTTAACACAGTGAGGATTCTTGTTTGTCAAAGATCCCCAAAAGATATTTCTCAATGAAAATATTTATAACCTTGAGTATGAATTTATGGTTATTGCAAGTATTCCTTGAGCAAAACAACTTGCCACACTTCCTCTAAGACTAGAGTAAATTACAGTGTGTATGGACTATGATCTTGTTCATGAAAAACAATGTAACCATTGCTATAAATTGTTTGTCTCCTGCATGTGGGCAGAAAGGCCCCTCCTATGTTCTGTCAGTCAGTGTATTGCGTAAACCTGCCTATGTAATGTCAGTTTATATTGCGGGTAAACGTGTAAACGTAAGACGACAGACAGGAAGGAAGAGACTCTTCCATTTGTGTGATCTCAAAATGTTGATACAATACAGATTATATGACCCATAATTTTACTTAATTGACGAGTCAGCTATAGGTTATAGGGGTCTACTACTAGGGAACTATTTTCCCCCTCTACACAAAATTACTTCACCGAAAGTAGCTGACTTACAACTTCACAATGCGTAGCATTGTGAGCTTGTCAATCTATTTTCTGAATGTTTGCTCTAGTATAGGACTTATGGTTAAGCCTGATGTATATAATGTGCTGGTGCCTTGAGCTAGTATAGCAGATACTGTATACTAGCTCGAGCTTGTAGATCAGGTATTTTTGTGAGAAACTAAGTATATGAGGCATTTGTGTTTCTTATTAGTGTGTTCCAGTGAATGGAACAATTAATGCCACAGATATAATGGCATTCTAGACATTCTTGTGAGCTTCCAGTTTTGTGGCAAGTCTGGCAATAGTTTACAATCCCCACCCAACCCATCAGAGAAATAATTTAGTTTGTTGATCAGTAAGGCAGAACTTGACTGTCCTGCAGAGCCGACTTTAAACCCTTTCAAAACAGATGTTCTGCCCTGACCTCCAGTACAGTATACAGGGAGTATACTGTATAATGCAGTTTCACACTGATCATTTCACCACAAGCACTATTTCAATAGCAAATAAATTGAGCCAGTTGGGGAGAAAGTGCTGGAAAAGAAAAAAGTTTAATTACAATTACAGTGACCTCAACCTGAGTATGCCAATATTTTATGGTAAGTGCCATAATTATGGTAAATTATAATTCATTTCTGGTACATTCTTCAGTTTAGGACCACGCAGGGAACAGATCTATTCATTATTTTTAATCATTCAAAGGGTTTGAAGGTGAAGAGATGTTTTAGTATGTATGCATGTAAGCATATGCACCTTTCATTTATGGCGGCAACTAACAATTATTTTCAAGATAATTTAATCATTTACATTTTTTTCTCTCCAATTAATGTAATTGATTACTTTAGACCATAAACTGACATTGAAGGTAATAAAGTACAAAAGTATGGTATGGTACATCACAAGTCTTCAAATCCCAAAAAGAAAAATGAAATTGCTTAATACTGTTTACCCAGAAGTAAAAAAAAAACAAACCCTAACATTTCATGTCCTAATGTGGAAGGAACATATTCAGTTATAAATAGCACATATTGAAATTGTTTACATGACACAACGAAACCCATCATTTAATGACTAAAATTGTGTTTTATTAATTTCGTGTCCTTCGAGTAACCAATTCATCATTTTACCCCTACTTGACCATCCATGGAAAAGACTTTCATTTTTATTATGCCACAGCCACTAGAATTTACCTCAATATCCCATTTGTGACCGATAAATAAAATGATCACCAGCCACATTGGCCAGCTGCCATGCTCGACAATATTATAATTAATAGCTACAATTAATTATTAGGCTATATTTGGATGGAGGTCACTCACATAAACAAACAAACATCGTTTGTTTGTCTGTCCGAGTTAAATTATAAATATTAATAAAATGACGGTCACGTTGGCCGGCCAGGAAAATCCCTAGCAGAAACCCTGGTATAAATGTAACCAAATGGACATTCAATTTGGTTACATTTGAAGAGTTAAATGAACACTGAGGAGTTTACTGTGTTGATCATTGTAAAAAGCATGTAGGTCAACTACATTTGTGAGAAATCCTGTTTTGTCAGTTACAGTACATCAGAAATGAACAGGCGACGTTGTGGCACAGTGTCATCAGTAACAGCGGGTATTTGTCACAAAAGTTCACTCTAGGTGCAATTCAAATAATCTTTCCAATAGGTGGACATTAGGGCTGGGCGGATAATACTATAAAACAGGACTGTGTGATTAAAACCAGGGCAGGGAATATCTAGTCTAATATCATCGATGATATCGATAAACGATAATATCAATATATTGTCCATCCAAATGAGAATGACTGACAGCTCCTCTTTCAACCAACCAATTCAAAACAGCCGCATTGATACAATATTATCTGTTCGTCAGGTGGAATTAATATTCCTTTCTTTTCGTTTTTTTTAAAGGTTCAAAAAAGAAGAAAATAAGCAATACAATAAGAAGTGGATTTAAAATAAACCGTAACTATGGATGAATAACAAGGAGTATGTGGCCAATCCAAACAAATGAGCAGGACTCCTAAAGCGCTCACCTGCCTGGAGGATCATGCCAGCGGGTTGCCAGGTCTTTGTCAACCACTGCTGGAGATTTAACTGTTCATTTAACCCTTTAAGTGCACTCTCAAGAGTTACAAATGGATACATTAGCACAGAGGATTTTACTGTGTAGTAGTGTGTTCAGGGTTCATGTTGAGTAGTGGGGACAAGATACAGACACCACATGTTCCAAAAGACGCCAAGATCTCAAAGTCTGTTTTTATTCTGTGTTTTTTTAGTTAATGTTTTCAACCGTTTGTCCATTTCAAGATTCCGCCTCCAGCTCCCTCAGTTCCTCCAGTAAGTCGTCGGCACGCCCCAACTTTTCCAACTGATCCTTGGTCGGCTGCTTGATTTCCCCAGAGTCCATTTTCTGCTGTAGCTCCTCCACTTGTCGCACCTTCTTTTTGAGGTTTTTTATCTTCTTGGCCTTTTCAGAGGCATCGGGCGGCGTGGGATCGGTGCGGGCGGATGTCCTGGCGACGACAGGCTGCGCTGCTGTGGTCTGCGAAGAATCGTCACCCTCTGAAATCGATGCATTCTCGACTGCATCTCTCAGCGACTCCACAGCGTCGGCGTCGCTCCCCTCCTGACCACCGCTGCTGCTGCCCTGCTGCTTTCGTTTCTCCTTGCGTTTCATGTTGCGTTTGGCCGTCTTGGACAGTCCTGCCGTATCGCCACCGTCGCCGCAGCCAGGGATCTTCTTGGACTGCTCGGTGTCGTCTGGGCTCATGCCCGGCGGGAGGTCTCCTGGCTTGCTCTTGAAAAACTTCACAAACTTGTTCTCGTATCTAAAAAAGGAGACGCACAGAGGAAGCTGGGTTAGCTAGTTAGTGCTGACTGCGCGGATTCTGGAGAACCACTCGAATCCAATCGATATCTCACTCGACAGTCGACACTGCACTTCAGTGGCTCATCCTTCTACATTAATGAGGTTTTTTTTGTTTGGTAAAAAAAAAGTGACATTGATGATTCTATGAACTATATTCTAGTTCATTTCAGTTCTGGCAGCCAAATTATCTGTGCGTACATGACATTTTTAATAATTGAACTTACACAGGGACCTCTTCCTGAGGGGTGTAACCGTCCTTCACCTTCCGCGGTTTCCTCCAGGTTCCATCCGGACGCTGCGTGGCAGCTATGTATTTTCCTGCAAAGACAAATATGACAAATATTTACCTGGACACACACACCTATGTAAGTGTTCAACAGAACAATATTGTTGTACTGTAGGAGTCTATTCAGATATTATGTCACGTGTTCATATGCAGTGCATGAAATAAACCTTTTCAGCATTCGTGTAGTGAAAGACTACAGATTAGGATACAGTAGCATTTATAATATAGATAGAATGTACACAGACTACAGGCCTTCAGACAGAGAGTGAGAGGGGGGGGGGGATGTATGTATAAATTAACAATAGAGGGTACAGTTAAGGGTTGCGCACCTCCCATGGGTTATGGCGTGCAGCAAAACAATGAAAATATACATACATGTAAATGGGAAATGGACGAATTCAATAGAATTGTAATAATGACTCTTTCAGCGGTCAGGTCAGGTATGCTTGTATAACTAGTATAGTAATTTAATATGCACAGAAATAAAGTATGATTATAGAGGACTTTTAAAGTTTAAGCCACTGTCTCACTAAAGATGATGCTAACATTAGCTAACGTTTAGCAACGTAGCATGTCATTCCACACTGCACACTGTACTGTCTGTTATTAACGTTGTAGTCACATATTGCACAATAATCCAAAATGTGGCTGCAAACGAATAGTTAAATGTGACGTTTCCGAAACAGAACCTTTGATCATCAACAACAACATTCAATATAAACAAAGCGGCGCAAGAATTCTTACCCTCACCAGATTCATCTTGAACATAGGGAGTCGCCATTTTGGTTGAACGTGCTGCTACTGCAGCTGCTCCTCCACACAGTCAGGACCACTGGGTTTGGAATATGAAGATGCCAAGGATGCGACAGTGATGTCCCATAGAGTTGCACAATTCTTTCAGCTCGAGAAATATTTTGGATTATGAATTAATTATCTAAAGCCCTATTTGAAAATTCCATCATGCTTTAAGTAGCATATGTGACGTGTTAGCTCTGGTCCATAGCCAATGCTTCTATATGATTCTGCCCAGAATCATAGAAGCATTATGGACCAGAGCTATAACGTGTCAATCTAGGTTTTCATGATGCAGAATCCCTTCCAGGCATTAGTTTTGCACAAAAACACTCCTTTCTTTATCCATTCATTGCAGTTGAGACGAACAGTCTTAAGTCCACACTGATTATCCATCCATCCATAATGTATAAATTATAGATAAGGGTTCAGGACAGATAGGCCTTTTCGGGAGGAGTCAGAAGAAAATTATGGACTTAGACTGTTATTCGTCTCAACTTCTACGAAGCGCAGGCCAAAGACAGGATTCAGTAGCAGTGTATGATTGCGGCCTTATGCCCCAACCGGGACGAAGAGGATACAGTAAGTAAGTAACTATACTACTACTAGGCCTACTACTACTAATAATAATTCTATTATTATTATTAATAATAATAATAATAATAATTATTATTATTATTGTTGTTCTTATTATTATACCCCACTTCTGGGGTATTTGTTTGTCACAGTACATTTGCACATCCTTCCTTATATTAAAATTGCCTAATGGGTGGTGCAGTCGATGGGTCACCCGACATATGGAGTCAAATGCACATTGGCCCCTCCGTCAGCACTGATATCAGACACAACAGATCTGTCACAGCGGCCCTTGGGGGCCCCCACGTCAAATGCATACATCGCATGGATGCACCTGGGACATATCCTCAGTGATGTATCCTGAGGTCAACGGGGTTTCGGGTCTACCAACATCATACCCCTCACTCAGGTGACCCAGCCGGGGTTGATCAAATCCTGACTTACGTCCCAGTAGCTACCCTCGATCAGTCCATCAGGGAATGAGCAAGGCCACACAATCCGTTGCTCCGGAACTACTCTGCCGGGACTGGGAGAACCAAATTCTGTCGCGTGGAAGGACTAGATTATCTGGGTTACCTGTCCGGGCCCCTCCTACGTCTCACCAGGTCCACTCCTGCTCTCACCAGGCCCAGGACCTGTGTGTTGCACCAGACTCCCAGCACCAGGCACTTCATTCAGGAGTGGTGGATTGTAATGGCCCTCCTAAAGGCCTCACCAAGGTTTGTTGGGCTTCCTCCTCACGGAGGACACAGGCTGGGGGGCTAACCCATACTGCTCACCCGGGTGCCGTCTACATTCCGGCTGTCACCCGTCTCTCTGGTGGTCACCAGACTATACCTGGTTGTCACATGAGTCACTATAAATAGAATAACTATAACTAAGAAATACATCGCATGGATGCACCTGGGAAGTATCCTCAGTGATGTATCCGTCAACGGGGTTTCGGGTCTACCAACATCATACCCCTCACTCAGGTGACCCAGCCGGGGTTGATCAAATCCCGACTTACTGAGTGAGCAAGGCCAAGGCCACACAATCTGTTGCTCCGGAACTACTCTGCCGGGACTGTCTGGGAGTGCAAATTCTGGCGCGTGGAAGGACTAGGGCTAGGCTCTCTGGGTTGACTCCTGTCCGGGCCCCTCCTACCAGGACCCAGGTATATGCCAAAATTGTCCTCTGCATTGAACCCATCCTAACTATATGAGCCCTTATCCGTCTTGCTCAGTACATGGGACGGGGGTGAACCCAACTGGGGACAATCTGTTTCCCTTTCCCAGGTGTCATCACTCTCTGTTCATTTTGCTATGGCCAGATTGACCACTGCATTTTTCAAAACTTAAAAAAAAAAAAAGATATATTTTTTGGAGATTACATTTCTTTAATGTATCAGGTGGTAGTTTCCATAGAGTTATAGGCCTATAAAGGTAGTTTCAACCAGGCAAGAGGCAAACTAAAGCCTGGCTGAAACTACAAGAGGCTACTCACACTGGTTAATTGTGACGTCATTGACTTAACCTTGGTATGTATATTGTAGCCAGTTGGTGACGTCGTTCTTCAGCCCTAAATTGATTTTCCACCCTCCTTCATGTACAGTAGATTCGGGGCACACAGTTCAGTGTTTATTGAAAAGCTTCGTTTCTCTTCACGCAAACATTGTGTCAACTGTCATGGCAACATAATGACGAATATGCAGAATAATCATACGAGTTTAGAAACGTTACATTCATAAAGTCGATGACAAATGATGAGCAGTTGTGTGTAGTGTACCATCATTATGTACCATAGTAGTGTGTACATCGCCGCCGGGCTGCCGCGGGCAGCAAAACATGCGCACCTACATTGATTCCTTGGACCTCGGAAATGACGACGTGGATTTAGGTTGCCAGGTTCACATAGTTTCTCACCGGTGTTTTGATTTCCTTTTTTTGTGTGCAGTGGTAACAATTTTTTTTTTTTCTCCATACAACTTACTTGCCATCAATGCCATGTATGTGTATAAAATATAATAATTACATAATATTGCTAGCCTACACTACATTGAAATGATATCAACCAATTCTACACAAGTTGATCGGGTTAATCAAAAGGTCAGTTTTTCACACACACACACACACACACACACACACACACACACACACACACACACACACACACACACACACACACACACACTCACTCACTCACTTTATCTCTGATCTCTCTCTCTGATCTCTCTTTCTCTGATTAAATTAAATTTCAATTCAAAGGAGCTTCATTGGCAAAGCAAACGTGGAACAAAACAATCAAGATGCAACAATGTATGTACAAATAAGTATTGAATATAAATAGGAATACAATAAAGGTGTAAACAGAGCTATAAAAAGCATTGTGCATTTTCAGAGTCTAGATATAGTTATACGTCCAGGTTAGCTTTTGAAAGTTGACAGCAGTATTTCAATGTTTTTGCATTCACTAATTAGTATTAAAAACATTTGCGAAAGTAGCAGCAATGTATTCAAATGTAATTGAACAGGGTACAGTACACATGGATTCAGGTGGCATTCCATTTGATCTCTCTCTCTCTCTCTCTCTCTCTCTCTCTCTCTCTCTCTCTCTCTCTCTCTCTCTCTCTCTTGCCAGTCAGCAAAAATACCATTTGTTCACTTTAGTTCATTGTAGGCCTATTACTTTACATGTTTACTTACTGAGCTGTGTCGATATTATTAAAAAATAATTTAAAAAAACCCTTCATTTCACCTTCATAACTGTCAAAACACCCCCAAAATACGAGTGAGAAACGAGGTGATAGCAATAAATCACAAAAAAGGCGTATTCAAAACAAAATTATAATTTATAATCATGACAAACAATTAATACAACTCCTGCCTGCAGCAGAGAAGTACTAGAACCATTAAAAGCGGGGGTTTTGCTGTCAGACCTGGCAACCCGTGATGTGTCTGCTGAGGAAAATATTGCAGAGACGTTTTAACGTCAGAACATCACAGCCTGAGAGAGAAGACGCCGCTGCAGCTCTGGCTCACAGGTAAAACACCGCTTTGCTTTAGCACGGAGCATCAGAAATATCCAAGGCAAACGCATTTTATTGCTTGATAGCTCACAATGCCAAAGTTAGCTCATAACGTTAGTTAGCCGCGTTGCTAGCGTTACATTGAATAATAAGAAGCGTTTAGCCAGTTTGCTGCTATGCTAGTAGCTGATGCTGCGCAGAGCAGATTTTCGGAAAAAATGTCTTGTGCGTGGTGAAATAACATAGTTGCTGCCGTGGTTGTTGTTTTGGAAATCATGTGTACAAGTCTAAATCCTACAAAATGGTGGTCATTGTCAGTCATTTTAGTGAGAAAACGTTTAGCAAGCAGCAAAACCCCCAGCCTCAAGAGCTGCAGCCAAAATTATGCGAATTGACTGCCTATGGGAATGAAAGACGAAGCCCCATGGTTCCCTTTTACCAGGGTGTCTTGCAGGTCCTGGAACAGTCTCAAAACTGTATGGAGGCCATCGCATCTCTTTAATGCATTTAATTGCATTCACATTTATATGTTTAGAATAGATCTGAAGTTATGCGACAGAGGTCTTAAAATCTGTTGATGGACTGTATCCCAAGTTCGACCCACCAGGGCACCAGAACTTGTATTCTCCCTAATTTTCCATTCATGTTTATTTCACTGGTGAAATTGGTCTTATAATTATTAATATCATCAATCCTTCAGAATCGATCTTAATGCATCTTAACTTTAAGTTGTGGCGTTAGCTGGCATATAGCCTGCAAGTTCTGAAATGATATGTAGGTAGGTGGCAACTGGTTTTGTATCTTATGTACTATGTAGTACATCGTACATGATCATCTTACTTGGGCTTTGCCTTAGTTTAATGAAACACAACATTGGACCTAGTTACCCGTAAAATACTGTAATAATATGGTACATTAGCTAAGCCTGGTGGCGTGAAGGATCCAGCAACATCATTACTTTGGTTTGATTTTAGATTTTTCTTGTGTCATGGAAAATGGAGAGAAAAATGTGAAATGCATAGCAGGATGCTGCAATTCGGTCAGACTCTAATAGGATGACAATAATGATAACATCAACAACAATCATAATGATAATAATATTAATAATCATTAACACAACACATTCTCAATTAATTGAATGCACAGGATCACAATGAAAAAGAAGCCCATTGTATAATCGTACCACTGTAGGCTACTATTAGCAAACTGTTAAAGTATTAAAGCAATCAATCTTCTAGAAAGAAATGTGAATTTCCTGAATGTTGGTGAATAAATTCTGCATTCCTTGTATCTGCATTTAGAATGATTGTAAATAGTCTAGTATTAATAACCACTTGAACCTATACGTCATAACGATAGACATCTATTCTAAAGTAATGATAAGCCTTCAAAGAAGTATGTGTATGCTATATTTAGTCAAGTGACGTACCATAGGTTTTCAGACTAGTTATGTCATTCAGGACAGTGGAACTCCTCTCCCATTTCTGTCAACTAGACATTTTACATCTGTTGTTTAATTTGCTGTCTTCAAATGTTCTTGTATGGTAGCAGTTTGTGTTATCAAGTCAACATCAAGTGCACTAAGTGTTCTTGAAGATTTGAGCACCATCCCTCTTGATAAACATAATAATGTGTCCGAGTCATTGCATGATTACCCCGTCCAGTGTCACTTGTTGACTGTGCTTTATGTGCGATTGACGTCTACAAAGGTGTGGTGTGGTTGGTGGCACGTAATAGAGGACTGTGGCATGTGAACACATAATGACGGGGGTGTGGATTTACAAAGTTTACGTTTCCTTTTCCCAAGCTCCTGGTTTAGAAAGAGAAACCTGGTTTGCTTAACAGTAGCCTTGAAGGCAAGCGCTGAGGGGACAAGAAGGGCCGTAATTAAATCTGATTTGGACAAAGCAGCTGTTGGCAGTAAAAGCTGAGCGCACAAACAGAATTTGTAGGGTGGATTCGGTGGAAGATTGTCATGTTGTATCATGTGAATTTGTGCTGCTATTATGATCAAAGAAGGCAGCCCTTTCCTTCATATTGGTATGACAACAGCAAGGTTGTTCTGTCGAGCTCCAAATCGCTCAAATTCATATATGTAGGCTAAACTGGGACAATGGGATGTAACTTACAGGTTACAGCCTGTTGTAACTAACTAGTGTAACAAATGATTAGATTGCAACCGTTCAAATTCTCTCAGTCTTCACCACTCCACTGCCCCCTTTCCTAGATATAGTTTTGCAGGTTTGATGGTATAGATTCATAATAGAAATATGTAATATGTAATCTTACAGACGCAGTGTCATGGTTCTGGCACTTTCTGTTTTGCATTCATCTTAAAACTTCTAGACCAGACCAGACCACCCAATGTGGTAAAAAAGTGTGAGGATCTCTACCTGTGTGGGCGCATCAGTGTCTCAGGGGTAGAGTGGCCGGTAGAGCAGCTGGATGGGAACCGTAAGGTTACGTTACCAGTTTGATCCCGGGTAGGTGTCCTTGAACAAGACGCTGAACCCCTAATTGCTCCCGATGTGTAGGTTGGTGCCTTGCATGGCTTCCTCCGCCATCTGTGTAGGAAATGGGTGAATGTAATGCACTGCACTATGTATGTAATGGACCTTGGATAAAGGCGCTATATAAATATATAGGGCTATAACGCTAACCGAGTGACTTGATCATATTTAGTAGGGAATTGGCCTATAGCACTCCAACTATAAGCTTAATTCATACTTTCTAACTGTAAATTATTTCAAATTCTTTATTATGAATGTCAAATGTGGTGAAGTAGTACTAAATTAATTTAGTACTCAAGAACTTACTAATGGCATTTTAAAGTGTGTTTCTAGGATGTCAAATCCTGTTGAGCCCAGTGAGGAAATTCCCAGTCATAAAATGTCCTGGTTGATTCACCATGTGAGCTCAGTGGAACTTCAGTGCCTACCAATTAGACCCTGTCATCAATGCCCATTACACCATTAGACCACATCATCAATGCCCACAACCATATCAGACCCGGCCATCAATCAAAGATGTTACAATGTACTAATGGAGGCCAACTTACTTTGAAATGTGTTGTGTGATAAAAGGCAATATTGAGTGGAGACTTCACAATCGTGCGCCAGGAAGACTTAATTTATTGAAGTCTGTTTTTCATTCTGTTTTATGCCAAAGGAAATGGATGTTTGTGGATGTGCATCTTTATCATTTTAACGTTTTGAAATAAAAATTGAAAAAGAACCACCGCTCATCCGCTGAAAAAACTTAAGAGAGGTGCTAGAGCCACAAAGGGAACATGAGAAAAATAAAGGGAAGCTCAGCACACTCAGATCTGCGCACAATCAATGTATTCATTGCTAAATAAATGCATTGTGAGCAGATCTGAGGGTGCGGAGCTTCCCTTTAACGTTTTGAAATAAAAAATGACTACTGTAAAATACTTATTGCTTATGCTTATTATAGATTAGAACTGTTATACCTACATTAATATAAAACCTAAGACCCTTGTATAATCTCTCCTTTTATTTGCTATTTTCTTTTATTAATTATCAATATAGTAAAAATTGAAACTTTGGTATAACATTTATCCAGATGTGAAATATTTTGTGATCGCTACTTCATAGGCTACATTTGTGTCTGCTCTTGCACTCTTCCCCCAGAATTGGATCAACTTTGTGTAGAACTGAGAAGAGAAGTTGAATTGTAGCCTGGAGAGGAGACCTGATCTTCCAACCTTCTCTTGCCAGCTGTCAGCCACGCTTGGCCTCCAGTCGAAGAGAAGACGACCAACTCCAACCATCCTGCCTCTTTATCTGAGTAAACGGAATACCTGAAAAGCTATTTATCATTCTTGACTTGAGAATCTATACAACAAACCATTTATTGGTTAACGTAGTGTGGAGTAAGAGTTTTCCCAACATGGCCAAGAAAAACAGCCACAATGGTATGTATTTTCTGCATTATTAAAATGTACTATGTTTGATTTTTGTACAGTCACGACTCACTAGTACTACAGTGTATTTTTAGCCACTTAAGTATCAAATATTTGCTGACAGGCCAGCAGGCAAGAAGAGACCTAATTCCCAAGTAGTTCATATCCTTAAGTCATTTCACATGCGTACGTGTGTGTAAACGTGGCTTCGCAGGCGGATGAGCTAATGTCCTGGCCCAAAAGATTGTGGAGTAATGTGTAATCGTAATACATTCATGCATCATTCTAGATTAACCACATTTACAATAACTCCATGTTTACTATTAGTTAACTCTTCTCTACTCTTAAATTTCAGTTACAGTAGGTTTTCCTTTTTCTTCATTATTGAGAGAAGTGTTCTGCAATGATCTGTTTTGGTCATGCATGCCACTTGTTCTATTGTGGCTGTAACTCGGTGGCTTCTGATCTCATTGACACGAGTTTGAATGTACTTATATAGTTGTTATATATTAACGTTACACTATTGGTCATTATTACCCATTTAAATGTGATGGTGATGAGGCCTATGATAAAGGCGTTTTTATTAGCCACTTAAGCCCTACACTTCGAAAAAGTGTTGTGAGCTTGTAGTTGTAGATCAGCTATACATTTTAATATCGAATCGCAATATAATAAAAAATCTCAATATAAATTGAATCGGCACCCTAGATATCGGGACGTAAGTGGGTCATCCCAGCCCTACCACCCAGAGGCCACCTGTAAACAAATTAGTTATTTCCATGTTTCTTAATCTCAGCCCATACTCTGCCCCAATCTCAGTCCCCCACTTACACTGCATCAATACCGGGTACTCTCTTTCCTGAACTCAACATAATGTTTTAGCAAATATTGCAAGGGGCTGTGGCTGTGCAAAGGCCACTTTTAGGTTAATTGCGTCTTGGTCTTGAGTTGACTAATAAAGTTGGGTCGGAACTGGAAGTGATCTCATACTAAACAATTCATATGCATGTCCTGCTTTTTCAGTGTATGGGGTCACCTTTTGTAAAACATTTGTGATAGCAGGTTTAGCCATTAGAAATCGATTCTATCCAGGAACCCGCCAGCCCAGAACATATCTTGGAATAATGGCTGACACAGCTCTTTTGTTTTGCAAATGGGACCACAGTGGTTTGCAAATCCAACAGAAGCCAAACAGAAAATAAAGCATGTCTTTCTGTCCTTTTCCCTAGACACTGCTGGGGTGGTGTTCGACACTCACTCAAAAATGGTCATGTCCCAGGGGGGGACGTTTGAAAGAATGAAGGAGAAGGTAAGAATTTATTGTATTTCTAAACATTGACATACACAGTAAATAGTCTTAATTTAGAGTAGAGCCTATTTGTCTACATGACTACAGTATTTGTTCACAAAAGGTTTGTGGTCGGGGGGGGGGGGGGGGGGGGGGGCATTTGATCAGAGCTTTTCATCAACTTCAGCTGAACAGCAAAACAACATGGAAACTGATTTTTGCAAAGGAGATTTGAAGCACATTCCTAGGTGGTTTGAAATTAAATAGAAAAGTAACCCTTCTACAAGCTGTGTTTGTAGATCGGCTATTTTCGGTGTGCCACGCTGTCATACAACAGTGTAAATTGAGCATTACACGTCTTTACGTTGTTAACACAACATCTAGCGCACATAATTTAACAATGTCTGAATACACAAATCTGATCTGATCCCTTGCAAATAACAGTGTGGACAGTCGGTTCCTAAAATCAGATTTGAGAAACAAAAAGAATCTAACATTTTGAGCACATCAGAACATCATGGTTTAGAAGATAGAGCCATGTTTAACCCATTCTGACCTGAGATCAGATTCATACGAGGTTTCCACTCGACACACACTGGTCTGATTAACCCCTTCTGACCTGAGATCAGATTCTAAAAATGTCAGTCGTTCTTCGACTTTTCAAAAATAGCAGACCTACAAGCTCGTAGCGCGCCACTCGGTGGCGCGCTATGAGCTTGTAGATCTGCTATTTTTCAATAGCTAAAGCATAACATGATGCCGACACCAAAATGGGTTCCCGGTCAGAATGGGTTAAAGTAGCTGTAATTTAAACAAGGGCGTGGTCATTTTCAGGTATTTCTCACACTCGTGGCACACATTGGCCAAGAACAGTTGAGATATTCTCTGCTAAATTAAGTGCATGCATGTTTTAGCCAGGTCCTAGACTATCTCTGGAGTTAAATGAATGCTGAGGATTTTACAGTGCAGTACGGTGGTGTCGCTTGCCAAAAAGGACAGATGTGTTCATGTTGGCGAGCGGCACCTTCAGAGTATAAATTACCTAAACGTAACGCTGCCTAATTCCAGTTTGTCATAAATCTACCTCTGGGATCTCTGTAGCGCTCATAAATTGTCCCACATGTCAGATGTTTGCATGGTATCATGCTCAATACTCAATACTCGCTGAACAGTTTTTGTGCATGATGCACAACCCTGGCACGCACGCGCACACATATGTGTACTGTATGTATTGTATAGGTAAGGAAAATATAGTATTGGTTTACTGCATAATTCTTTCGTAGTGGAAGTTTTACAGTGTAATTTGAGATAATTCTGTAGCAGTGATATTGATGCTGAACCTGTTCCTCTTACTTTTGATTTGTTTATTTGTTTGTTACAGATCAGCGCTGTCAGGGCCGTCGTTCCCAACAAAAGCAACAATGAGATCGTCCTGGTGTTGCAGCATTTTGAGAACAGCGTTGACAAAGCTGTCCAAGCTTTCTTAGAAGGTATGGATGACACAACCTGACCTGAAGGTTTGACTGCTTGGCCTACACGGCACAAACCAAAGATTGTCGTGCTAGCTGTGGAAGCAGTATCTCATGTTTTAACTGTATATCGTTGCTGTATGGCAGAAACCTTGCATCTCCAATATTTCTTACAACAAATGTTTTCTTTTTGTAGATGAATGACCCACGACATCATACACGAGTGAAGTAGTGAAAATAGCCGATCTACAAGCTCACAACACGTCTCAATGCTATTGTCACTAGTACCTTTTCATATATATATTTTTAAATCATAATAAAAACGCAGCAAAGATATGTAGGTAAATCACCTCGCATCCTCTTATGTTGCGGCTCCGTGAGATGTACAGTATCTCTGTCTATCAGTCGCTAATCTCGCAAACCGCTAAACCAATCAGTGCCTACAATGGAAGTCAATGGGGTTATCAGGCTGAATCCTTGCCCAAATCTTGCATACAACAGTGGTTCTCAACCTTTTCAGACCATGACCCCCCCACAGATCAAAATAATTTGATCTGTGGACCCGCGAAATAATATTTGAACTGCCTTTTGAAATATTAAATATATAATGGTGTTACTTAAAAGTGTTACATAATAGAATTAGCAAGGTAACTACCCTAAGGTAACAACTGCTAGGTAACTACACAGGGGTAACAACGGTTGGGTCATAACCCCAATGGAACAACGTTTAACCACTTCAACATTAGCGTCCTTATTCTAGGTCTTTCATAATAGGTGAGTAGGGGAGGTCAACGTAGCATAGGTTTTGAGTTGAGTGGTTCATTGTGGTTTAAACACGATTTGACATTCTCTTGCATTGGTGCGATCTACCTCATTGGACTTCTTCCAGAAACACATTTAGCAGTATTCTCTTACGGAGCAGCAGTGCAATCAGACCTGCGTTGTCACCATGCAGTCTGTTATTACTGCAGCTCTCCGAGACGCATGCCTTCGTTCATAGTTGCTGTGGCTTGCGTCACTGGTCGGATACAATACAATGAAGTGTTGGTTCAGTGCCGGTAGGTTAATTTTAGAACAAGAATGATGCCTGCCTCCGTCACAACTATGTCCCTTTATTTACATAGTTACAGTAAACTACACCTCATGGCTAATTGGATAGTGAGAGAGGGTTTCCAAAGCGTTTATGTCATGTGCAATAAAAGTACAAGAACCTGGATACACACTACAAATATGTAATCTGTCTTTGAGTGAGTTCGTCTTTGTTTTCCTTTCTTCTCCAGGCAGTGCAGTTGAGATCCTGAAGGAATGGAATGTTACTGGTAAAAAGAAGGTAATGCAACGTCCAACTACTTCTTTATTTATGATCTGTGGTTGAATCTCACCCACATTGTTCTACTGTTTGACATTCTGTTCATGTTTAAAGTCACCTGTGCTCCGTGCTGTCTTCATTGGATGGCTGAACCTATGTTTTGGCAACACTGTTGAACCAACAGTTGGTATAGATCAGTGATTCTCAACCTTTTTAATTTCAAGGACCCCCATTTTGATGTAGTGTACATTAGCCCACAGACCCCCATTTGATAACCTTTTGTTGTAAATCTCTGTGGTCCCAATATACACTGTAATAGAGCCTGTCTGCAAATTAGACTGAGGAGAAATTGAATCGTGTCAAACCAGAAACGGGATAGTTAAAGTTCATATCCAAGCTAAGACACAGGATCTGAATGTCTCAATAGGGGAGCAGCTAAACCAAATACAGCCACCCTATTGTATAAGTTATATTTTATTAACATACTTTAACATACAAAAAAGAAAAAAATCATAGACAAATGTATTTGGTTTTACCTCCCACAGAGTACAAATGGAACAACCAAATGGATGCTTATGGGTGCAATTGGTTCCATTTGTACACTCTTAGTTATATCCCCATAAGGTCCCATCATCGTATTCGTCTTGAGTATTATTCCTCTGAAGTGCCATGTCTGATGACAACACAGGTGATGTGCCCCCTCCCTTGCAGTGGGCCGGGTCATCATCACGCATGCTGTACAGCTTGTAAAGACTTCCTGGTAGCAAGCAAGGACTGACTAAAGAGAACGGGACGCGAAGACCGTAAGGGCGCCGCCATGTTGCTCACATGGTGCTCCATGGAAGGAAAGAAACAAGCGCAATGGGCTTTATGCAGCCAACACTTCCTCGTTCAGCTTCCTTGGTCTCAACGGCACATGTTTCTTTCCTTCCATGGAGCACCATGTGAGCAACATGGCGGCGCCCTTACGGTCTTCGCGTCCCGTCCTCTTTAGACAGTCCTTGGTAGCAAGCTCTTGGGTTTCCTGCATCCTACCTCCTCAGTGATGCTTCCTAATCCTATTTCCTACAGTGCAGTATGTCCTTCGAGCAAGCATAATATTTTTGACACGCGTAGCAAAAAATGGGCGATCAACTTCCTGTAGGAGTTAGGATTTAGGTAGATGGGACAGATCAGAATAGAGAACCAGTGGTATAGATGCCACTCCCCGCCCCCCCCAAAAAACCAAAGTGTTTAATCAAAGATGTTTGAGTTTATTTGTTGACCATTTCAGCCTAAGAAGAAGAAGAAGCCCAAGCTCCAGGCGGACCCCACCCCCACCCCCCCGCCAGAGGAGGCCCTGCCCGAAGAGGAGAAGGAGGAGGAGGAGGTGAACGGTTTCCACGCAAACGGAGAGTCTGTGTTGGACGGAGAGTCACTGGACTCTCTGAGCGAACAGTTGGACTCTGTCTCTCTGGATGCGGCCGAGCTGGACTTTGAACCCGCCACTTCCGAAACTACAGGTGATGATACCTCCCTGCTGGGGATCTGAGCGTCTTTCTGTTTGAGCATGACATTTTGTCTTTGTATCAATATTAATATCCCAATTATTTTGGATAATTATATTAATATCCCAATTATTTTGGATAATTGGTGTAACGGCAACTAAATTCAATATCCCATCCCTTTCCTTGCTTGCCACCGTAAAGCGAGTGATCCTACACGGATGCAAACAACAATGTCCAATCGATATTCCCGCTGTTGTTAATTTATTGAAGCACTGTGCTTTTATCCTATACGGCAAAACGTCTGTCGGGTAGAAACCTCATATGTTAAACTGTTCAGGATTCAAATAAAAGAATACTATAAGTAGCAGATTGACGGCCTGGGCCATGGCTCAATGGTCCAGGCACCTTGGCTGGTAATCCAGTCTGGCAGTGTGCTGCGGGTTCGACTCCCGATCCCGACGGCCTTTACTGCATGTCTTCCCCCCCATCTCTCTCCCCATTTCCTGTCAGCCTACTGTCTGTCCCTCCATAATTTTTTTTTAAATAAAGGCGAAAGCAAAAAAAATAATATATATATAGCATATTGACAAGCTCAAAAGAAGCTTGTGGATCTGCTGCTTTTGATGCTTTTGTGTGACATTGTAGTTGGTAGGATCAAGTAGGGCGTTACATTACAACAAAACAACACAAAGTTAGAATATAGAGATAAGAGGTTACAAAAAGTAACGTTCTGTTCCAGAAAACCTTTGTTGTTTTTCTCTCTTTGGTTTCTTCTTGATTCTCAGTTTCTGTCCGTCTTTGTTTGGCATCTGGTAAGAACAGTGTGTGCTCCCCTCTGCCTGTGCCCAGCCCCACACTAATTGGTGCACCTGTGCTCCCTGTGTAGACAACCTATGCTGTGTGTATGTAATGCCCGCCAGCAAGTGTCTATAGTATAATAACATGCCAACAACAAAACATACATTAATAGCTCCTACAATTAGGTTATGTCACTGAAGCGTACTATATATGAATTGAATTGCAAAAAAATGCAATTCATCATACGATATTCTCTTGAAACATTCCTGTATTCGTATAAATCCAAAAATTGGGCAAACAAAACGTCTCTTCCTCTGATTTTGACCTTTCTCCGTGCAAAGGCTTTTTTTCTTTTTTTTTCTTAAAGAATATTTCCTTTAATGGGGGTGAAGCTTAATTCAATGTTCACACAATGGTGTCGCAAACGGTCATATTATGGAGTACAAGGCTTAATTTATACTCTTACAACAGCTGATCCTGATACTTTAGATGAACGCACAGTTTGCATGCTAAATGTTCTATTGACGTGGGTCTTCCTTGTAGCTGCAGAGGCAGAAAGTCCCAGCAGCAGCATCGCCCCCCCGACCTCCACCACTCCCCAAGGAGGGAGAAATCACCAGGGTTCCAGAGGAGGTGGCAAGAACAGACACAGAGCAGGCTCCAACTCCTCCTCCTCCTCTTTGCTCACTACTGACAGCAGCCAACACACAACATCTGGAAATAAGAAGATGGGTGAGATGCCCGTCCTCCTCTAGTCCATAGCGTTGGAGAGCTCTCTCTAAGACCTGTTTTATTTGCTATACAATATATCGCTGGGCTCTGTACTACTATATTATGTCCGCTCCTTTTTTCACTCTACAACACACCGCAAGCCTATCTTCATCGAAATATTCACTCAATATGACATGCCCAGAATTGGGGAGATGTGCAGTATTTTGTGTGGTTAACTCGGAGCTGTCAGTGTTTAGTCATGAAGTTTGTGGGTTCTTTGCCTCCTCAGCGTCCAACATCGACCGCTCTGTGAAGGACCTGCAGAGATGTGCCGTCTCATTAACTCGCTACAGGATAGTGGTTAAAGATGAGATGGACACCTCCATCAAGAGGATGAAGCAGACGTTTGCGGAACTGCAGAACTGGTACATTGTTCCTTTTCCAAGGATTCCAAATCCATTAATTACCTCGTCGTGTGTCAAATTCAGTTAATCGCATAATTTTCTGATGGACACCCATTTGTCAATCACCTGTTAGTCAATCAATCTCTTCATAGTCTGACAATCCCCTAATAGTCTGTCTATCACCTTATAGTGTGTCAAGAACCCGGTAGTCTGTCAATCACCTACAAGTCCGGCAATCCCCCGACAATCTGTCGATCACCCCATAATCTGTCGATCACGCCACAGCCAGGTTCGGTTCTATAGCACACTTGGAGTTACAGACCCATAAGGGTCCATTTGGACCAGTGGTCCCCATGAGTGGAAACGGTGGCCTGCACCCTCCCACATGACCAATTGTATGGGTCAGCAGGGACTCGGACTAATCTGTTGCTGGTGATTGACAAGCTATCAGACTCTGGGGCTGACATGACCTGGGTTGTTCCTCTCATATTATCTCCTCCGTGTTCCATAGTGTTTGTACTGTAGTGTTTTTAGTTTACCTAAGCAGTCTCGGGAAAAGTGGTTTTAAAGGTTCCAATGTCCATCAGTGAATCAAAGTGCATTTTGCTTACCTTTGCTCAACATGACAACATTATGCTAGAGTGTTGCACGTCTTATGAAACAGTAGAACCCGCCCTATGGTTAGAGTTTTACTGCGTGGAATGAAAGTGTATCACGTATAACCTGCTCATTAAGTGAAACCATCACACTGTTCCAAGTGGTTGGCATCTTATTCATTTACCACTTATACCATGAATTTGACCAGTATCCCCCAGGGCTCTAAGTCTGCTCCTTTTCCCCCTCTACACCAAGTCTCTTTGTCAAAATTAGCAGATCTACAAGCTTGTAGAACAGCTATTTTTGTTCAATGTTTGCCGCAGAACAGTGAAGCCAGGGTTCAAGTGGTTAATATCTGGGATCCAGTCTGACTGCAAGTGCAAAAAATGTCTTATCCTTGGAAAGTAAAAAATACCATTTTTCTCTCTCTCCCCAGTTTAATGGACAGAGAAGTAAACCTGATGGGAGAAATGGACAAAGTCAAAGCGGACGCCAGTGAGTACATCGCTCGTATTTGCTCTCAAATGCTGTGTGACTGACGTTTATTATATACGTACATGCACGTACACGCCACACCATGCCTGTGGGCCCCAACACCCGACACATTGAGGAAATGTTAGAAACTATTACAATCAGAGTTGCTGTTTGCTGAATCTGAGCACAGTTACTGTAAGAGGTTGTCAAACACCTAAAACAAACCAACTGCAAATATGTAAGCGGTGCCCCTCAGGGCCTTTCTATACCTAGAGAGAGAGAGAGTGTGTGTATTGAAAAATAGGACCAGACAATTTTCCTGGTCCTTGGTCTTTAATAGTTAAAAAATATTACTTTAGGATTGATGTTTTGCCAATTCATGCCGACAATAGCTGATCTACAAACTCACAACTTGTGATGAGCTTGTAGAGCGACAATTTTCAGCGTGTGACAACGACAAAAAAGGTAAACATGGCATTCCTAAAATTGCTGTCCTAAAATGTTGATGTCCACATGAGTATAGCTGTGTGTGTAACATGACAGAGCAAGAGTGCATATTTCCAGAAGTAGGCCATTGTGGGTTCTTGTGTCCTCTGCAGTGTAGGGTTGTTGTGCGTTCTGGGTGAATAGTGTCAGGTGTCGGGGGAACCTCAATGCTGCCTTTGTGTCAGGTGTGTTCAGGGACTGGTGGTTGCGGGGGGGGGGGGGGGGGGGGTGCTCCACTACTTGCTTTGACATTACAAAACCCGACATTCCTCCAAATGTACCAAGCTGCTTCTTCCCACTAATCTCTTCCTCTGTTGTAGATCTGTGTCAGTGTGGCTGTTTCCCTGCTTGGTGTTGTCTTTGTAGATCTGTGTCAGTGTGGCTGTTTCCCTGCTTGGTGTTGTCCTTGTAGATCTGTGTCAGAGTGCCTGTTTCCCTGCTTGGTGTTGTCGTTGTAGATCTGTAAATGGTAAATGGTAAATGGTGCATTTATATAGCGCCTTTATCCAAGGCGCTTTACATAGATTGTGCATTACATTCACCCATTCACACACCGATGGCAGCGGAAACCATGCAAGGCACCAACTAGCACATCGGGAGCAATTAGGGGTTCAGTGTCTTGCTCAAGGACACTTCGACAGTAACTCTGGGGGAGCCTGGGTTCGAACTGGCAACCTTGCGGTTCCCATCCAGGCACTCTACCCCTGAGCCACCGCCGCCCCATCTGTGTCACAGTGGCTGTTTCCCTGCTTGGTGTTGTCGTTGTAGATCTGTGTCACAGTGGCTGTTTCCCACACAATCAGAAAAGCCGACAAGTGTTTTATCCGTTTGTCCTCCTGTGGTCAAATAATGTTCAGAATTAATAGATGGCCAAATGTTTGGGTCCAATGCCGATCCTGAATTTGGAGAGTCATGGACCTAGATTTCAGAGGATTTGATTGATATTTTGTACAACATTTTACTACATTTTGATTTAAACACTTAAGCTCCTATTTAAAAAAAAATATATATATATCTAAAATTGCCAAACTCAATGCAGTCTGTTGCGAGATTTCAAAAATGTTTGTCAATGTCCAGTTGGCTGCATAACTGCCAATACCAAGTAATGGCTCAGGCTGATATATTTCTGTCAGACCGATTATCCTACAACGTACAGTCCTCAGTTAATTTAAAACCATACTGTGTAACTTTTTATACCAGTATCTGCCCCTAGACTCCTGCCAAAATGCAGGCATTCATGGGATGTGCAGCAAACACAAGCTGTGAACAGATGCTTTAATGACCACGTCGTAGCTAGCAGGTGTTGCCAAAAATCACTCCGAAAGCACACAGTGCAAAGAACACAGTATGACTTTAACTCTGAAGAATGCACAAATCTCATGGACCAAGAACTTTACTGTGTAATAATCTAGAGGTCATAAAATCCTGACATCACAGTACCGATGAAGGCCATGCTGTTATTAGATCGCTTTTCTAAGCTTTCTATTCAAGTTTTTTTTTTTTTTTTAACTAAACTTTCAATCTATGTCGTCATATTTTATGACGTTATCATAAACCACTTGTGCAAAGGTGGGAAGGCAGTGGCTCCAGGAGGTAGACGGGCCGTCTTGGAATCCAAAGGTTCCAAGTTCGATCCTCGACTCCTCCTGGCTGCGTCAAAGTGTCCTTCAGCAAGACACTGAACCCCCAATTGCTTCCGATGAGCAGGTTGGTGCCCTGCTTCCTCTACCGTCAATATGTGAATGTGTGTATAAATAGGTGAATGTAAAGGGATGATGAAGGGTCGGCAAGATTAGAAAGATGCAGTCCATTCACTGAATAGCATAAACTAGCATTGCACATTTAAACCACATGCCGATTAGCCCTATGCCTTCATGTTGATGGGTAAATGCTAATATTTTTGTTTCAGAGTTGAGATATAGTATGTGTAATTGCTGCAGTGGAACTTTGTGTTTAGGCTAATTATTTTTTCGAATCGTTTATTACTAGACATAATTTGATGGTTTCCATTTGATGGTTTCCATTAGGAATTCCACCCGGTGAAATATGGAACATTAAAGAAGCTGAGTTTCAACAAGCTGTAGAATTCTGAATTCCTAATAGTCTATACACTACAGTAGTCTGCACTCTGCAGTGTGTGTGTGTGTGTGTGTGTGTGTGTGTGTGCGCCTGCGTGTGTGTGTGCGTGTGGCTAAATGGAACCATAACCAGAATTTAAGTGATTTTGAAAAGATAGCCTGCATTCCTGATCACTGTTGTGTCACACCCAAAGACTACTTCACGGTGCCAAGATACCAAAACTCTGTAGCCTTCTGCAGGGTTCTAGAGATCTGAACCACATACTCTCACAGTCTGAGTCTGTAAAAGGTCACATTTCGCGATTGCATTTCAGTAGTTCACGGGTAAACAACACGCATGCATCAATTACCTGGAGTCCAAAGCCAGCATCGACTGTAACATAACAAAAATATAGTGACTCCCGCACTATTGTTCCCAGTAAATTATTGATTGACCGCAGTGTGTGAGTCACTGTCTTTTTCAACTTTATTTCAGTGGCCATTTTGGATGGTCGTCATAAGAAGGCAGAGGAACTGCGCCGATTGACGGACCAGTCGGCCTCCATGTCAGAGGACCAGTTGAGTGAACTGCGCGCTGACATCAAGGTAAATGCATACGCAGATCAGTGGGGCGCCCCAGTTGCTCACTTGGTTGCGGGAATGGGATATATGGACAATCTATTAAAATTGACACTATAATTTTGTCATCATTGATTAGAAATAACACATTTTGACCTTTTTTAGACAATTTTAGTCTAAAACAAGACTTAAGTGATCCCAGGCGATATCTAGTTTCATATCGCAATACCGATATAATTCATCAATATATTGCCCTACCTGGTAGGGCACAGCCGGCCCAGGTTCCGGGGACAGATCTTATTATAATCCAGTTCTCAAAGTCGACAGACAGTAGGAACCAAGTGGACCCGGATGAATTTGTACATAAATGTAAGATGAGATGGTTACCAATTAAGTCACATAGCAGACCAGAGGATCAGTGTAGTTGGCTAAGGTCCTGCATGCTGCTTTTTATTATAAGGTAACATCCGGCCACTGGTGTACTGTAAATGTTGTTGTAGTACTTTGTACTGTACGTGTGTACACAGTGAAATGTTTACCTACAGTATGTATTTGGATACCAGATCTATACTAGATCCGCTTGTATTTACCATTTCCCTTAACACCAAATATCTTGGCTGAGCGTTTAGCATAGTTTAGAACACAGAATGTTCACCCCAGAATAGGGACACTAGGGTTATTGGAGGTAATATGTCATATCATGTTAAAGTATTCAATCAAACAAATATGTGGTTACACTTGTACACAAAAACATACATGATGAAACTCAATAAGATCAATTATTCTGTTCATGATATTTAAAGATTACAAACTAAGTTCAGATGCTCCCTGATCGACCTGTTCCCTTTGCTATAAACAATATCTTATGTCTTCTCATTCCTTAATTTCTGTCTTTCGCTGTGTCACTGAAAGGGGGAAATTTGTTTTGTTTTTGATAAACACAATGTATGTGCTATGTAAAATGCACACATCTGAAGTGGAAATTGGCTCCCTCTGCTGATGACTGTTGGTACTGCAATGCTATAGTGCTTTTTGAATCAGGTGTGAGCAACCTCTTCGTTCACAAGATCAGTTTTTTGCGAGACTGGCGAGATCAAAGTTCCAGACAGTGAAAACCACCTAAATTGAATAATGCAAGCATAGAATAAGTCAATGTAGTAATAACCCCAACAATCATCCAATATGAATAATAAACGTTAAGATAAATTCTGACTATTGGAGGAGAAAAGTGTTATAATGGAGAATAAACTCCCCCCTTGCGGTAAGGACTCCCCCCCCCCCCCCCCCCCCCCCCCCCCCCACAGTCTGAAAGCACCTCGCCCCATACTGTGCTACTCTCTCCTTGTATCACCTCTGAATGTATTGCACAGCATTTCACCCAACTTGTCACTGATCCTGTCTTTATTTTTCAGCACTTTGTGAGTGAACGTAAATATGACGAGGACCTTGGTAAAGCCCTGAGATTCACGTTTGAGATTGAACCGCTGAAGTCCAACATTATAGGATTTGGATCAGGTACAGTAGCTCCGTCTCCTTGATTAAATAATATGAATTGATGATAATTTGTAGGAAGAAGCTGTGTATGTTTTCTGGATTGTCTGGCCTGAGAGTTAATTGCTGTTGAGTGGAAACCTTGTATGTCCAAACCAAGAGAGGAGAAAACACACACACACACACATGTTCCAATGGATCCGACACATTATTCAGTCACAAGCTCTTCTTTAATACTTTATATTCGGTTCAATATTTAGAAAACCTGCAGACAGACTTAAATTGGTTTCAATATTTGCCTATTTTCGGCATGTCTATATAATGTAGGTGACCAGTCTGAACACTTTTTCAAAAGTTTTCAAATCAATTGTGGATGTCATGTCATACAGTGTATGAATTGTGGATGTCATATCATACAGTGCATGAGTTTTCAACAGGTGTTCCGTGAAGGTATTGTATGTGGTCCCTGACCATGCATTTAGTAATGTAGGAAAGTGAAGATTCGTATTTGAATTTATTGTATTGACCACAAGTTGAGAAACAATGCCATAAATTATCTGGTGACAAATGATGTTGATGTCGTCAGTTACTGGGAAGTCTGTCAAGAACTTCCACAGAACAGTGAGTTAGAATCTCAAGTGAAACCATACCGGATTGCCTGGTTGAGTCACCAATATAAAGAAATGTGCCCATAATCAACCGCAAGTGTCTGCTACTCATAGAGTAAGTTACAATGAACAGCAACATGAGTTTAATATGGAAGGTTAATTTCTTTCCCCCACACCACGACGGTATCCCGCCTCCCAACACAACAATGGTCCCCAGTTTAATTCTCAGTCAGGGTGGTGGTCCCCAGGTTAATTCTCAGTCAGGGTGGTGGTCCCCAGTTTAATTCTCAGTCAGGGTGGTGGTCCCCAGTTTAATTCTCAGTCAGGGTGGTGGTCCCCAGGTTAATTCTCAGTCAGGGTGGTGGTCCCCAGGTTAATTCTCAGTCAGGGTGGTGGTCCCTGGTTCATAATCAGTTGAAAACTCCTGATACAGTGGATGAATTGTGGATGTCATGTCATGCAGTGTATGAATTGTGGATGTCATGTCACAGTGTATGAATTGTGGATGTCATGTCACAGTGTATGAATTGTGGATGTCATGTCACACAGTGTATGAATTGTGGATGTCATGTCATGCAGTGTATGAATTGTGGATGTCATGTCACAGTGTATGAATTGTGGATGTCATGTCACACAGTGTATGAATTGTGGATGTCATGTCACACAGTGTATGAATTGTGGATGTCATGTCACACAGTGTACCACCCACGGACGGGCTACTCCACCCGCTCTCGCTGCAGCTCCACTTCCTCGTCCGTCACCAGTCCACCGTTGGTGGAAGCACCTGCACCTCCATCCCAGCCTCAACCCTCCAGCGAGCACCGCCCTCCACCCGCCAAACAGGTTATTGTTTTCATCATCTATTGCAGTGAAAGTCCAGGAGCACAGCCCCGACTAGTAAGCTGTCATCCATGGGTTTGAACCATTAGTCATGTGCACTAATGCAGTGCTAGTAGAGTGGCCTGGTCTATACGCATGCTGTGCATTTGTAAGTAATCCCCTCATTTTGTAAACTGTGTAGAAGGCACATATGTTTTTATTTCTACAATTGAATTCTGTTCATTTTCTGTTTTAACGCCTTATTAAGTTATTAATTATTATTATTAAACCTTTATTATTAAACTTATCAAAAGCTGGCATCCCTATTCTGGGCATAACATAGGCTGAAAAGTACCACAAAATGTCAATGTTTTTTGTAAGAATCACACTTGTGTGAAGTGAGGGCGCTTTTATTGTCATAGATTGTCATAAATCACATTCCGTGCTCAGCCAATCAAATCACCTCGATTTTGGTACACAAACACACAAAGCTGACCATAGGAGGGCCCTCAGAAATAAAACTAGAGCTTTTATGTACATATATTTTTGCTATTCATCTTTATTTTATTTTATGCGTCTCTAGTTTGAAAATAAAGGGTGTCATCGATGATGATAAATCACGCCTACCTCCTCAGATTTTCCAAGGGAACCGACGCACCTTCCAGGGCCAGGGCTATCACTCCGGTGGCGGCGGCCATCGCTACAACGGCGGCTCCTCCTACCACGACAGGAACCCCAACCGCTCCCATTACCGCGGCTACCACGGCAACGGGAGCAGCAACAGCAGCGCTGGTGGTCCGGGGGGCGACGGCGGCCCCGCCTCCTCCCAGTACGCTAACAGCAACTCCAGAGGTCCCCAGAATCCGTCTTCTACTTCCTCCTCCAATTCTACGTCCTCGTACAACAATCGCCAAGACCGCTCCTCCTCCTCCGCCGCTTCCAACGGGCTTCCCCAGAGGCCCCCGCGGGCGGCGCACTGCCCTTGACCCCGGCATCCCCCACCACCAACACCACCCACTAACCCCCTCCCCTCGCCCGCACACCCCCCGTCCTCTTACTAACTCCTTTCAATGAAGAATAGAAAATACGAGTTTACATATTTTTGTCAGTTTGAGCTGTAGTGCCACCTCTGCATCGAAAAAAAAAAAAAAACCTGTTCATCCTTCAAACTTGAAAAGTTCTCGTTATTATTATTATTATTATTATTCTCTTATAATAAAGTGTAGCTTCTTTTTGGCATTATAAGCTGATTAGATGCTACTTTTGTATCATTCCATCGTCGTCGTTTCGATAACCCTGCTTTTGTCCTATAGCGATCTCGTTGCTGCGCGATCTCTGACGTTCCATTCCTCGTCGCTTCCCAGAAAACGGTTAACGATTCACACTGGGAAATCCTGAGTGTTAATTTAAACCACTTTATCACCCTGGCGTCCCTTTATTGGACATGTCATTGTTGTAGAAAATTGTAAAAAGTGTTCAAAAGAGTGTGCAAATGTACAGGTCCATTTGGTTATATTTGTACGTCTCGAATTTACAAATGCTTTAATTAACACTGAGGATTGTACTGCTGACATAATTACTTCCAATCAACTTAAGTATGAATCTCTTAGTAGTTTTTACCGCTGTGGCGCATCATCTCGATGCATGACCCCAATCACTTTCATTTGTTGGCATAAACAGATTTAATTAGAGTTCTTTAGCCGTAGAAAGTACATTGGAAGTGCATTCTTAGTAGTAGCATCAAAGGGGAGCTTTTTGTCGCCGATAGAACACTACAGATGGTCTTGTCTTTTAGAGTAAAAGACAAATATATCAAATATCAAACTGTGATTCAGAGATTGTGTAAAATATCTTTACGATAATTTACAAATAGCTTCAGTGATTCCCATGCTCTCGGCCAACAGGTTATATTTTATGTTGGCAATTGTTCCGTCTCATTCTTTATTGTAATTGGATACTTAATAGTTAGCTCGTTGCCTTTTTGCTAACGTCACAGTTGTCGAGGCTGACGAGAAAGCGATGTTTAACCTGTCCATGAGTTGTCATTTGGACCGACTGGACTTTTGCCACGTGGGATTTATTTTTCCTTTTTTATTTTTTATCTTTTGCCATTTGTGTTTGATTTGCACACACACAAACGGCATATAAACGAAAAGCTCGCCTTTAAAGCCTAATTTATAATACGTCATACGACGGCGTCGCTTAGTCACAGAGCAACTTCACCTTTGCCTTTCTGGGAACACAGATGGCGGTGTAACACGGTACTCGTAGAGCAGGGCGTTTGTGCACGCCGCAGAGAAGATACCGATGAGTAGAAACTTAACCACATAAACTGTCGTCCCTATTATGGGTCGAACATTCCCAGAAAATAGCTCTATATACTTAACAAAGTATATAGAATTTAAATGGTTAAGATCTTATGTGTTCTCTTACTTTAATTCAAATCTATTAAAAAAAAGTCAAACTGATCCAATCAAATTGATGCTTTTGTCAAACTGTGGTTTGACAGTCTTTTCTATTAGCTGTCAAGTCTTGATGCGTGGCGATTTGTAGTTGGGGCTGCATCTCTTCTGTGGTGTCTACACTACAGTATGTGAACAAAACGCTGGTTCTTTACCTCATTGTTGTTCCTTCTACATGGCCTGCGAGCAAAATGGACAGACTCATCTTTGTAGTAATGTGCATCATAATGTTGGAACTGCAAGGTTATAGCGTGAAACCAATCATTACATTACCGCTGCATCCTCATTTAATACTGTCTTCAGAGGGGTGTGTTTGTGTGTGCTCTGCTCCCTCTTTTCCTTTGTTGCTGTGAGGTTTTGAAACCTGGGTAACTTTATTTCAACCAAACAATGTCACTTTTGTTTTGTTTTTACATTCCAAACTTATATTTAGGTTTATCGCCAAAGAAATAATTTCATCGTTTCCAAGTTGTTGCCTTCTTTCCACAGCCCGTTTAAAAAAAAAAGAGAGATGCCACAAAAAAGAGAAAAAAAAGGAGACTCATGTGATTGTTTTACAACTGGGAAAATGTAGAATAATGCTTGATTTATACATTGTTTTGTGGGGCGAAAATAGCCAACCTCCCAGCTCACAACGCGTCATATCGCAAGCTTGTGGATTGGCTATTTTTGGTGAGCGACACCTTTTATAAATCGGGCGTAAAAGACGTTCATCTTTGTTACGCCCACTTTTGTTTATCGTTTTGAATCATTATTACTGTATATACTTTATGTAGCAATATAATTTTGTGCTCACATGGGGCATTTTGTATGTGATATTCATGTTTGTTCATTCTTCCAGTAGTTCATGTTCTGTTCAAAAACATGTGGGACAACTGTTCATCCTTCCAGTAGACCTTTATGTCCATGTTCTGTTCAAAAAACAGACAACTGTAAACTTAAGTGCCTTTTCTTGTCTCCCAATCCATTTGACCCCTTTTCACCCCCAGATATGGACCAAAGACATCTTCCCTTCCCCCATAAAGCAGAGTTTATGCGGTGTTGTGCACTGCATCGTCTGTCACTTGTCTGTGAGCGACACCTGTTGTGCGACGCAGTATAAACAATGTTTTCATCCCTTTGCCCTGTCTTTCTCCCTCCTCACTGAATGGCACACGTTTCATTTACAAAATAAAACAGTTTGCAATACTTCCAGAATGATGATGTTGAACATGGTTACCATGTGCATACCAGCGTGCTGCGTGCACATTATGTGCACATATGTGATGTGACTTGAGTTTTTCTCAACAGCCATTTGGACGTTTATTCATCAAAAGTAGTTAAATCCTTTATATTATCAATCGATACAGCATACTGGGTCAGTTCTCTTTTATGCATTTCAAATGTGTGTTTAAGCCGCTCTCAAGATGTTTAAAAGATCTGTGTTGTGATAGCTGTCCAAGATGGCTGAAGTTATATTTGTTTAATCCAGACAATACCTTATCCAGTCTCAAATAAGGGAGAATAGAGTGGTTATCAGGTGGTGGCTTCCATTAGATGCAGCACCTAATATTTATGGAACCGTTATATCAGAATCCTCCACTTACCGGTACTTTACTTGGTGTGCTGTAGCCTCGGAAACCCAGACGTTTTTATTTCCAGGGAGGAAAGCTGGGACTTCACTATAGTTGTTGCCCACAGTGACACACATCAGTAGTATACTAATGAGTTAGTTCAGGAATACAATACCAAATGCGGCCAGCGGAGGGAAACCTATCCTTTTTTCTTTGAAAAGTCCATCAGCAGTCCACTCATGTTTAACAGTCAAGATCCAAAATACTTATTTGGGATATATTGAAATATGTTTGAAACAACACAGATAAAGATCCCTCTTAACTACTTCTGAATAATAATTGGATATGACTCCAGAAGTCTTCAAAGATTATAAGAATTTGGAATAATGCACTTTTCTTATAGGGGCTGAAGCATAGGGGAGGGGCAGGGAGGAGAGGGGGCTGGATTTGTGGACTGTGACATCACCGTCCAGACTCCACAGGTAGATCATCAGAGCACTTGGTTGAGCCTATAGTTATTCAGAAAATCCTAGACCACAGCCAATCCACTGAAGGTTTTTTGGGTGCAATTGAGGTAAAAAACTATACAAAATGCATACATACATACATACATCAAGGAACAGAAAGGCCCATATATATCAATCATAGGATTATAGATGAATCCAGAGATGTATAGCTATAACAACTTGGCAGCCCGTGTGGCCTTATTCCTCTCATGTCCCTCACTACAGGACCGGCCGCTCCTCCCCTTGACCCAGAGGAAGGAGATGAGATGTGAGGGCGTAGCAATCAACACCTGTTTCTAACGCTCGTTTAGTGAAGTGAAGCAGTGTTGTTATGTTACACAGCTGGATATAAGAACAGCTGGATCACTGGGAGATCGTAATGGATCGGAATGCAGGAGAACTTTACAACATGGACCCTGTACAATTCTGTCTGTCTGTGTTCTTGACAGAGCATCTTGTATTTCAGGAACCATGGAGGCCATATCTTCTGTAAAGGGGCCCATTCTCTGGTTGCCTGATGGAGGGCTTCAACCCTCTGCAGCTCAGCAGAGCTTATGGAACACTTGTCGTCCAGGAGGGTAAGCTTGTGAGCTTGTAGATTGGCTATTCTTTGGCTATTTCATACATTATACATTTTTATTTATGTAGGCAAAAGAAAAAGTTGAATCATCAATCGCAATTATTTGAATGACAATTAATCATCCACCAAAATGTCATAATCGTGACCCCCCCCCCCCTCTCACCCTCGCTGTCGTCACAGTGCATGTCTTACATAACTCATGTGTGAAAGTCCTCCCCCTCCCCTCTCTCCACGCAGCCCCTCCCCCCTCCGCTCTCCTCTCCTCTCTCTCCATCCCTGAGTGCTCAGTGCAGACACAGCGTAGCAGTGTGCGTGCGTGAGTGTGTTGTTGCTGAACAGAACAGCCTCATTCTGGTCACTCAGTCAGAATGTTGGGTTCTGTCACTGTGGGTCTGCTCTTCATCCCCGCTGCTGCCGTGATTCTGCTGGCGCACACAGCAAGCACCAAGGTAAGGCACATGCAACGCACGCGCGCGCACACACACACACACACACACACACACACACACACACACACACACACACACACACACACACACACACACACACACAGAGAGAGAGAGGGTTCAATCAAGAGGGTTTATTTGTCACTCACTCATACAGGTTTTGCTATAAAAAGGTACCAAACATGCATTTTTGGGTCATATTTATATTTAAAGCATCAGGACTCATTATAAATTTTAATTAATTACTTTTTGTTTTCTTTCACAAATGATGACTCAAGAAAAAGAGACTATAGTTGGAAATTAAACTCCGAAATGGCTTTATTCTTTTTACTGAATGCCACACACAGAATGCCACACACAGTTAAATTGGAGAATATATACTGTAGCATATAATTATTTCTAATATAATTGTGTGTGTGTGTGTGTGTGTGTGTGTGTGTGTGTGTGTGTGTTTGTGAGAGAGAGGACACATTTGTGCGTCATCACTAGGCAACAGTCTATTTCGACTCCAACACTAAACCCGTAACTACAGTGGCCAGAAGTAACAATTAGTAACTAATCAAGTTAGAATGATCAAGATTCATGTGTGTGTGTGTGTGTGTGTGTGTGTGTGTGTGTGTGTGTGTGTGTGTGTGTGTGTGTGTGTGTGTGTGTGTGTGTGTGTGTGTGTGTGTGTGTGTGTGTGTGTGTGTGTGTGTGTGTGTGTGTGTGTGTGTGTGTGTGTGTGTGTGCGCGTGCGTGTTTTGATGCATACATACATCAAGGGACAGAAAGAGAAAAGCACAGCTGATGCCTGATTTATACTGGTTTCACTGGCCATCAGCAGCTGATTTGAACCACATGAACCCCAGAATCCATATAACATTAGACAAACAAAAGCAGCAGATTTACAAGCTCACAACGTGTTTTTGTTTTTTTTGCAAAGAGAGAGGGGGGGGGGGGGGCAGCTCCAGGTATAGAGACAACCTGGGAAAAAGGGCTTAACACTTTTTTACTAAAGCCTTATTTATACTTTATACTCACAGCATGTCACATTGTGAGCTTAAAGGCCTGCTATTTGTCAGTAATGACTGCACTTTATACTGGTTGCTATAGCAACCATTGCAATGTGGGCACTTGTTTGTACTCTTCTCTATTTGTGAATGAGATTGAATAACGCTGTACAAACAATATGAACAATCTCACATTTCTATGACTCCCTCATCTCTTATCTCCCTCCCTCCCTCCCTCCCTCCCTGTCTCCCTGTCTCCCTCCCTCCCTCCCTCCCTCCCTCCCTGTCTGTCTGTCTGTCTGTCTGTCTGTCTGTCTGTCTGTCTGTCTGTCTGTCTGTCTGTCTGTCTGTCTGTCTGTCTGTCTGTCTGTCTGTCTGACTGTATCCCTTTCTCCCTGAACCTGAATGACTCCATCATAATCAATAAACATGTCACACTGCATGCATGCAAAACAGGCACGCACGCACGCATGTACGCACGCACACACAGCAAAACACCTTACTAAAAGGACGTTTCTCCAAGGGAAGACACATAAAACTGTGTGCGCATACACGCACGTGTGCACAAATGCATGCTTTCGTGTGCATACACACACACACACACACAGCCAATCGAATTAATGGAGGGAGAACACAGGTCGTTAGAAACACTGGCAGCCATGGCAACAATCCTCCCTGGACACAGGAGGTATCATAACACACGTCTGTTCATGAAGGTTATTCTGGGTCACCTGTGTGTGTGTGTGTGTGTGTGTGTGTGTGTGTGTGTGTGTGTGTGTGTGTGTGTGTGTGTGTCAGCCTGTACACAGTAACAACAGGTACATAATATCAAACACTAGATTTTATTATAATAACTTCTATTCCAGTTTTTCCTGTCTACACAAATGGTTACTAATGGTCATAATAATGATCGTTGTCACTATATTAATAGTATTAGTAGTAGTATTATTAGTGTTAACATTATTTTGTAGATGAGCCAGAGGATGTGTGATTTGAGATAACGACACAACTGCAGTGTCCTCACCATTCTTAATGAACCACGGTCCACTCCACAGCCCTATAGTGTCCTTATTCTAGGGCAGATCATTAGGAGAAAATGGAAATACGGTACAACGTACAATCTTCTACATGTGCTATTTGAGAGATTTGGTGTAGAGTGAAATTCTAGCGGACCTATAGAACCGGGGGGAATTAAGTAAATAGGATTTGTGTGCGGTTAATACACATGCAGAGTACATTGGTTCCATTTGTCCACTCTTCACAGAGTAAAATGAACAGTAAGGATTGTATATTCGACAGAATGCCCTGAGCGCGGGCAGAAGGTCTGACTCAGCAATCAGCATCATCAATACCGGACCACTGGCAGAGGGGAGGGGTAAAATAGCATCTGTGTGTCTGTGTGCACCCCATAGCGACGATTTGATTGGCTGAGGGCTTAAAAAGTGAGGACAGAAAAGTGATTGGCAGGAATGTGATGATGTATGATGATAAGAGCGCCCCTCACTTCACACAAGTGTGATTCTTTTATGATAATATGACGTCTTTTGAATGTCTATGGCTTTTTTGACGAAATGTGACTAATTATCTCCACTTAGGCTGGAACAGCAGGGGCGTGTCTGTCTCTGTCCAAACCTCACAAATCACTACACCCATCAGCACCACATTGATTGTGCAATGCTGTCAGGAGGAGACAAAGGGAATCCCTCAATATTATTCACATTTCAGGGTATAAGACTTGCAGCTTGCACCAGCTTGCGCTCGCAGCTTGCTGGAAAGGAATAGCCAAACATGGCCATAATTTGAGGAGGACGAGAGAAAGCGCAAAATAAATTGGCAGTAATCTACTAATCGGTCTAGTGGTGCCGGTAGTCTGTACATCCTGGTCAATGGTGTGACCATCTGTTCCCTGAGGGAACTGCACACAACTACAGACATGAGTGCAACAGAGGAGAGCATGAGCATCTATCCACACATTATCACTCATCACATTTGAACGTTAGTTACAGTGCTAAGGAATAACTGTCACTGCTGGTTTACTTGTACAAGTGGTACTGTACATGGCACAGGCGTGTTTCCCAAATGTCACCAACATCTTGTGGTTGCCCCTCACTGTCTGGCAGAAAGCCAGATCGAACCCCCGGAATACCCAGACAATCAGGCTTGTGAATGACCGAACCAGGAGAAATGGGTTTGTGTGTGTGCGCGTGTGTCTGCGTTTGTGCGTAGAGGCATAATGCATGTATGGATCTATTTGTGTTCCCGTGACTCAGCACTGTGAGTCACTAGGGGTAGAAGAGAGGAGAGGAGAGCATTAATCACTTCTATCCTATACTTAGCTGATCGGAGTCCTCCATGGCTCTATACCCCATCCTCGCTCCACTACACTAAATATCTTTGCCGAAAATTGCGAATCTACAAGACACGTAGCTTGTTGATCAGCTATTGTCACCCCAGAATAGGGACACTATAGGCTTCAAGTAGTTTTTTCTTGTATTGTGAAAATCTAGTATGAATTATATTCACTCTAAATCATTGGTTGTGTACAACTGCCTTTCCTCTCAGTCTTTACCTGCAGTGCGTGGTGGGCGTGGTTTTGATGATTCACTGGGAGGAGCCAGACGTCTGCGGAGAGAGCTCCGTGATTTGCTACCGTACGAGGCGGATATGATGTCATATCCCACAAGACGTGAAGTCCTCTACAACCAACCGGAGGAGTGGAAGGGGCGGGCTTTGGGCCAAGCGCTACAGCGAATGGTGGAGAGTGACCAGCGGCAGGAACAGCAGGAGGAAGAGGAGCAGGCAGCAGGTGATGAAGAAGAACACATTAAATTAATTCTTTAGAAAAAGAAAAACAAGGAGAATTGAAACGTTATGTTTAAAACAAACCAATCAACAGCCCATAGACATATAAAGGCCTATTCCGGCTCTGGGGAGCGTGTCAAAATTGAAGGCACAATTTTACAGAGATTCCTTGCAAAGCATAGCGGAAGTATCGCGTGCGTAATGGAAGTCTCAGAAAAGACGTGCTGTGATTGGCCAGTAGTCAATTGAGTGACAGCGAGAGACATGGAGGAGTCGCATGAGTGACGCCACTTGGGCAGCGTGCCTTCAGTGCTTCCCTAAGGCACTTCTGCCTGTCGCCCCATTGAACAGCAAATGAGGCATCTATATTGTTTATTATCTATATCAACAGCCTACCTGGCCAATTTACTTCGCCTTCTGAACGAGGCCAAGAGCGTGGGTTTGGTGGAAGAGGAAGAGAGACCCGGGGACTTCCAGGAACCCCCAGACTACGATGACACCAACGTGATTGGAAACCCCCAGACCGCCTGGCGGATGCAGCCCAGAATAGACAGGTGAGTGACTTCAATCACTCTTACCCATTTAGGACTGAGGCCGTTTCCAAAAAGAGCCTTCGGGGTGGGATTAACCAATCGGTGTCCGTCAAGACTCAACACTATCCCGTCCCCTCTGGGCTATGGGATCGATGGACTCTACACACACTGCATGGAGAGTGGAGAAACGCTGAAACACTCCTACGTAGTGCATTGCTTATTTCTCACCTCCAATGTTTGCAGATACATACAGTATATTAATGCACTGTTTAAATCACCGTCTGGCCATCATTTTGAGTTGGACAAGGAATGTATCACTCCAAGAGCGTTTCCCTAATTAAAATCAGGTGAGAGTGGAGGAACACTAGCTATGGGAATCAATTTATGGACTTTTGATTGTGTTGAAAAATACAATCATTATGTTTATGACCATGAGTATGCTCTAAAAGTGTGAAAAGGTGTTTTTCGTATGTATTTAGTCTATTCCACAGTAACGCAGCAGAATATTTGAATGTATTTTTCCTATACATGTTTTGAACCTGCAAGTCGGTAGTAATTGGTTGAAGAGAGTTAGTCGGTCAGTTAGTTGGTACTCGCAGTCGCCAGTCTGAGCCCAGGTCTGACCTACCTATGACTCCCTGATCCCAGAATGGATCCAGAGGTAGCCCAGGCTCTACTGGATCGGATCGGTCAGGACCGGCTGCAAGCAAGACTTGGAGCACAAAGAACTGGAACGGGACTTGACAGAGCAACAGACCAGGAGACACTGAGGTCAGTGTCAATAGTATGATAAGAAATTACACAGGAACAGTATTAGACTACACGACTACTAATATATATATTTTTTAAATAAACTTTATTCAAAGGGTATGAGCATGACATCATATGCAAGTTTCACAAAAAGAAAGGAAAATACAACTCTTTGTTTTTATATTTTCTCCCACAACTCCCTTCCCAATCCTCCCCATCCACCCACCATCTTTCCCCACGAGGCCAGACATACAAACAACATATATACAGGTATAAAACCAATAGATTGAATATAGGCTACATAACTACCATACAAAGAACTACTAATATGAATGGATTAGATTAAAATGTAGTAGATTATAAGTCACAGTAATAGTCAGATGGTTTAATCGTATTAGTTAAACATTAACTTAGTTAGCTAGTTTGTTCCTTGGTTGGTTAAAGGGCCACTTCACCCCTTTTGCAACCAGATCCTATTTTAATGATGTTTGGGAGACAAGAAACACTTCCCTGGGGTTTTTTATGTGGGTAATGTGTTTTTAGATATTTTAGTATTTCAAAGGGATGTCATGGACACTGGGCTCACTTACTTCCTGGACTACATGTTGTCTCAGTAAGACAGCCCTCCCCCTATCCACAAAGAGGAGCAGTGCACCAAAGCATTATATGAATTGTAGTCCAGGAAGGTGAGCCCAGTGTCCATGAGATCATAAACACTTTGAAATATTAAAATATTAAAAAAAAGTGGTGGTAGACATCCCAAACATCATTGAAATAAGATCTGGTTGCAAAAGGGGTGAAGTGTCCCTTTAATCGGTTAATTCGTCAATAGGTTGGTATTTGAGGTTAGTGCCACAACACTTTAAAGTAATACACCGTTCTTTCTGCCTCTCTGTGTGTCTGTCATGTATATCGATCAGATACCTTGTTGCTAAGATACTGTCCAGCATTGGACCCGACAACAGCCAGGTGAGTTGGTCTGCTGCTCAGCCAATGAGGACAGACCTGTCGGACAGAGAACCCGCCCATAGGAGGACCCGGCGTTCCCTTGACGACGCGGCTCTGCCGTCGCCTAGCAGCGATCCGCCTCTCCTCAGGGTGAAGAGGTTGGAGGAGGTGGAGGAGGGATACGGTGATGCTGTCCCCGCAGCCCTGCAGAGGATGAAGCGAATCGATACCATGGCAACAGGCCAACAGGATGATGAACTGCATCATGGGGGTCGTAGGCGCAGGAGGAGAGCTGCAGTGAACTACGATCCGAGACTCCTGGCTCAACAAATTCTACAGTACATACAATAGAGAGAGGGAGATAGATGGAGAGAAGGAAAGAGATGAGGGAAGATATTCCAGGAAGAGTGCGAGATGTAGATGCATCATAAAAAGTGAACCCGTCAGTCAGTCAGTCGGTCTGTGTCTGTCTAGATAATATCACCACTGTACGTCAGTGTCAGTGTGATTGTTAAAGAAAACCTCTACCATATTCTGCCACAACTCTGTATTTTGATGTAAGGCTAATGCAACGCTTTAAGCATGCAGCACTCTACTCTCCCCCACCCTCTGCTCGTCTCGTCTCTTTCTCCTTTCACCTCATTTCACCTCATCTCCTCGCTTCTCCTCTCCTCTCTTCTCCTCTCCTCTGCTCTCCCCTCTTCTCCACTCACCTCCGCTCCAATTTCATCTTCTCTACCATTAGCTTAGCTATAGTAGCAAAACTGACAAATGTCAAAAGGCAACAAACAAAATAAAAAATGTCCAACTTATAACTTATTTACATGGCTCCTTTTGTTGTGTGGGAGTGTCACTCATCTATCTCTGTCCATCACTGTCATTGTACAGTGATCCGACAAAACAATTTCTGCATTGTTGTCAAGGTAACAAGATTTCTTTATCTTTGATGTCTTACTGTCCTTGTGGAGATTTTTGGTACTGTCATGGTGTCAGGGTTGACGTGATGACGACTTAGTCGTTACGTCATCTCTTCAATAAAGGCGCAAGCGTGCCAGAATTGTTCTTTGACAAATTAAGTTTCCTGCTGAGATCGTATTTAAGATAATATCTGAACGATAACTTGTTCTTTGAACTTGTCCATCTTTTCATCCGAAGTCCTATCAATTCGGCTAGCCTCAGTCAAGACTCGACTCTTAACAAAGTTAGGAGTTCCATCATAGTCAGCACCCGCGCGTGTGTGACCGCGGGCCATTATCAACCCCAACACATGGATAGTAATACAAGCACAAACACACACACACACACACACACACACACACAAAAACTATTTTATACTTCAATGCTTCGTACATTATCCTACTCTGTTGTGATTCTATCTACTCTAGTCTGTTCATATTCAAATCACTGAAACCAGTATTCCTTCCAGCCTACTCTCTTATTATTAAAGTGTGTAAAAAACAGTATGAAATTATAAAATGGAAAAAAATAGCCAGAATCTTGCGCCTATACCAGGGATACTCAAATAGATTTACCTGTGGGCCACATTACAAAAATGGCAAGGGGCCAGTAGATAAAATTACGACATTAATGATACTTGATAACTTCTCTCTTTCAATTGCTTTATTTGCGTAAAATGTATCAAAGTACAATGGGCATGCACACAATATGTAAATAAATAAATGTGTTACATTTTCTTGCATAAACACAAAGAGCTGTTTCCATAACTGCACAAATTATTGCACATAACATGAGTAGCTGTTATAATAACATAATAACATAACATGAGTAGCTCTTTGCCTGCCTGCCTGCCTGCCTGCCTGCCTGTCTGTCCATGAGTAGTTATTTGTCTGTCTGTCAATGAGTAGCTGTCTTACTGTCTGCCTGTCTATGAGTAGCTGTCTGCCTGCCTGTCTATGAGTAGCTGTCTGTCTGCCTGCCTGCCTGTCCAATTGTCCATGAGTAGCTGTCTGCCTGCCTGCCTAATTGTCCATGAGTAGCTGTCTGTCTGCCTGTCTATGAGTAGCTGTCTGCCTGCCTGCCTAATTGTCCATGAGTAGCTGTCTGTCTGCCTGTCTATGAGTAGCTGTCTGCCTTCCTGCCTGTCCAATTGTCCATGAGTAGCTGTTTGTCTGTCTATGAGTAGCTGTCTGCCTGCCTGCCCAATTGTCTATGAGTAGCTGTCTGTCTGTCTATGAGTAGCTGTCTGCCTTCCTGCCTGTCCAATTGTCCATGAGTAGCTGTCTGTCTGTCTATGAGTAGCTGTCTGCCTTCCTGCCTGTCCAATTGTCCATGAGTAGCTGTCTGCCTGCCTGTCCAATTCTCCATGAGTAGCTGTCTGTCTGCCTGTCTATGAGTAGCTGTCTGACTGCCTGCCTGTCCACTTCTCCATGAGTAGCTGTCTGTCTGTCTGCCTGTCTATGAGTAGCTGTCTGCCTGCCTGCCAGCCAGCAAGTTGGTTAACAGAAAATAAATTGTTATGGCTGAGTAAAATAAAATACAATAAACACAATTTGCCTGAAAATAGATTACCCAGCTATGACCTTTTTCATGAAAAAAAATGAGTAGTGATATGGCTGACTGAGTAAAATAAAACAATCTACCTGAAAATAGATAGCTATAAGTGAAGAGCAATTTCCGCAATTTCCATTTCCGCAATTTCCTCAATTTCCATTTCAACAATTTCCGCAATTTCCGCAATTACCATTTCCGCAATTTCCATTTCCACCATTTCAGCAATACAATTTCCGCAATTTCCATTTCCAACTATTAATGGCAGCTGGGTTTCATCATTCAAATAAAATAGAATTCTGTCCGTTTAGCTATAAAATTATGTCAGGGAATAGGGATACAGAGTATATGTCTTTCATTTGCATTGCATCTCCCCCCCCCCCAAGCTTTTATTTTCGTTCGAGTAATAGTACAACTCTAATAGTATTACTTATAATAATGTAATTAAAGATAACTTCATTCAGATTTATTTATTTTTATTTCATTTTCCAGATTCTTTTTTCTTCTTTTTTTTAGATTTTCATTGGTGGGCCAGTCATAATGGTCCCGCGGGCCTGAGGTTGAGTATCACTGGCCTATACAATAATACTCATTTTATTTGACAGTTTTAGGGCTGTGAAGACATCATTCATGTCATAAAATTCGAAATGCACGCACGCACCTCCTACACAGTAACAGACTGGTTCTTAAAAACCACATGTATTCTACACATAATCTAAAACATATACACCTCATCCATGATACACAATACATTATATTGCAATAAATACAATATTAATATTAGAGTAATACAATATTAATACTACACAGACCTTACTACCCTATCTGTACAGGAAAACAGTTAGAATATTTGTCGATGTAAAAATACTGATGGACCTGTGAGTACCATTGCTTAATTAGATTAATTAATATGTAAAATACAGATATGCACCAGCATACTAGAGTTGTTCCGATACAGATTCTGGTACACTCGGGCCGATACCACCCTCAAGTACTCGTACTCTGTACTCGGAACCGGCCCCGTTACTCTGACCTGAGTACCAAAACATCCAATTGACACTAGGCTGAACCAATGCAACGGGAGCAAGTCTGACCCAACACTGCAGCAGATGGCCAGAAACAGCATCTACAAGCATAAACGTGTGTAGGCATGACAGTGTAGTGTAGGCATGACAATGAAATTAAATTGGAGAAAAAGGGGGTAAAATAAATACTAAAAATGAAGTACTTGTACTCGTACTGAAAAGAAATGGTATCGTGACAACTCTACAGCATACAACATGATGCAGTGACATGTTTACAAGTTAATAAAATACATGCAATAAGTCATTATTGAAATGTCCTACATTCACAATTGTCAATACTGTATGTCCACCAGAGGAAGATCATGTTTCACCGCTCACGTGTGTGTGTGTGTGTGTGTGTGTGTGTGTGTGTGTGTGTGTGCTTGCATATGTGCATGTGTGAGCATGTACACTTTGTACAGGTATTACTATACTTTTGAGGCACAACAATTGAGAAACAGCCTTCTAATGAGGTGTTTTGGTGTGGGTGTGCCAAGATTATTCTAGATAAGTAAAACTCAACTAAAAACTAAAAATAGTTAAATAAATAAATAAATGACTTAAGTTTTAGTCACAATTTGGTCACATGATGTGACACTGCAGTGTGGATAATTCTACTCTGCAGAAATACAGATTTACAGAGTGTGCATAAAGTTCTCAAAACTCGTCTGTGAAAGAAGAGCCCTTTGTGCACTTGATGATTTGACAGCGCGACAGCTTTTTTTTCTTCTCTCTACCCACTAAAAATAGCAGACGAGAAGTAATGAAATTAAGACTATGGATTGAAATGTCTCCATTCTCACTCCATCTCATGCTCTGAGATCTCTTTCCTGAGACTATGCTCGCACGGTCTGCCACCTCTCACTTAGCTGTTTCTTCTTCTCCTACATGCCATTACTTTTCAGTTACACGTACAATTGACTGTCAACTTGTGTAGCCATTATGTCAATGGAGAAACAGCTTTACTCGCTCCTGCGAAGAACTCGAAAACTGACTGTGGGGCAGCAAACACCTGACAATTACACAACCTTTCATTGACTGCATGGTGATATAATAAACATGATATACACATGGATCAATCACACTTTTACGCAGAACACTGAATGACATAATTCTTACTGACATTGCAGCTGGGACTGTTGCACACACTTATTGCAATGTATAAGGCTATAACAATGTAACGTCATGTTTGTGAAAAGTGATGACAACAGACCACACTACTTTTCGATGTGTTCTGTTCATTGTCAAAATAATTGTATGCATACAGCCTGTCTACTTTGGTTGCCCCATAATGATGTAATGACAGCCCTCTATTATATCCCTTCACCCATTGGCCCATGCCTTTCAGCTCATGATCCAGACAGATGGAGGAAGGTAGGGCATGTCTTCTGTCAGAGATGTGTGTTCTACTGCCGAGTGCCGACACCTTTCTATCGAGAAGAGAAGAGAAGAGAAGAGAAGAGAAGAGAAGAGAAGAGAAGAGAAGAGAAGAGAAGAGAAGAGAAGAGAAGAGAAGAGAAGAGAAGAGAAGAGAAGACTTCTCTGGCTTATATTTGTATCCTTTTTGACAACAGGATGGACAGAGGAACACAGCTGAGGATTCATTCCTGGATTGGAGAAGTGAGAGGGGGAGAAGGGAAGATAAAAAAGGGGACAGAGAAGAACAGAATAGAGGTATTGATCAATAAAGAATAATAAGAATCGGTCCGATGACTCACCTGGTGAAACTGAACCAGGACATTTTTCTACGCAGATAAAAGACCTGTAGTCACTACAGAGAGAGACGGAGAGAGAGAGATGACAAATGGCGAGAAATACGTTTTGGTAAATACTTTAAAGCCAATAATGCATTACAGATACATTCATAGTGCATAGTTAATCATTTGAATTATATTGAACACTCTCTCTGCTCATCCATCCATCCACCTACCATCTTTGTTATCAGGTGGCAGTAGAGCATCCTGTCTGTTTCCCAGTACAAAGGCCAGTGTGGCCAGTATGGAGGCATCCAGTATTCCCAGTATGGCCAGTATATATGCCCAGTGCACCGAACAGTTCCCTGGAGAGAAACTACTCACCTGAAGAGAGAGAGAGAGATGCTAATAATAAATGGGCAAGTTGACTTGGTCACTAATTTGATATAAGAAATTAGATCTTGAATCCATAAAAGGTTTTCAGCCTTCAAAGGGGATCGAGTTAAGCCTTTGTTCAAACTGCAGACGATTGTTATGATTCCGAAATGTTCTTTAGGACCGAATGTCAACACTGTTATTTGCAAGTGATCAGATGGGATTTGCGTATTCAGACAACATCACCCTATCTGCATTTGTTGCTGTGGTAAAGAGGTAAGACAATGGCATGACTAATGTTCATTGCTCAACTTATGCTTAACAATGTCACTTACAAATAAACGATGTACAAGCTCACAACATGTTGCAAATTTGCAATGTGACATGTTGCGAGCTTGTAGATTGGCCATTTTCCATGTTTCAGTGTCTGAGTGTCCACTGTCCAGACTGAGACACATCTTTATAAATTCAGATTTGAATCACATTTCAAACCACCTAGGAATGTAGTACAAATCAGATCCACAATATTAACAATTTTGTATATTTTGCTGTTCAGAATTGATAAAAACAGTCCAGATTCCTGTATAGGCCAAAATCTGATTTGGGCTGCCAGTCTGAACATACTGTACAGTAGCCTAAATTTCTGTATTTTTTCCGCGGCACCAAAAGACAATTATGTCATTTTAGGCTACTCGAAGGAAATGTTGACACAACCAATGCACTGACAGAGCAAATTTATAGGACCATAGTCACTCTGTGACAGATCTATGCAATGCTAAGTGTCTGCTGCATTATTGACAGTCAGCGATGTTGTTTGATTCATCTGGCCTAACTGGAACATGTACTGCAAAGGTTGAATTTAAGTGGTCTGAGAATTGCATTCAGCATTACTGATAGTTATAACAAGAAGAAGTGTAGTGAACTGACCCCATCGCCACACAGAGCTCTCATCTCTGCACACTCCCAGGAGTCTGGAAACAACAGACAGGCCAACGCCATACATGACCCTGACAGACAGACAGACAGACAGACAGACAGACAGACAGACAGACAGACAGACAGACAGACAGACAGACAAAAAAAAAAGTCTCTCACAATTTGGCCAATGTTTGACAAATAATATGTAGTATAGTTTGTTGAAGATTTTTTTCCCCCTCTTTCTTTATTTCCCTTTTTTTAATTTTTTTTAGGACCCAACCTCAAAAAAGGGGATCCCATGGTGGTCCCGACTCAGAGGCTGAGAACCACCGGTCTAGACCGTACTCTCCAAAATCGGACCCAAAAGATGTAGCATGGGTCATGGGCTCTGTCGTGTACCTGCTGTCAGCTGCAGCCAGGCGCAGATCTTGTAGACGGTGGCAGCGTTACAGAACCTGAAGAGGCAGAGACATCCCACGCTGGTCCATACCATGGTCAGAGACACACACACCAGGACGGCTGAACTCTGGAACGCTGGCAGAGGAGTCAGAGTTGACAGCCGGCCACGACACTCTGGAACCGGCCAGTCAGTCTCCACACACACCTAAACAGTAAACACACAACTAGTTAGTCATAGTTAAGCCCTAACCACACAAAAGGGTTAAGACAGTTTTAGCGTTGTCCCTGTGGTGTGATATTTCTTGTTGCATGTTGACCCACATTGACCCACGTTGACCCTAGTGATTCAACACATGGAATTCAATGGCCCAAACCACACCAAAGGGTCGAGACGGTTTTTTGCGTTAACTCCTTGCAAACGTTTGGACCCAAGGAGTTGCATGGTGACTTTGGTGTGGTTAGGGCTTTAGATAGAGATGCAGATATTTAACTAGTCCAATGGTATTAGTTAAGATAAATCTCTCAATAACAGATTTGAGTGGTAGGTCAGTCCACAGATGGACACCAACATGTCACCTTTTTGCTGCTTATGCCATGGCATTTTTTCCATGCCTGTAACCTTTGGGAATAAATCACGATTTGGTTGCATTTTACTCTGACTGATTTCCAGCCGCTTATTGGGCCAACCTTTACACAATTCAATGGAAAACAGGACGATGTCCCAATACATCATATATTTCAATGAACATGTATTTGTTTCATGAGCATCAGTATCGGTCAAGAACTATCCAACTGTATTGAAATCTCCAGAACCCTTCCTTTTTTAAGGTTAAAATAGCAGACCTATTTTCACTACATTTGCAATATGTTTTTTTTTAAATAGCATTGTGCCATTGCCTTCCAATATATGTACTGAAGTCAATAGCACAATATTTGTCTTTGCAATGTAGTGGAGTGAGAGTGAAAGTATCCAAAGATACTCAATATCCTCAAGCAAAGTACAGATATAGGCCTACTTAAGTACAATAGCCGCCCTACTCCATTAAATGTACTTGGTTACTGCCCGCCACTGGACATTAGTGAGCAGCCTCACCTCAAACAGACCCAGCGTGCCGCTGTGAGGCGCGGGTCCAGAGCCCTTGTAGTGGGTCTGGGTGCTGGTTCTGACCCAGGAGGGCTGCACCAAGACCACCAACTGGATGATGGCCAGACATAATGAGCACACGGCCCACAGGACCCCCACGGCACGCGCACTGCGCACAAACTCTGTCTGGTACAACCTGGCTACCTCTGTCACATGTGGGGCGAGGTGAGGGGTCACTGCCATGATGGTAACGTAACCACCTGGAGGAGAAAGGGGGGGGGGGGGGGGGGGGTATATTGAAAAGAAGAAATAAAATAGACTAATAATTGTGAAGGAAACCCATGCTGCCCCTTTCTCTCTTCCACTCAGGAACACATGGATGATGATGGTACATGTCACACGCAAGCACACGCAAGCACACACACACACACACACACACACACACACACGGTGACACACACACACACGGTGACACACACACACACACACACACACACACACACGGTGACACACACGCACACACTGTGACACACACACACACACACACACACACACACACAGGAATAATAACTACCTATGTCCACCACGTGTGATCTGTTTTACACACCTTCATTCAATGATTGATTGATTGGTTGATTGATACTTTATTAAAAATCTGCAAAGACAAGCACAGGAGGTTTTTAACAACAGCAAGATAGCCTGGCTTCTTTCCATTGGGGTGAAGGTGATGGGGTCCTTCATAGATAGTTCATATAGTCAGACTCATACTCAATTCATCACGCACACGCGCAGCCTGCCTACCGCTGTCAACACGGCACGCAGCGCAGGCCTATGTTCATTAATTTAGAGCGACACTACTAGTCTAATAAACGGCAGAGCGTTAGCAGCACATCGTGACGATGACGTCTGAATGAAATATATAAATATGAATATATTATTAATAATGGACGTATTCTTACTGTAGGATGCTCTCTGTCGTTGTCCTCAGTGTTCTCTGTCTCTCTCTCTCTCTCTCTCTCTCTCTCTCTCTCTCTCTCTCGGAGATTTATTTTCTGTATGCTGCTGGGGCTGGGGGCGGGGCGGAGGTTGCTGTTCTGCTGCTATACATCCGATAGAGGTACAATGAATGATTCTATCACAAATATAGGCTAAATGCTACTGATCTACCGTGGTACAACCACATGCATATGACGTTTGACTCGCCGTGCATGGGAGGGGGGTGCATCCATATAACTAATGGGTGCATCAGAGCGGAGGAGAGAGAAGCAGGAGGAGGAAGATAAGAGGGGTAGAATAATTGATTTATCGAAAATTCAAAATTGTATTAACAGTTTGTAGAATGGGTACCGTTCAAGGTCAATACAAAATCTGCTAAGAGGGTAAAACCAGAAAAAGCACTAAGCCGTACGATATGGGCTATAGCCCATGGTCCAAAATGATGAGAAACGAGGATAACTTTTTTTTTCAAAATTTCAAAAAACATGGGCTATAACCCATCGTTTTTTTTAATTTTTTTAATTTTTTTCAAATCCTCAAAAATGATGAAAAATGGCGTGCTATAGTATGCCGTACGGTATGGGCTATAGCCCATGGTCCAAAATAACCAACTTTCAACTAGTAATGCTATAGTTATTGAGCTTAATTTACTGCTATTCTAGCAGTGGCTCACAACCTCAGCCTGACTACCTCAAAACTCTAATTGTCGTAGTGGTTAAGATGTTGGCTGTGGGAGATCAGGGTTCGATTCCTGGCTATTACACTATCATACAAAAGAAGACCTCAACAGCGCTAAGAAACATCTGATTAATATGATGCTGTGTTATTTAAACTTTACTAAGGCTAACGAACAAAAGATCACTTCAAAATTACCAGGAGACTTTGCCTGAGAGTGTCTGACTGATGGTGCAGTGGTCTAATCATCAGGGTTTCAGTACAGACATTCCATGTTCAAGGCCTGTTCCTCCTACAGCTCAATGCTGCAGTAATTTGAACTTTTCAAGGCTAGAATAAAAAATAGAAACTCAAAAGCACCCGGAGACATCTGCTGAATGCCCAAAGGTGCCGTGGCGTAATGGTGTGGAGCGCTTGGCCCGATGCCTCTGCTACAGTCAGTTGGCCGGTTCAAGTCCCATGTCGTGACATCAAGGTGCTGGAGGACCATCGGGAGTTCCTCCTACAGCTCAATGCTGCAGTAATTTGAACTTTTCAAGGCTAGAATAAAAAATAAAAACTCAAAAGCACCCGGAGACATCTGCTGAATGCCCAAAGGTTCGAGTTCCATCTTCGTCCTTTTTTTGTTCCAAGTGTTTCAACAATGTTGCAACTTCCGGGCCACCGATTGGCCGGTGCCCGGATCGTGCAGGCTACCATTGGCTGGTTCCAACTGGGGTTCCAACCCAGGAGCCAATGGGGGCATGGTCCCGCCCCTACCTCTCAGTAATTCCAAAACAGCACGGCGGCGGCCATCTTGTTACAGTGTGCGGTGGATGGAGGTATTCATAATTTTAATAAATCGTACAAGGTGTTTTGAAAATATTTAAAGGCAGCAGGGCTTTCTCCAGGGGCCAATAAGGGAACGATTTTAATTTGGAACATTTCTGTCCATTTTTGGCTTAGTTATGGACATGTAGTATCTGTTAGCATGTTAGCTAGCTGCTGGATGATGATGATGATGATGGGTTCTTAATATTATGTGTGAATATTTCATATTTTTTTATTAAATCGTACAAGGCGTTTGGAAAATATTTAAAGGCAGCAGGGCTTTCTCCAGGGGCCAATAAGGGAACGATTTTAATTTGGAACATTTCTGTCCATTTTTGGCTTAGTTATGGACATGTAGTATCTGTTAGCATGTTAGCTAGCTGCTGGATGATGATGATGATGATGGGTTCTTCTTATTATGTGTGAATATTTCATATTTTTTTATTAAATCGTACAAGGCGTTTGGAAATTAGTGAAAGGCCAGGTCTCACCAAGGAATCGACTTTAATTTGGAACATTTTTGGTTCATTTTGGCATAGACATGGACATTGCAGCATATGTTAGCATTAGCTGCAATGGGTTCTTCTCATTATTGCGAACGCAGTGATTGCGAACCCAGTGAGCACTTACTATGAGACCTAGCAGATCATGTCTGTCTGTCTGTCTGTCTGTGTGTGTGTCTGTCCCGCTATCCAAATATGGAGTGTGTTGCATCAGCAATCACTCAGCTCCATATATGGCCACAAAAGGGGCCAGGTCCACTCAGCTCCATATATGGGCACAAAATGTGAAAATTATGTAATATGAGCCAGATTGTAGATTGGCTATTTTAGTATTTTTCTTGTTTTATTTATTTAACTGTCTAGGCCTATTCACATGCAATGAACTCAAGTGTCACAAAGCAAAGCAACACGAAAAGCGATGGTAATAGTACTATTAGCCAGCTTCTGCTGACCTATATGGGGTGCGAGGCCCTGCATTGCTCAATAACCTGCTTTGATGACACTTTTGTCCTTTTGTATGTTTAAATCAAATGTCAAATTATAGTTCAAAGACACCAAGAAGATAGTCTGTGATTACAATATCAATTTAAAATGTATTACCCATTTCTTGTTTCCTGTTTTCCACTTCATGATAAATGCTTTTATGTGATGTATTCCCATGCTTTTGTTCTTGCTTAATGTAAGTCGCTCTGGATTAAGAGCGTCTGCTAAATGCCTAAATTGTAAAATTGTAAATTGTCCCCTTGCGCGCAGGGTCCGGCCCATTCCTCTCTGTTATGTCATATGACGAGCATTTAACTTTTAATATCACAATTATTGTAGCTAATCTTTAACTGAATCTGGAAGTATTCCTTTATTAAATGATTCTTCATAGTCTGGAATTGTAACTGATCAATTTTCTTTTGTGACTTTCGCCTTTATTTTATATGGAGGGACAGTCAGTGGTGTAAACTTTATTTATATAGCACATTTCATACATAAAATGCAACTCTGTCACATTCTGTCTCTCCCTCAGTCTCCACACTGGCCTCCCATATCCCATTCCAGCACACCCAGTTCCATTTACACACCTGTCAACTACCTAATCAGCCCAGCAGTGAACACTTCTCCAATCAACCTGCTCACTATAAAACTGGACTCAGTACAAACACTCATTGTCAGTTCATAACCTGTGTCACAGATGTCCTGCCTGTTCATGTGTTGACTTTGATGTCATTCTGATTCATGCCTGATTCCTACCTGCATTCCCCTGTGTAAGATATCTCGTAATTCTTTATTAAATACTTTATTATTATTACTTGCGCAAGCAGAGCGCGCAAGTAATCGTTTCGCTTGGTCTCTTCGAAGTGAAGACAAGTTTTCTTCAACGGTGAATCTGTGCCTGGTTTGCTGGGACTAGTTACAACATTACGTCATCCTTGAGAGAGTACATGGTGTGTATATGACGTAATTTGTAACTAGTTACAAATTGTCTGATTTGTAACTAGTTGATTAGCAGTATACTGTGGTTGTAACTAGTTACAAATCAGACAATTTGTAACTAGTTACAAATTACGTCATATACACACCATGTACTCTCTCAAGGATGACGTAATGTTGTAACTAGTCCCAGCAAACCAGGCACAGATTTACCGTTGAAGAAAACTTGTCTTCACTTTTTGGAACCAAGTAACCACAGTATACTGCTAATCAAATTACAACTACATACTCTGTATGTAGTTGTAACTAGAACAACTACATACAGTCTGTGCCTGGTTTGCTGGGACTAGTTACAAGTTACAAGTTACAACATTACGTCATATACACACCATGTACTCTCTCAAGGATGACGTAATGTTGTAACTAGTCCCAGCAAACCAGGCACAGATTTACTGTTGAAGAAAACTTGTCTTCACTTTTTGGAACCAAGTAACCACAGTATACTGCTAATCAACTAGTTACAAATCAGACAATTTGTAACTAGTTACAAATTACGTCATATACACACCATGTACTCTCTCAAGGATGACGTAATGTTGTAACTAGTCCCAGCAAACCAGGCACAGATTTACCGTTGAAGAAAACTTGTCTTCACTTTTTGGAACCAAGTAACCACAGTATACTGCTAATCAACTAGTTACAAATCAGACAATTTGTAACTAGTTACAAATTACGTCATATACACACCATGTACTCTCTCAAGGATGACGTAATGTTGTAACTAGTCCCAGCAAACCAGGCACAGATTTACCGTTGAAGTAAACTTGTCTTCACTTTTTGGAACCAAGTAACCACAGTATACTGCTAATCAAATTACAACTACATACTCTGTATGTAGTTGTAACTAGAACAACTACATACAGTCTGTGCCTGGTTTGCTGGGACTAGTTACAAGTTACAAGTTACAACATTACGTCATATACACACCATGTACTCTCTCAAGGATGATGTAATGTTGTAACTAGTCCCAGCAAACCAGGCACAGATTTACCGTTGAAGAAAACTTGTCTTCACTTTTTGGAACCAAGTAACCACAGTATACTGCTAATCAAATTACAACTACATACTCTGTAGACTTACCGTTGAAAGCCCACGGTATCTGGTGGGACCAGATTACACAGATGACCATTTCTGATGACGTAAGTCATACAACATTATGTTTCTGGATTGTATAAAATCACGCAAATTTCAAAACGTTAACCATTAAGCTTAAAGTCGTTGTAGTATATAACTAAATAACAGAAATCCATAGTAACTGAATACGAAGGTGACATTGCCAAGGACCTCAGAGCCGACCTACCATAGTAACTGAATACGAAGGTGACATTGCCAAGGACCTCAGAGCCAAGGACGGTCCCAGGTGACATTGCCAAGGACCTCAGAGCCAAGGACGGTCCCATCCTAAATAAATACGCAAGTGACATTGCCAAGAACCTCATAGCCGACCTACCATAGTAACTGAATACGAAGGTGACATTGCCAAGGACCTCAGAGCCGACCTACCATAGTAACTGAATACGAAGGTGACATTGCCAAGGACGTTAACCATTAAAACGTTAACCATTAAGCTTAAAGTCGTTGTAGTATATAACTAAATAACAGAAATCCATAGTAACTGAATACGAAGGTGACATTGCCAAGGACCTCAGAGCCGACCTACCATAGTAACTGAATACGAAGGTGACATTGCCAAGGACCTCAGAGCCAAGGACGGTCCCATCCTAAATAAATACGCAAGTGACATTGCCAAGGACCTCACAGCCGACCTACCATAGTAACTGAATACGAAGGACATTGCCAAGGACCTCAGAGCCGACCTACCATAGTAACTGAATACGAAGGTGACATTGCCAAGGACCTCAGAGCCAAGGACGGTCCCATCCTAAATAAATACGCAAGTGACATTGCCAAGAACCTCACAGCCGACCTACCATAGTAACTGAATACGAAGGTGACATTGCCAAGGACCTCAGAGCCGACCTACCATAGTAACTGAATACGAAGGTGACATTGCCAAGGACCTCAGAGCCAAGGACGGTCCCATCCTAAATCAATACACAAGTGACATTGCCAAGGACCTACAGCCGACCTACCAGTTCAGACAGTCAGACGTATACATCTAAACAATGGACCCATCTACAGGTATACCTTCGAATAAAAGAATTAAGAAGAACAACATAATGACCATCAAAGCATTAAGTTCTTTAGGAGTTGGAAGTCGTGAAAGTTGGAAAATCTTAGGACAAGTAATTACTAAAAGTGAAGAACGTAAATACACCAAAGGAGACGGAGTATACTTCTTCTTTCGGATTTCAGACAGTACAGCAACAATTAAGGTAATAGGATTTAATCAACAATCAGACAAGTATTTTAATTTAATTGAAGTAAACAAGAGTTATTTCATTACTGACGGACAATTTAAAGACATAAATGCCATTTATCGTACTGAACGTGAACAATATGAAATTATACTGAAATCAAAGACAGAAATTATTCCTTTTGATGAAGAATTACAACTTGTGAAACCAGTGTTTACTTTCACCAGGATACCTGATATACAGTTTTTAAATGAAAGATCTGTAATAGACGTATTGGGGATTTGCATTCTTTTCTCAGAAGTAGAGATTATTGAGACAAACAATGGAGCACGTAAAAAAAGAGAATTACAATTACTGGATTCATCAAATACAAAGATTATATATACAGCTTGGGGAGATTCCACTAACATGGATACAGTACCTCCTTTCTCCATTTTAATTTTACAAGAAACGACCGTAACCAATTATAAAGACAAGAAGACTCTGACTAGTAATACAAATACTATATTACATAGGGACCTTGATATACCAGAAGTTCAAGAACTAAGAATATGGTTTGATGCAGAAGGAAAAAACAAATTAAATGAGGGACCAACAGAACAGCTTTCTTTTCATATGAACAAGTTAAATGACTTAGAGACGAAAATATTTATTGGTTATTTGGGGAAGATTATTGACTTTAAATTGGAAGATTCGCCGAACAAATTATGTCGAACCTGTAATGGATTGGTTTTTCCACTAGCGACTAAAGGTTACTTCTGTAGCCTATGTGAATTAATATCTGACAATTGTAAATCTGGATTAAAGATAATATTAAAAACGCAAGATACATTACTGGATGATAATTTTATCCAAAATCTTTGGATAAGTTGTCAACATGATATTATTTCCAAAACATTGGGTCAATTAGAAGATTACTTGATTGATTTAAATATTAATAATAAAAAGAAATTTAATGAGCATCTAGATGAATTAAAATCTGAAATCCTTATGTTTAAAATCTGCATGGAAATTGAAACAAATAACATTAAAATCACAGCGTTAAATATAAAAAAAATTGATAAAAAACAAAGCAAACTTATTGATTCTTTATGTAAATAAATATGATTACATATATACATGAACTTTGAAACTTTTTTCTAAATGATTTTTCTTTTTTCAACTGGAATCCACATAAAACATCAAATACAGAAGAAGACAAACATAATCTCAGCCATCTCAACACGCCTTAGCCTCACTATTAGAATAGGAACATGGAATGTTCGGACCATGCACGAGACAGGAAAGACCATGCAAGTAGCAGGAGAAATGAGGAGATATAGCTTACATCTGCTAGGAATCAGCGGAACACGGTGGATCCAATCTGGACAACAAAGATTGACGACAGGAGAACTCTTGCTATACTCAGGACACGAAGAAACAAAATCCCCGCACACAGAGAGGGTAGGTCTGCTGCTATCCAAAACGGCTCAGGGGGGACTGATGGGATCGGAAACACATCGATCAAGAATTATAACAGCCTACTTCAGAACAAAGGAAATTCAGAAGATCACTGCAGGACGTACAAACAAGGAGGAGAGCAGATGTGGCATCAGACACCAGATCACCACCTTGTAGTTGCCACACTAAAGCTGAACCTGCCAGGAAGTGCTTGGACCAAAGAAGAGCAAGCAGAAAGTATAGATATCAGAAGAAACACTACTAAAGACTGAGACAGAAGAAGTCCGACATCAACAACTGCCGAACACGGTCAAGCAAGACGAAAACCCAGAAAGACTACACGGAGACCAACAAACAGGTAAAGAAAACTGTGGAACCCCAACCAAGCTGTAAATAAAGAAGGCCATCACTCAACTCAAGAACGGGAAGGCGACAGGACCAGACAACATCCCAGCAGAGGCACTGAGGGCGGACACAGATGCTTCTGTAGAGATGTTACACCCACTGTTCAAGGAGATCTGGGAGAAAAGGAAAATTCCAACTGACAAGCCCTTACATGGAACCCACAAGGCAAAAGAAAAAGAGGGAGGCCAAAGAACACCTGGGCAGGGACCTTGACACTGACATCAAGCAGTGTGGACTGACATGGAAACAGCTGGAAAAGAAGGCCCAGGATAGAGGACTCTGTCGAACTGTAGTCAACGGCCTATGCTAATAAATATTATTATAATATATACATGAAAAAACCTTTTTTTTTCCCAAGTGGAATTCATGATTCCATATACAGCTGCCAATCAGTAAAATTGGCCCAGGATAGAGGACTCTGGCGAACTGTAGTCGACAGTAAGTAAGTAAGTAATTTCTTTTTTTTAAGTAAGTAAGTAATTGAACAAGACCTACCAACATCGCAAACTGAAACACCACGGCCATATTCACAGGAGGAAAAACGTCAGTGATCAAAGAGAAGATGACCATTTCTCCTGTTCAAGGAGATCTGGGAGAAAAGGAAAATTCCAACTGACTGGAAGGAAGGATACCTGGTCAAGCTCCCCAAGAAAGGAGACCTCAGCCAGTGCCATAAAAACAGAGGAATCATGCTGCTGTCAGTACCAGGAAAGATCTTTAACAGGATTCATCAACAGCTGCCTGAGGTGAATTCTGAGCATCCGCTGGCCAGACACCATCAGCAATAACGACCTCTGGCAGAGAGCGAGGTTACCACCAGTGGAAGAGGGGATAAAGAGAAGAAGGTGGGGATGGATAGGCCACACACTCTGGAAGCCCAATACCAGCATCACAAGACAAGCCCTTACATGGAACCCACAAGGCAAAACAAAAAGAGGGAGGCCAAAGAACACCTGGCGCAGGGACCTTGACACTGACATCAAGCAGTGTGGACTGACATGGAAACACCTGGAAAAGAAGGCCCAGGATAGAGGACTCTGGCGAACTGTAGTCAACGGCCTATGCTAATAAATATTATTATAATATATACATGAAAAAACTTTTTTTTTCCCAAGTGGAATTCATGATTCCATATACAGCTGCCAATCAGTAAAATTGGCCCAGGATAGAGGACTCTGGCGAACTGTAGTCGACAGTAAGTAAGTAAGTAATTTCTTTTTTTTAAGTAAGTAAGTAATTGAACAAGACCTACCAACATCGCAAACTGAAACACCACGGCCATATTCACAGGAGGAAAAACGTCACTCATCAAAGAGAAGATGACCATTTCTGATGACGTAAGTCATACAACATTATGTTTCTGGATTGTATAAAATCACGCAAATTTCAAAACGTTAACCATTAAGCTTAGTGACATTGCCAAGGACCTCACAGCCGACCTAGCATCCTCAAAGCACCACACCAGCACCGGTCTACCACCACCAGCTCTACCATCACCACCAGCTGCCAAGCAACTCACAGCCTACCTGCACAACCAGCCGCCAAAGCACCACACAGCCGACCTACCAGCTGCCAAGCATCTCACAGACGGCCTACCAGCCGCAAAGCACCTCACAGACAAAGATCTAGATCTGTAATAGCCTGTAGAACCGGCAGAAATCTACAGAACTTCCTAAACACTTATCTAAAAGTCAAACGTATACATCTAAACAATGGAACCATGTACATATACAAAACCATGTACAGACATGACTAAGAAACATATTTACAAAAATAAGCGAAAAGAATATATGAGAAATTACAGGAAATCAAAAAAAGAAATGAAAAAAAACAATGAAAATAAGCAAAAAGAATATATGAGAAAATACAGAAAATCAAAAAAAGAAATGAAAACACAAGAGGAAAAAGGAAGAGAAAAACGAAGGGAAATTTATCAAAACAATCAACAACAAGGAATTGAACGTCTTCTAAAAAGAAAAGATTCAAATTATAAAAAGAATCTGTGTAATAAAAAAAAAATATATAACCTTAAGAACAACGAAAAACGAAGGAAAATACTATGGGATATACGTCAAAAGAACAAAAAACATCAAGTTAAACTGACAATCACGGAGAAGAGAAGAGAGAAAATAGAAGAAATTAAGGGAAATGAAACACTGCGTTGTCAGAACATGATTGAAACTATTGAAAAATTCCAAAATGCAGTAAAAGAAGGACCTGTTTACATCTGTACATGTTGCCACAGACTTCTATATCGACAGACTGTCTCAATATTTAATGAGATAAAATACTCTGACGATGTTAAAGAGATAAACAACCTGACAAGATTGGTATTTGACCAGGAAAACAGAATAAGAATACCCGGAGAAAATGAATGGATTTGTTATACATGTAATAATAATTTGAAAGTTGGTAAACTACCCAGTCAGGCAGTGGCCAATAATTTAATACTTGAAGCTGTTCCAGATGAACTTATTGATTTAAACTCGATGGAAATTAGATTAATTTCTCAACGTATTCCATTTATGAAAATGGTTGTCTTACCAAAAGGAAAACAGAAGAAGATTGTTGGTCCTGCGATCAATATTCCTTGTGATCTCACTCCAATTTGTACTTTACTTCCAAGATTACCTTGTAATGCACAAATACTTTCTTTGAAGTTGAAAAGAAAATTGATATATAAAGGACATTACATGTATCAATATATCAGACCAGAACGAATTATAAAAGCATTAACTTGGTTGAAAAAAAATAATCCACTGTATGAGAATGTTACTTTCAAGGAAGATTGGGAAAAGGAATGGAAGACGTCGGATTCGAATATGTGGGAAGCCTTTATAACTGACCCTCAACAGGATAAACTTTACAAAAGTAAACCTAAAGATGTAATCGAAACACAATCATTAATATCAAAATCAGATACTCCTTTGGAAGATGATGATAAATATCCAATAATTGATAAAACAACTATCAATTTGTATCGAGAACAACAATTTAAAGTTGTTAATGTTAAAGGTGATGGAAATTGTTTGTTTAATGCAGTTTGTTATCAAATGAATTACCAGCATATAAAAAAGATGAATGGACCAGAATTAAGAAAACTACTTATTGAATACTTTGAAAAAAATCCCACAATAAATGGAATACATTATGGTAATTTCTTAAATAATGATAAGGATGAAACTCAAAATTGTAACCAAAATGTCCTATGGAAAGGTTATCTAGATGATCTGAGAAACAACGCCTGGGGTGATCATATAGCAATTCAAGGTTTAAGTGAAATGTTGAATTGTAACATAGAAATAGTTACAACATTATGGAACAAACCGACGACAATTGTTCCATCAACTAATACTGCAGATCAAAATATATGTATTGGTCTCATCGATCAATCACATTATGTAGCTTTGATAAAGATACATAAGGAACAAGTTACAGATGAAAATAAGTTTGACAACGACTACATGGATGACAATCAGGAGGAAAAATATCGTGGTTTACAATACGAATCATGTCTTCAACCAGAAAACCTAGAGACTGAAAAATACACTTTTTCCGTGGCACCAGGAGAAAGTGGAAAACCATTACACTTACTAGAAGATGAGAAATTTGAGGTAATGGCATTTCCAACTCATTACCCAACTGGAAAAATTTCAGGAATCAGGCCTGTTAAATTAACATTTCGACGTTACTTCCAACAACGTCTTTTAAATGTTGACACAAGATTTGCCAAAGATGTTGAATACCTACTTGCCAGTCAGTATGGTGTGGAATGCAAACAAGTATGTGACAGTGCATCGATCATGTTACGACAGACGAAAGGAAGAGAAATTAAAGGTCTAACTATAAATGCAGGTTTTTTAAAAAATAAATATAATGTTGAAGGATTATTAAGAAAAGATCAGGCTTATAGATTTTTGAAAGATGTCAGAGGTTCGAATGTATATTGGCAAAGGACACTATATGATCTGCTGGGTTACCTACGTCAAAAAGATATACCTGCCGTTTTTTTGACATTATCATCAGCTGATCTTCGATGGCCAGAAGTTATACAGATCATTGCTCATCAACATGGAATCAAATTCACTACTGAAGACATAATGAATATGAGTTTTGAGGATAGGAGCAAATGGTTAAGAAGAAATCCTGTGACTGCTGCAAGACAATTTAATTATAGATTAGAAATCTTTATACGAGATTTTATAAAATCTAAATTAGGACCACTAGGAGAAGTAATCGACTTTGCTTTCAGAATCGAATTTCAAGCAAGAGGTTCACCTCATGCTCATAGTATTTTATGGATCAAACATGCTCCGAAACTAGATGTAGATGACGAGGAAAAAGTGAAGAGATTTATAGATGAAATCATAAGCTGTAGTTTACCGGATGAAAATGAAAAACCAGAGTTAAGAAAATTAGTAGAAACATTACAAACACACGTTCATTCATGTGCATGTAAGAAGAAAGGAAATTGCAGATTTAATTTTCCAAAACCACCAAGTCCATTCATTATAATTGCAAGGGAAACAGATTCGGATGAGGAGTTAAAACGAGCACGTACTCTATTAAAAAAGGTAATAACATTCATACATGAAGACCAACTATTAGACAATATGCAGTTGAATGAAATGTTAAAATTACTTGAAATTACAGAGGACGAATACAAAACAGCTTTAACCGTTTCAAAGAGAGGAAATACGGTTATACTAAAAAGAAGACCAAGTGAAATATGGATCAATAACTACAATCCCGATATTCTTATGGCATGGAAAGCTAACATGGATATACAATACATTACAGATCCATACGCCTGTGTAATGTATGTAGCCTCATACATGATGAAAACCGAAAAGAACATGGGACAACTATTAAAAGTTGTATCAAATGAATGTAGAGACATGAACTTCAAAGATCAAATAAATAAAATAAAATCAGTATTTCTCAACCATAGAGAAGTTTCAGCACAAGAAGCAGCATACAGACTACTGTCACTACCTTTAAAGAAAATGAGCACTAAGGTAATATTTATAAACACTAACTCTAAGAATTCTCGGGTATCCATGATGAAACCATTGAAAATTATTCAAGATATGCAAGATGATGAACAGGATATCTTTTATTCTAATATTATCGAGAGGTACGCTGCAAGACCAGATATATTAGAAGATATTTGTTTAGCAGAATTTGTTGCTAATTACAATAGAAAAACGAATAATGATGACATAATAGAAGACGTAGAAATTGAAAAAAAAGAAGAAAACCAAAGAACTAATTTTATAATTCTAAAACATGGACTAGGTATTATGTACAAACGATGTAAAGAAGCTGTCATTCGATTTCATAAATACAATAAAGAAACAGAAAAGGAAAAACACTTCCGTGCTGAGTTAATGTTGTATTTACCATGGCGAAATGAAGAAGATGATCTAATAAGTGTATACAATAATTATGAAAACCATTACAATACCAAGATTGATGTCATTTTCAAAAATGAGAAGAAATACAGTATAAATCCAGAAGCAATAGATGCAGCTATAAGGAACCTTGAAACTAATGGTCCACCGGAACATGCTTGGGAAAATATTGCTCCTTGTACAGAACACGAAGAAATACTTATACGAAAGGAGGATGAAGAGACGGAACGTGAAATAAGTCAAGAGGACTTGGATGCTAATACAGAACTTGTATCTAGGAATCGAAGAAACTACACAGGGGATCTTTACAAACAAGAAGTCAGGAGAGATATATTATCTCATCAAGAATATTGTAAAATGATGAGATCATTGAACCAGAAACAAAAACAATTAATGGATTTCCATCGTCAATGGTGTAAAAATGCAGTTGTTGCTTTAAAGGAAGGAAAAAAACCTGTCCCATATCATATCTTCCTTAGTGGATCAGGTGGAGTTGGAAAGAGTCATCTTATTAAACTGATCCATTATGACTGCATGAGATTATTCAAATCAGTTAACTACATAAAACCCGATGACACTATTTCTATGATTACGGCATCGACAGGAATAGCAGCTTTTAATATTAGAGGTGTGACACTCCATTCCGCTTTATCTTTAAAATCATCGAGATTTGGAAATAATTTCTTACCACTGAATCAAGAAAAGGTAGCATTACTAGAAAATTCCTTACAAAATCTGCAATTATTAATTATAGATGAAATTTCTATGATTGGTGCAGACATTTTTCTCCAAGTACATAAACGATTAAGTCAAATTAAAGGCACAAATGTTATCGAGAATCGTTCAAAGGTACAAGAACTGTTTGGCAATGTATCTATTTTAGCCGTTGGAGATCTATTCCAATTACCACCAGTAATGCAAAAATACATCTTTCAAGGTACAAGTAATGAAATGGCTAATATATGTGGTAATGGATGGGATTCATTTAAATTGTTGGAACTTAATGAAGTAATGCGACAGAAAGATGATTTGAACTTTGCTGTAATGTTGAATCGCGTCAGAGAAGGAAAAATGACAGATGAGGATATCCAACTATTACAATCAAGAGAAATAAATCCTAATGATGATAAATACCCAGAAGATGCACTTCATGTCTTTGCAGAAAATGCATCTGTCGATGAACACAATAAGTACAAACTTGATAAACTAAATATTACTATTTGTCATATAAAGGCAGAAGATAGTAAAAAAGATAAAGACACACGGTTATTTGATCTGGATTGCACAAAAAGTAAACTATCACAAACAGGAGGTTTACCAACAACACTCAGTATAGCAATTGGTGCACAAGTGATGTTGACTACTAATGTAATGGTATCTGATGGATTAGTCAACGGTATCAGAGGACTTGTTGAGTATATTGACTTTGAGAAAAACGACACCTATGTTACAGTAATACTTGTTAAATTCCAAGACAAAGATGTTGGTCTTAATGCGAAGTCTAATAGTAAATATAAAAATTACCCAGAAGCAGTTCCAATATACAGACATGAAGCTATAATTTTCCATGGAGGCAGAAGAACAGGATCAACAAATAGGTTTCAATTTCCGTTGACATTAGCTTGGGGATTAACTATTCATAAGGTTCAAGGTTTAACTATACAAGAGATTGTCGTATCTATGAAGGGCTCACGTTTTAACCCGGGACAAGCCTATGTAGCATTCAGTCGAGTGAAAAGGATAAGAGATCTATATATACTTGATTTTAGTCCTAAAAAGATCAAAGTAGATAAGAATGTAGAAAGAGAAATGATACGATTACGACAATCACCTCTAGAAAATCCAAATATACGGAAGATAACTCAATTACCATTAAAACATTCATTAAAAATTGGATTGTTGAACATCAGAGGTTATCTAACACATTTACAAGATATAAACTCAGATTCCCAACTCGAAATGTTGGATCTAATAGCTTTTACTGAAACACACTTAAATAAAAATAATAACATTACTTTTAAATTAAAAACAATGAACACCAATTACAAAACAATCAGGAATGACAGAGAATCTGATATAGGTGGGGGAGTTATGTTTGCTATAAAAGAAGATATTGCCATTGAAATAATTCAAAAAGAAATCGAGATATTAGAAAAAGTAGAACACTTATGTATACATGTAAAAAATAAAGATCTATATATCATTCTTATGTACAGATCACCTAAAACAAACCTTACGGAATTAAACACATTTCTCAAGAAAATGGTAAAGTATCTATCATCTCCGACTTCCACAATTATGATAATAGGAGATTTCAATGAAGACCATTATACTGAAAAAGATATAAATATAAAGACCTTCATGTCAAGATTAGGCTTTAAACAATTAAATACAAATCCAACTACAGATTTCGGAAGTATTTTAGATCATGTATATTTCAACAAATTTGAAAGTATTATTACAGAAATTGAAGTTAGAGACACATATTACTCTGATCATGATTTAGTATTAATATCACTATAGTACAAAAATAAATTACAAAAATGAAATACATTTAAAACAATTGACAATTTACAATAAGTAATAAAATAATTATACTGTATAATATATTTTAATTCAGTTTATATACCTTTTTTTTTCATCACATATCAATGATTCATTTTTCTGTAAAAAAGTAGTTAGGTAGCAAATAGTTACACGTAATGATTATACATTTCAAACGTTCCTTCACAGAGATACTGAGATGTGATACTTTCCAGCGGTCGAAAGTACTTGCGCGCTCTGCTTGCGCACTAGTAGGCCATTTATGGCCTACTAGTGTGCAACAAGCAAGTATGCACTCGGCAGAGTGCAGTTCTAGTTATACTCTAGTTTGTTGTGACTTTGCTCCTGGGTTCAACTCTGTCTGCATCCTTGACAACTAAAGTACTTCACATATTAAACTTTATTTATATAGCACATGTCATACATAAAATGCAACTCAAAGTACTTCAGAAACAAAAAGTAGGTCAATCTACAATTAGCAAATAAAAATAGCAATACAAAACTAAAACATTAAAAATGGTAAGGAAATTTGTATTGGATAATACATTTTAAATTGATATTATTAGATATTCAACTTTATTGACATTTATAATTAAATTGGTGTCTTTATACTGTAGAATCCATTGTTGTTTGTTTCTGTTGCTTAACTCTGTTGCTTTAACTACATATAAGTGTCTATTTGTTTGTCTCTAAATGTTTTGATGAATTGAACAATGCCCTTTGTTCAATTCATGCCATACTATAGCACGCCGTTTTTCATCATTTTTGAGGATTTGAAGAAAATTCAAAATTTAAAAAAACATGGGTTATAGCCCATCGTTTTTTGAATTTTTGAAAAAAATGTTATCCTCATTTTTCATCATTTTTGAACATGGGCTATAGCCCCTACCGTACGGCATACTATAGCACGCCGTTTTTCATCAATTTTGAGGATTTGAAGAAAATTCAAAATTTTAAAAAACATGGGTTATAGCCCATCGTTTTTTGAATTTTTGAAAAAAATGTTATCCTCATTTTTCATCATTTTTGAACATGGGCTATAGCCCCTACCGTACGGCATACTATAGCACGCCGTTTTTCATCAATTTTGAGGATTTGAAGAAAATTCAAAATTTTAAAAAACATGGGTTATAGCCCATCGTTTTTTGAATTTTTGAAAAAAATGTTATCCTCATTTTTCATCATTTTTGAACATGGGCTATAGCCCCTACCGTACGGCATACTATAGCACGCCGTTTTTCATCAATTTTGAGGATTTGAAGAAAATTCAAAATTTTAAAAAACATGGGTTATAGCCCATCGTTTTTTGAATTTTTGAAAAAATGTTATCCTCATTTTTCATCATTTTTGAACATGGGCTATAGCCCCTACCGTACGGCATACTATAGCACGCCGTTTTTCATAATTTTTGAGGATTTGAAGAAAATTCAAAATTTAAAAAAACATGGGTTATAGCCCATCGTTTTTTGAATTTTTGAAAAAATGTTATCCTCATTTTTCATCATTTTTGAACATGGGCTATAGCCCCTACCGTACGGCATACTATAGCACGCCTTTTTTCATCATTTTTGAGGATTTGAAGAAAATTCAAAATTTCAAAAAACATGGGTTATAGCCCATCGTTTTTTGAATTTTAGAAAAAAATGTTATCCTCATTTTTCATCATTTTTGAACATGGGCTATAGCCCCTACCGTACGGCATACTATAGCACGCCGTTTTTCATCATTTTTGAGGATTTGAAGAAAATTAAAATTTAAAAAAAACATGGGTTATAGCCCATTGTTTTTTGAATTTCTGAAAAAATATTATCCTCATTTTTCATCATTTTTGAACATGGGCTATAGCCCCTACCGTACGGCATACTATAGCACGCCTTTTTCATCATTTTTGAGGATTTGAAGAAAATTCAAAATTTCAAAAAACATGGGTTATAGCCCATCGTTTTTTGAATTTTTGAAAAAAATGTTATCCTCATTTTTCATCATTTTTGAACATGGGCTATAGCCCCTACCGTACGGCATACTATAGCACGCCGTTTTTCATCATTTTTGAGGATTTGAAGAAAATTCAAAATTTCAAAAAACATGGGTTATAGCCCATCGTTTTTTGAATTTTTGAAAAAAATGTTATCCTCATTTTTCATCATTTTTGAACATGGGCTATAGCCCCTACCGTACGGCATACTATAGCACGCCGTTTTTCATCATTTTTGAGGATTTGAAGAAAATTCAAAATTTAAAAAAACATGGGTTATAGCCCATTGTTTTTTGAATTTTTGAAAAAAATGTTATCCTCATTTTTCATCATTTTTGAACATGGGCTATAGCCCCTACCGTACGGCATACTATAGCACGCCGTTTTTCATCATTTTTGAGGATTTGAAGAAAATTCAAAATTTCAAAAAACATGGGTTATAGCCCATCGTTTTTTGAATTTTTGAAAAAAATGTTATCCTCATTTTTCATCATTTTTGAACATGGGCTATAGCCCCTACCGTACGGCATACTATAGCACGCCGTTTTTCATCATTTTTGAGGATTTGAAGAAAATTCAAAATTTCAAAAAACATGGGTTATAGCCCATCGTTTTTTGAATTTTTGAAAAAAATGTTATCCTCATTTTTCATCATTTTTGAACATGGGCTATAGCCCCTACCGTACGGCATACTATAGCACGCCGTTTTTCATCATTTTTGAGGATTTGAAGAAAATTCAAAATTTCAAAAAACATGGGTTATAGCCCATCGTTTTTTGAATTTTTGAAAAAAATGTTATCCTCATTTTTCATCATTTTTGAACATGGGCTATAGCCCCTACCGTACGGCATACTATAGCACGCCGTTTTTCATCATTTTTGAGGATTTGAAGAAAATTCAAAATTTCAAAAAACATGGGTTATAGCCCATCGTTTTTTGAATTTTTGAAAAAAATGTTATCCTCATTTTTCATCATTTTTGAACATGGGCTATAGCCCCTACCGTACGGCATACTATAGCACGCCGTTTTTCATCATTTTTGAGGATTTGAAGAAAATTCAAAATTTCAAAAAACATGGGTTATAGCCCATCGTTTTTTGAATTTTTGAAAAAAATGTTATCCTCATTTTTCATCATTTTTGAACATGGGCTATAGCCCCTACCGTACGGCATACTATAGCACGCCGTTTTTCATCATTTTTGAGGATTTGAAGAAAATTCAAAATTTCAAAAAACATGGGTTATAGCCCATCGTTTTTTGAATTTTTGAAAAAAATATTATCCTCATTTTTCATCATTTTTGAACATGGGCTATAGCCCCTACCGTACGGCATACTATAGCACGCCGTTTTTCATCATTTTTGAGGATTTGAAGAAAATTCAAAATTTCAAAAAACATGGGTTATAGCCCATTGTTTTTTTAATTTTTGAAAAAATGTTATCCTCATTTTTCATCATTTTTGAACATGGGCTATAGCCCCTACCGTACGGCATACTATAGCACGCCGTTTTTCATCATTTTTGAGGATTTGAAGAAAATTCAAAATTTCAAAAAACATGGGTTATAGCCCATCGTTTTTTGAATTTTTGAAAAAAATGTTATCCTCATTTTTCATCATTTTTGAACATGGGCTATAGCCCCTACCGTACGGCATACTATAGCACGCCGTTTTTCATCATTTTTGAGGATTTGAAGAAAATTCAAAATTTCAAAAAACATGGGTTATAGCCCATCGTTTTTTGAATTTTTGAAAAAAATGTTATCCTCATTTTTCATCATTTTTGAACATGGGCTATAGCCCCTACCGTACGGCATACTATAGCACGCCGTTTTTCATCATTTTTGAGGATTTGAAGAAAATTCAAAATTTCAAAAAACATGGGTTATAGCCCATCGTTTTTTGAATTTTTGAAAAAAATGTTATCCTCATTTTTCATCATTTTTGAACATGGGCTATAGCCCCTACCGTACGGCATACTATAGCACGCCGTTTTTCATCATTTTTGAGGATTTGAAGAAAATTCAAAATTTCAAAAAACATGGGTTATAGCCCATCGTTTTTTGAATTTTTGAAAAAAATGTTATCCTCATTTTTCATCATTTTTGAACATGGGCTATAGCCCCTACCGTACGGCATACTATAGCACGCCGTTTTTCATCATTTTTGAGGATTTGAAGAAAATTCAAAATTTCAAAAAACATGGGTTATAGCCCATCGTTTTTTGAATTTTTGAAAAAAATGTTATCCTCATTTTTCATCATTTTTGAACATGGGCTATAGCCCCTACCGTACGGCATACTATAGCACGCCGTTTTTCATCATTTTTGAGGATTTGAAGAAAATTCAAAATTTCAAAAAACATGGGTTATAGCCCATTGTTTTTTTAATTTTTGAAAAAATGTTATCCTCATTTTTCATCATTTTTGAACATGGGCTATAGCCCCTACCGTACGGCATACTATAGCACGCCGTTTTTCATCATTTTTGAGGATTTGAAGAAAATTCAAAATTTCAAAAAACATGGGTTATAGCCCATCGTTTTTTGAATTTTTGAAAAAAATGTTATCCTCATTTTTCATCATTTTTGAACATGGGCTATAGCCCCTACCGTACGGCATACTATAGCACGCCGTTTTTCATCATTTTTGAGGATTTGAAGAAAATTCAAAATTTCAAAAAACATGGGTTATAGCCCATCGTTTTTTGAATTTTTGAAAAAAATGTTATCCTCATTTTTCATCATTTTTGAACATGGGCTCTAGCCCCTACCGTACGGCATACTATAGCACGCCGTTTTTCATCATTTTTGAGGATTTGAAGAAAATTCAAAATTTCAAAACACATGGGTTATAGCCCATCGTTTTTTGAATTTTTGAAAAGAATGTTATCCTCATTTTTCATCATTTTTGAACATGGGCTATAGCCCCTACCGTACGGCATACTATAGCACGCCGTTTTTCATCATTTTTGAGGATTTGAAGAAAATTCAAAATTTCAAAAAACATGGGTTATAGCCCATCGTTTTTTGAATTTTTGAAAAAAATGTTATCCTCATTTTTCATCATTTTTGAACATGGGCTATAGCCCCTACCGTACGGCATACTATAGCACGCCGTTTTTCATCATTTTTGAGGATTTGAAGAAAATTCAAAATTTCAAAAAACATGGGTTATAGCCCATCGTTTTTGGAATTTTTGAAAAAAATGTTATCCTCATTTTTCATCATTTTTGAACATGGGCTATAGCCCCTACCGTACGGCATACTATAGCACGCCATTTTTCATCATTTTTGAGGATTTGAAGAAAATTCAAAATTTCAAAAAACATGGGTTATAGCCCATTGTTTTTTGAATTTTTGAAATAAATGTTATCCTCATTTTTCATCATTTTTGAACATGGGCTATAGCCCCTACCGTACGGCATACTATAGCATGCCGTTTTTCATCATTTTTGAGGATTTGAAGAAAATTCAAAATTTCAAAAAACATGGGTTATAGCCCATCGTTTTTTGAATTTTTGAAAAAAATGTTATCCTCATTTTTCAGCATTTTTGAACATGGGCTATAGCCCCTACCGTACGGCATACTATAGCACGCCGTTTTTCATCATTTTTGAGGATTTGAAGAAAATTCAAAATTTCAAAAAACATGGGTTATAGCCCATTGTTTTTTTAATTTTTGAAAAAAATGTTATCCTCATTTTTCATCATTTTTGAACATGGGCTATAGCCCCTACCGTACGGCATACTATAGCACGCCGTTTTTCATCATTTTTGAGGATTTGAAGAAAATTCAAAATTTCAAAAAACATGGGTTATAGCCCATCGTTTTTTGAATTTTTGAAAAAAATGTTATCCTAATTTTTCATCATTTTTGAACATGGGCTATAGCCCCTACCGTACGGCATACTATAGCACGCCGTTTTTCATCATTTTTGAGGATTTGAAGAAATTTCAAAATTTCAAAAAACATGGGTTATAGCCCATCGTTTTTTGAATTTTTGAAAAAATGTTATCCTCATTTTTCAGCATTTTTGAACATGGGCTATAGCCCCTACCGTACGGCATACTATAGCACGCCGTTTTTCATCATTTTTGAGGATTTGAAGAAAATTCAAAATTTCAAAAAACATGGGTTATAGCCCATCGTTTTTTGAATTTTTGAAAAAATGTTATCCTCATTTTTCAGCATTTTTGAACATGGGCTATAGCCCCTACCGTACGGCATACTATAGCACGCCGTTTTTCATCATTTTTGAGGATTTGAAGAAAATTCAAAATTTCAAAAAACATGGGTTATAGCCCATCGTTTTTTGAATTTTTGAAAAAAATGTTATCCTCATTTTTCATCATTTTTGAACATGGGCTATAGCCCCTACCGTACGGCATACTATAGCACGCCGTTTTTCATCATTTTTGAGGATTTGAAGAAAATTCAAAATTTCAAAAAACATGGGTTATAGCCCATCGTTTTTTGAATTTTTGAAAAAAATGTTATCCTCATTTTTCATCATTTTTGAACATGGGCTATAGCCCCTACCGTACGGCATACTATAGCACGCCATTTTTCATCATTTTTGAGGATTTGAAGAAAATTCAAAATTAAAAAAAACATGGGTTATAGCCCATTGTTTTTGAATTTTTGAAAAAATTGTTATCCTCATTTTTCATCATTTTTGAACATGGGCTATAGCCCCTACCGTACGGCATACTATAGCACGCCGTTTTTCATCATTTTTGAGGATTTGAAGAAAATTCAAAATTTCAAAAAACATGGGTTATAGCCCATTGTTTTTTGAATTTTTGAAAAAAATGTTATCCTCATTTTTCATCATTTTTGAACATGGGCTATAGCCCCTACCGTACGGCATACTATAGCATGCCGTTTTTCATCATTTTTGAGGATTTGAAGAAAATTCAAAATTTCAAAAAACATGGGTTATAGCCCATCGTTTTTTGAATTTTTGAAAAAAATGTTATCCTCATTTTTCATCATTTTTGAACATGGGCTATAGAGCCCCTACCGTACGGCATACTATAGCACGCCGTTTTTCATCATTTTTGAGGATTTGAAGAAAATTCAAAATTTCAAAAAACATGGGTTATAGCCCATCGTTTTTTGAATTTTTGAAAAAAATGTTATCCTCATTTTTCATCATTTTTGAACATGGGCTATAGCCCCTACCGTACGGCATACTATAGCACGCCATTTTTCATCATTTTTGAGGATTTGAAGAAAATTCAAAATTTCAAAAAACATGGGTTATAGCCCATTGTTTTTTGAATTTTTGAAAAAAATGTTATCCTCATTTTTCATCATTTTTGAACATGGGCTATAGCCCCTACCGTACGGCATACTATAGCATGCCGTTTTTCATCATTTTTGAGGATTTGAAGAAAATTCAAAATTTCAAAAAACATGGGTTATAGCCCATCGTTTTTTGAATTTTTGAAAAAAATGTTATCCTCATTTTTCATCATTTTTGAACATGGGCTATAGCCCCTACCGTACGGCATACTATAGCACGCCGTTTTTCATCATTTTTGAGGATTTGAAGAAAATTCAAAATTTCAAAAAACATGGGTTATAGCCCATCGTTTTTTGAATTTTTGAAAAAAATGTTATCCTCATTTTTCATCATTTTTGAACATGGGCTATAGCCCCTACCGTACGGCATACTATAGCACGCCATTTTTCATCATTTTTGAGGATTTGAAGAAAATTCAAAATTTCAAAAAACATGGGTTATAGCCCATTGTTTTTTGAATTTTTGAAAAAAATGTTATCCTCATTTTTCATCATTTTTGAACATGGGCTATAGCCCCTACCGTACGGCATACTATAGCATGCCGTTTTTCATCATTTTTGAGGATTTGAAGAAAATTCAAAATTTCAAAAAACATGGGTTATAGCCCATCGTTTTTTGAATTTTTGAAAAAAATGTTATCCTCATTTTTCAGCATTTTTGAACATGGGCTATAGCCCCTACCGTACGGCATACTATAGCACGCCGTTTTTCATCATTTTTGAGGATTTGAAGAAAATTCAAAATTTCAAAAAACATGGGTTATAGCCCATCGTTTTTTGAATTTTTGAAAAAAATGTTATCCTCATTTTTCATCATTTTTGAACATGGGCTATAGCCCCTACCGTACGGCATACTATAGCACGCCGTTTTTCATCATTTTTGAGGATTTGAAGAAAATTCAAAATTTCAAAAAACATGGGTTATAGCCCATCGTTTTTTGAATTTTTGAAAAAAATGTTATCCTCATTTTTCATCATTTTTGAACATGGGCTATAGCCCCTACCGTACGGCATACTATAGCACGCCGTTTTTCATCATTTTTGAGGATTTGAAGAAAATTCAAAATTAAAAAAAACATGGGTTATAGCCCATTGTTTTTGAATTTTTGAAAAAAATGTTATCCTCATTTTTCATCATTTTTGAACATGGGCTATAGCCCCTACCGTACGGCATACTATAGCACGCCGTTTTTCATCATTTTTGAGGATTTGAAGAAAATTCAAAATTTCAAAAAACATGGGTTATAGCCCATTGTTTTTTGAATTTTTGAAAAAAATGTTATCCTCATTTTTCATCATTTTTGAACATGGGCTATAGCCCCTACCGTACGGCATACTATAGCATGCCGTTTTTCATCATTTTTGAGGATTTGAAGAAAATTCAAAATTTCAAAAAACATGGGTTATAGCCCATCGTTTTTTGAATTTTTGAAAAAAATGTTATCCTCATTTTTCAGCATTTTTGAACATGGGCTATAGCCCCTACCGTACGGCATACTATAGCACGCCGTTTTTCATCATTTTTGAGGATTTGAAGAAAATTCAAAATTTCAAAAAACATGGGTTATAGCCCATCGTTTTTTGAATTTTTGAAAAAAATGTTATCCTCATTTTTCATCATTTTTGAACATGGGCTATAGCCCCTACCGTACGGCATACTATAGCACACCGTTTTTCATCATTTTTGAGGATTTGAAGAAAATTCAAAATTTCAAAAAACATGGGTTATAGCCCATCGTTTTTTGAATTTTTGAAAAAAATGTTATCCTCATTTTTCATCATTTTTGAACATGGGCTATAGCCCCTACCGTACGGCATTTGTAAGTGTAAGGCTTAATTGGGTCGTCCACTCACAGTTAACAGTCTTTGTATTGAGTTTGTGCTTGAAATGTAGGCCTACTGTAATTCTGCAAACTGTTAATAAATATTTCAATCAATCAATCAATCAAAATTGACATTTCAACTATTGATCAGACGCTGTGCATTGACGACACCTAGTGGTCATTCATTTTAATTGCATGCATGCAGAGAAATCACAACATTGTGAGACGCACTGGGTCGTTGCCATGTTTTGCCACGGAAACCAGCGACCTGCCTTGTGTAAGTAAGTAAGTAAATTTTATTTATAAAGCACCTTTCTTAACAATGTTACAAAGTGCTGTACAGTGACACAATAAAATCAATCATAATTAAAACAGGACAGTACAACAAGCAAATAAGAACAACATAATCAAGTCAAATAAAATCAGAAAAATGTTCCCGAAATAAAAACGTTTTCAGTGGACGAAGCCAGGCTTGATACGAGCAGACGTGGCAACGCGATCGAAACACAGGGGCAATCTCCCGTTGGCCGAGAGGTTGGAACTCACGGGCCAATGGGAGCCTGTGTCGTGTAATTTCTCCCTTTACACTGACTATAATTCTATCTATTTGAGACAGAAACGGCTAAGCAATACGGCAGGCTGTAGGCTGTAGTCAAAAGCACCGGACGAATGAAGGCAGGCAGAGAGTGTTCTGAAGTGTAGTGTAGAGTCGATCATTTTATTGCAACCGAGACCAAGACAGAGAGCTTCGCCATTGTCCCTGAGCCTGGAGCTCAGGGACTCCCTCGTACTGAACCGATGCCGCGGCCAGTTTAAGACTCCCTAAACCTTGCATTTTACAGGACATATATACAGTGTTTTTGCATAGACACAGATATACGGAGGTGGAGACTGAAACTTTACATACCGGTATTCATCAACATATTGCCACTTGGTAAGCAAAGGTCTCTCCTGGATACAATAGAATGCTAAGTTCCCTATCACACCTGGCCAGGCCAAGCTACTTGACTAAGGCCCACGACACCTTGACTTTAAATATCAAAGACAGGCCTCTGCAGACACAGTGACTGCAGATAGTGACAGTTGACTTATTTAGCATGCCCTTAGCACAGTGACCAAATGTATAAGTCGGACATTTTAACATGGCTTATATATGAATATCATGAAATATAGATACCACACCTGCATGCTTTTGGGCGGCCAATAAGGGCAGGGGTAAAACAGAGAGTATTGTTCCGGATCCTTAACATCAACTAGCACAGAAAAGCTGTGTTGTAGTAACCAGCAGTTAGCTCAGTGTAATGAGTGTCTGTGTTTGTGATCCACAGGTCCAGGGTTCAAATCCCACATTATTCATGTGTCTCTGTGATGCTTTGCTTTGCACACTGACTTTCAGAAGGACAACTTTAAAGCAGCACAGAAATTCCCAATGATTGTGTGCCTCAGTGGACCAACGGATAAGTCAAATGATATCCGTAGTATACCTAGTAGAAGTGTGCCGGTTCGAACCCCGACATACTCAAATCTTTACTGACACTTTGCATTCCACACTAACATCAACTAGCACAGAGAAGCTGTGTTGTAGTAACCAGCAGTTAGCTCAGTGTGATGAGTGGATGTACTTAGTTGTGTTCCACAGGTCCACGGTTCAAATCCCACATTATTCATGTGTCTCTGTGATGCTTTGCTTTGCACACTGACTTTCTTGAATAAAAAATAAAAACTCAAAAGCACCAGGAGACATCTGCTGAATGCCCCAAGGTGCCTTGGCTCAATGGTGTGGAGCGCTTGACCCAGTTGCCAGCTTCAGACAGTTGGCCGGTTCAAGTCCCATGTCATGACATCAAGGTGCTGGGAAGGACCATCGGGAGACGGTGCTCTCTCCCCCTGTTTCCTGAAAAGTAACGGTTGGGGGTTATGCCGTACGATATAGGCTATAGCCCACCGTCCAAAATGATGAGAAAAGAGGATAATTTTTTTTTCAAAATTTCAAAAACATGGGCTATAACCCATCGTTTTTTTTTCAGTTATTCCGCAAATTGCGGAAATTGCGGAAATTGCGGAAATTGCGGAAATTGTGGAAATTGTGGAAATTGTGGAAATTGTAATTGCGGAAATTGCGGAAATGGTAATTGCGGAAATTGCGAAATTGCGGAAATGGAAATTGCGGAAATTGCGGAAATGGAAATTGCGGAAATTGCGGAAATGGAAATTGCGGAAATTGCGGAAATTGTAATTGCGGAAATTGCGGAATTACGGAAATTGCGGGAATTGCGGAAATTGCGAAATTGCGGAAATTGCGGAAATGGAAATTGTGGAAATTGCGGAAATGGAAATTGTGGAAATGGAAATTGCGGAAATTGCGGAATAAATGAAAAAAACGATGGGTTATAGCCCATGTTTTTTGAAATTTTGAAAAAAAAAGTTATCCTTGTTTCTCATCATTTTGGACCGTGGGCTATAGCCTATATCATACGGCATAACCCCCAACCGTTACTTTTCAGGAAACAGGGGGAGAGAGCACCGTCTCCCGATGGTCCTTCCCAGCACCTTGATGTCATGACATGGGACTTGAACCGGCCAACTGTCTGAAGCTGGCAACTAGGTCAAGCGCTCCACACCATTGAGCCAAGGCACCTTGGGGCATTCAGCAGATGTCTCCTGGTGCTTTTGAGTTTTTATTTTTTATTCAAGAAAGTCAGTGTGCAAAGCAAAGCATCACAGAGACACATGAACAATGTGGGATTTGAACCGTGGACCTGTGGATCACAACTAAGTACATCCACTCATCACACTGAGCTAACTGCTGGTTACTACAACACAGCTTGTCTGTGCTAGTTGATGTTAGTGTGGAATGCAAAGTGTCAGTAAAGATTTGAGTATGTCGGGGTTCGAACCGGCACACTTCTACTAGGTATACTACGGATATCATTTTACTTATCCGTTGGTCCACTGAGGCACACAATCATTGGGAATTTCTGTGCTGCTTTAAAGTTGTCCTTCTGAAAGTCAGTGTGCAAAGCAAAGCATCACAGAGACACATGAATAATGTGGGATTTGAACCCTGGACCTGTGGATCACAAACACAGACACTCATCACACTGAGCTAACTGCTGGTTACTACAACACAGCTTTTCTGTGCTAGTTGATGTTAAGGATCCGGAACAATTCTCTCTGTTTTACCCCTGCCCTTATTGGCCGCCCAAAAGCATGCAGGTGTGGTATCTATATTTCATGATATTCATATATAAGCCATGTTAAAATGTCCGACTTATACATTTGGTCACTGTGCTAAGGGCATGCTAAATAAGTCAACTGTCACTATCTGCAGTCACTGTGTCTGCAGAGGCCTGTCTTTGATATTTAAAGTCAAGGTGTCGTGGGCCTTAGTCAAGTAGCTTGGCCTGGCCAGGTGTGATAGAGAACTTAGCATTCTATTGTATCCAGGAGAGACCTTTGCTTACCAAGTGGCAATATGTTGATGAATACCGGTATGTAAAGTTTCAGTCTCCACCTCCGTATATCTGTGTCTATGCAAAAACACTGTATATATGTCCTGTAAAATGCAAGGTTTAGGGAGTCTTAAACTGGCCGCGGCATCGGTTCAGTACGAGGGAGTCCCTGAGCTCCAGGCTCAGGGACAATGGCGAAGCTCTCTGTCTTGGTCTCGGTTGCAATAAAATGATCGACTCTACACTACACTTCAGAACACTCTCTGCCTGCCTTCATTCGTCCGGTGCTTTTGACTACAGCCTACAGCCTGCCGTATTGCTTAGCCGTTTCTGTCTCAAATAGATAGAATTATAGTCAGTGTAAAGGGAGAAATTACACGACACAGGCTCCCATTGGCCCGTGAGTTCCAACCTCTTGGCCAACGGGAGATTGCCCCTGTGTTTCGATCGCGTTGCCACGTCTGCTCGTATCAAGCCTGGCTTCGTCCACTGAAAACGTTTTTATTTCGGGAACATTTTTCTGATTTTATTTGACTTGATTATGTTGTTCTTATTTGCTTGTTGTACTGTCCTGTTTTAATTATGATTGGTGGCAAAACATGGCAACGACCCAGTGCGTCTCACAATGTTGTGATTTCTCTGCATGCATGCAATTAAAATGAATGACCACTAGGTGTCGTCAATGCACAGCGTCTGATCAATAGTTGAAATGTCAATTTTGATTGATTGATTGATTGAAATATTTATTAACAGTTTGCAGAATTACAGTAGGCCTACATTTCAAGCACAAACTCAATACAAAGACTGTTAACTGTGAGTGGACGACCCAATTAAGCCTTACACTTACAAATGCCGTACGGTAGGGGCTATAGCCCATGTTCAAAAATGATGAAAAATGAGGATAACATTTTTTTCAAAAATTCAAAAAACGATGGGCTATAACCCATGTTTTTTGAAATTTTGAATTTTCTTCAAATCCTCAAAAATGATGAAAAACGGCGTGCTATAGTATGCCGTACGGTAGGGGCTATAGCCCATGTTCAAAAATGATGAAAAATGAGGATAACATTTTTTTCAAAAATTCAAAAAACGATGGGCTATAACCCATGTTTTTTGAAATTTTGAATTTTCTTCAAATCCTCAAAAATGATGAAAAACGGCGTGTTATAGTATGCCGTACGGTAGGGGCTATAGCCCATGTTCAAAAATGATGAAAAATGAGGATAACATTTTTTTCAAAAATTCAAAAAACGATGGGCTATAACCCATGTTTTTTGAAATTTTGAATTTTCTTCAAATCCTCAAAAATGATGAAAAACGGCGTGCTATAGTATGCCGTACGGTAGGGGCTATAGCCCATGTTCAAAAATGATGAAAAATGAGGATAACATTTTTTTCAAAAATTCAAAAAACGATGGGCTATAACCCATGTTTTTTGAAATTTTGAATTTTCTTCAAATCCTCAAAAATGATGAAAAACGGCGTGCTATAGTATGCCGTATGGTAGGGGCTATAGCCCATGTTCAAAAATGATGAAAAATGAGGATAACATTTTTTTCAAAAATTCAAAAAACAATGGGCTATAACCCATGTTTTTTGAAATTTTGAATTTTCTTCAAATCCTCAAAAATGATGAAAAACGGCGTGCTATAGTATGCCGTACGGTAGGGGCTATAGCCCATGTTCAAAAATGATGAAAAATGAGGATAACATTTTTTTCAAAAATTCAAAAAACGATGGGCTATAACCCATGTTTTTTGAAATTTTGAATTTTCTTCAAATCCTCAAAAATGATGAAAAACGGCGTGCTATAGTATGCCGTACGGTAGGGGCTATAGCCCATGTTCAAAAATGATGAAAAATGAGGATAACATTTTTTTCAAAAATTAAAAAAACGATGGGCTATAACCCATGTTTTTTGAAATTTTGAATTTTCTTCAAATCCTCAAAAATGATGAAAAACGGCGTGCTATAGTATGCCGTACGGTAGGGGCTATAGCCCATGTTCAAAAATGATGAAAAATGAGGATAACATTTTTTTCAAAAATTAAAAAAACGATGGGCTATAACCCATGTTTTTTGAAATTTTGAATTTTCTTCAAATCCTCAAAAATGATGAAAAACGGCGTGCTATAGTATGCCGTACGGTAGGGGCTATAGCCCATGTTCAAAAATGATGAAAAATGAGGATAACATTTTTTTCAAAATTTCAAAAAACGATGGGCTATAACCCATGTTTTTGGAAATTTTGAATTTTCTTCAAATCCTCAAAAATGATGAAAAACGGCGTGCTATAGTATGCCGTACGGTAGGGGCTATAGCCCATGTTCAAAAATGATGAAAAATTGGGATAACATTTTTTTCAAAAATTCAAAAAACGATGGGCTATAACCCATGTTTTTTGAAATTTTGAATTTTCTTCAAATCCTCAAAAATGATGAAAAACGGCGTGCTATAGTATGCCGTACGGTAGGGGCTATAGCCCATGTTCAAAAATGATGAAAAATGAGGATAACATTTTTTTCAAAAATTCAAAAAACAATGGGCTATAACCCATGTTTTTAGAAATTTTGAATTTTCTTCAAATCCTCAAAAATGATGAAAAACGGCGTGCTATAGTATGCCGTACGGTAGGGGCTATAGCCCATGTTCAAAAATGATGAAAAATGAGGATAACATTTTTTTCCAAAATTCCAAAAACGATGGGCTATAACCCATGTTTTTTGAAATTTTGAATTTTCTTCAAATCCTCAAAAATGATGAAAAACGGCGTGCTATAGTATGCCGTACGGTAGGGGCTATAGCCCATGTTCAAAAATGATGAAAAATGAGGATAACATTTTTTTCAAAAATTCAAAAAACAATGGGCTATAACCCATGTTTTTTGAAATTTTGAATTTTCTTCAAATCCTCAAAAATGATGAAAAACGGCGTGCTATAGTATGCCGTACGGTAGGGGCTATAGCCCATGTTCAAAAATGATGAAAAATGAGGATAACATTTTTTTCAAAAATTCAAAAAACGATGGGCTATAACCCATGTTTTTTGAAATTTTGAATTTTCTTCAAATCCTCAAAAATGATGAAAAACGGCGTGCTATAGTATGCCGTACGGTAGGGGCTATAGCCCATGTTCAAAAATGATGAAAAATGAGGATAACATTTTTTTCAAAAATTAAAAAAACGATGGGCTATAACCCATGTTTTTTGAAATTTTGAATTTTCTTCAAATCCTCAAAAATGATGAAAAACGGCGTGCTATAGTATGCCGTACGGTAGGGGCTATAGCCCATGTTCAAAAATGATGAAAAATGAGGATAACATTTTTTTCAAAAATTAAAAAAACGATGGGCTATAACCCATGTTTTTTGAAATTTTGAATTTTCTTCAAATCCTCAAAAATGATGAAAAACGGCGTGCTATAGTATGCCGTACGGTAGGGGCTATAGCCCATGTTCAAAAATGATGAAAAATGAGGATAACATTTTTTTCAAAATTTCAAAAAACGATGGGCTATAACCCATGTTTTTTGAAATTTTGAATTTTCTTCAAATCCTCAAAAATGATGAAAAACGGCGTGCTATAGTATGCCGTACGGTAGGGGCTATAGCCCATGTTCAAAAATGATGAAAAATTGGGATAACATTTTTTTCAAAAATTCAAAAAACGATGGGCTATAACCCATGTTTTTTGAAATTTTGAATTTTCTTCAAATCCTCAAAAATGATGAAAAACGGCGTGCTATAGTATGCCGTACGGTAGGGGCTATAGCCCATGTTCAAAAATGATGAAAAATGAGGATAACATTTTTTTCAAAAATTCAAAAAACAATGGGCTATAACCCATGTTTTTAGAAATTTTGAATTTTCTTCAAATCCTCAAAAATGATGAAAAACGGCGTGCTATAGTATGCCGTACGGTAGGGGCTATAGCCCATGTTCAAAAATGATGAAAAATGAGGATAACATTTTTTTCCAAAATTCCAAAAACGATGGGCTATAACTAGGGCTGCACGATATGAACAAAAATTCATATCACGATATATATGGCAGATATCTCGATATCGATACGATGACGATATATCGCGCAGCCCTAGCTGACACCGTCGTCGGGAGAGACTCCAGACCTTAATCGCCAGAACATATTTTCTTAATGGGCGTGGCTAGCGATGCAGGGCTGAGGGACAAACGAGTGATGGTTTATTTTCCAAGGGGCACAGGCTAAAATAGAGGGCTGGCTTTAGAAGTGGACGATATATTGTCGATATAGACAATATATCGATATGTCGACGATATATCTATATCGCGATACCGTTGCCTTTTTGCGATACTGATATTGTGCATGTTCATACCTCGATATCGATACGATAACGATATATTGTGCAGCCCTATGTTTTTTGAAATTTTGAATTTTCTTCAAATCCTCAAAAATGATGAAAAACGGCGTGTTATAGTATGCCGTACGGTAGGGGCTATAGCCCATGTTCAAAAATGATGAAAAATGAGGATAACATTTTTTTCAAAAATTCAAAAAACGATGGGCTATAACCCATGTTTTTTGAAATTTTGAATTTTCTTCAAATCCTCAAAAATGATGAAAAACGGCGTGCTATAGTATGCCGTACGGTAGGGGCTATAGCCCATGTTCAAAAATGATGAAAAATGAGGATAACATTTTTTTCAAAAATTCAAAAAACGATGGGCTATAACCCATGTTTTTTGAAATTTTGAATTTTCTTCAAATCCTCAAAAATGATGAAAAACGGCGTGCTATAGTATGCCGTACGGTAGGGGCTATAGCCCATGTTCAAAAATGATGAAAAATGAGGATAACATTTTTTTCAAAAATTAAAAAAACGATGGGCTATAACCCATGTTTTTTGAAATTTTGAATTTTCTTCAAATCCTCAAAAATGATGAAAAACGGCGTGCTATAGTATGCCGTACGGTAGGGGCTATAGCCCATGTTCAAAAATGATGAAAAATGAGGATAACATTTTTTTCAAAAATTAAAAAAACGATGGGCTATAACCCATGTTTTTTGAAATTTTGAATTTTCTTCAAATCCTCAAAAATGATGAAAAACGGCGTGCTATAGTATGCCGTACGGTAGGGGCTATAGCCCATGTTCAAAAATGATGAAACATGAGGATAACATTTTTTTCAAAATTTCAAAAAACGATGGGCTATAACCCATGTTTTTGGAAATTTTGAATTTTCTTCAAATCCTCAAAAATGATGAAAAACGGCGTGCTATAGTATGCCGTACGGTAGGGGCTATAGCCCATGTTCAAAAATGATGAAAAATTGGGATAACATTTTTTTCAAAAATTCAAAAAACGATGGGCTATAACCCATGTTTTTTGAAATTTTGAATTTTCTTCAAATCCTCAAAAATGATGAAAAACGGCGTGCTATAGTATGCCGTACGGTAGGGGCTATAGCCCATGTTCAAAAATGATGAAAAATGAGGATAACATTTTTTTCAAAAATTCAAAAAACAATGGGCTATAACCCATGTTTTTAGAAATTTTGAATTTTCTTCAAATCCTCAAAAATGATGAAAAACGGCGTGCTATAGTATGCCGTACGGTAGGGGCTATAGCCCATGTTCAAAAATGATGAAAAATGAGGATAACATTTTTTTCCAAAATTCCAAAAACGATGGGCTATAACCCATGTTTTTTGAAATTTTGAATTTTCTTCAAATCCTCAAAAATGATGAAAAACGGCGTGTTATAGTATGCCGTACGGTAGGGGCTATAGCCCATGTTCAAAAATGATGAAAAATGAGGATAACATTTTTTTCAAAAATTCAAAAAACGATGGGCTATAACCCATGTTTTTTGAAATTTTGAATTTTCTTCAAATCCTCAAAAATGATGAAAAACGGCGTGCTATAGTATGCCGTACGGTAGGGGCTATAGCCCATGTTCAAAAATGATGAAAAATGAGGATAACATTTTTTTCAAAAATTCAAAAAACGATGGGCTATAACCCATGTTTTTTGAAATTTTGAATTTTCTTCAAATCCTCAAAAATGATGAAAAACGGCGTGCTATAGTATGCCGTACGGTAGGGGCTATAGCCCATGTTAAAAAATGCTGAAAAATGAGGATAACATTTTTTTCAAAAATTCAAAAAACGATGGGCTATAACCCATGTTTTTTGAAATTTTGAATTTTCTTCAAATCCTCAAAAATGATGAAAAACGGCGTGCTATAGTATGCCGTACGGTAGGGGCTATAGCCCATGTTCAAAAATGATGAAAAATGAGGATAACATTTTTTTCAAAAATTCAAAAAACGATGGGCTATAACCCATGTTTTTTGAAATTTTGAATTTTCTTCAAATCCTCAAAAATGATGAAAAACGGCGTGCTATAGTATGCCGTACGGTAGGGGCTATAGCCCATGTTCAAAAATGATGAAAAATGAGGATAACATTTTTTTCAAAAATTAAAAAAACGATGGGCTATAACCCATGTTTTTTGAAATTTTGAATTTTCTTCAAATCCTCAAAAATGATGAAAAACGGCGTGCTATAGTATGCCGTACGGTAGGGGCTATAGCCCATGTTCAAAAATGATGAAACATGAGGATAACATTTTTTTCAAAATTTCAAAAAACGATGGGCTATAACCCATGTTTTTGGAAATTTTGAATTTTCTTCAAATCCTCAAAAATGATGAAAAACGGCGTGCTATAGTATGCCGTACGGTAGGGGCTATAGCCCATGTTCAAAAATGATGAAAAATTGGGATAACATTTTTTTCAAAAATTCAAAAAACGATGGGCTATAACCCATGTTTTTTGAAATTTTGAATTTTCTTCAAATCCTCAAAAATGATGAAAAACGGCGTGCTATAGTATGCCGTACGGTAGGGGCTATAGCCCATGTTCAAAAATGATGAAAAATGAGGATAACATTTTTTTCAAAAATTCAAAAAACAATGGGCTATAACCCATGTTTTTAGAAATTTTGAATTTTCTTCAAATCCTCAAAAATGATGAAAAACGGCGTGCTATAGTATGCCGTACGGTAGGGGCTATAGCCCATGTTCAAAAATGATGAAAAATGAGGATAACATTTTTTTCCAAAATTCCAAAAACGATGGGCTATAACCCATGTTTTTTGAAATTTTGAATTTTCTTCAAATCCTCAAAAATGATGAAAAACGGCGTGTTATAGTATGCCGTACGGTAGGGGCTATAGCCCATGTTCAAAAATGATGAAAAATGAGGATAACATTTTTTTCAAAAATTCAAAAAACGATGGGCTATAACCCATGTTTTTTGAAATTTTGAATTTTCTTCAAATCCTCAAAAATGATGAAAAACGGCGTGCTATAGTATGCCGTACGGTAGGGGCTATAGCCCATGTTCAAAAATGATGAAAAATGAGGATAACATTTTTTTCAAAAATTCAAAAAACGATGGGCTATAACCCATGTTTTTTGAAATTTTGAATTTTCTTCAAATCCTCAAAAATGATGAAAAACGGCGTGCTATAGTATGCCGTACGGTAGGGGCTATAGCCCATGTTAAAAAATGCTGAAAAATGAGGATAACATTTTTTTCAAAAATTCAAAAAACGATGGGCTATAACCCATGTTTTTTGAAATTTTGAATTTTCTTCAAATCCTCAAAAATGATGAAAAACGGCGTGCTATAGTATGCCGTACGGTAGGGGCTATAGCCCATGTTCAAAAATGATGAAAAATGAGGATAACATTTTTTTCAAAAATTCAAAAAACGATGGGCTATAACCCATGTTTTTTGAAATTTTGAATTTTCTTCAAATCCTCAAAAATGATGAAAAACGGCGTGCTATAGTATGCCGTACGGTAGGGGCTATAGCCCATGTTCAAAAATGCTGAAAAATGAGGATAACATTTTTTTCAAAAATTCAAAAAACGATGGGCTATAACCCATGTTTTTTGAAATTTTGAAATTTCTTCAAATCCTCAAAAATGATGAAAAACGGCGTGCTATAGTATGCCGTACGGTAAGGGCTATAGCCCATGTTCAAAAATGATGAAAAATTAGGATAACATTTTTTTCAAAAATTCAAAAAACGATGGGCTATAACCCATGTTTTTTGAAATTTTGAATTTTCTTCAAATCCTCAAAAATGATGAAAAACGGCGTGCTATAGTATGCCGTACGGTAGGGGCTATAGCCCATGTTCAAAAATGATGAAAAATGAGGATAACATTTTTTTCAAAAATTAAAAAAACAATGGGCTATAACCCATGTTTTTTGAAATTTTGAATTTTCTTCAAATCCTCAAAAATGATGAAAAACGGCGTGCTATAGTATGCCGTACGGTAAGGGCTATAGCCCATGTTCAAAAATGATGAAAAATGAGGATAACATTTTTTTCAAAAATTAAAAAAACGATGGGCTATAACCCATGTTTTTTGAAATTTTGAATTTTCTTCAAATCCTCAAAAATGATGAAAAACGGCGTGCTATAGTATGCCGTACGGTAGGGGCTATAGCCCATGTTCAAAAATGATGAAAAATGAGGATAACATTTTTTTCAAAAAACGATGGGCTATAACCCATGTTTTTTGAAATTTTGAATTTTCTTCAAATCCTCAAAAATGATGAAAAACGGCGTGCTATAGTATGCCGTACGGTAGGGGCTATAGCCCATGTTCAAAAATGATGAAAAATGAGGATAACATTTTTTTCAAAAATTAAAAAAACGATGGGCTATAACCCATGTTTTTTGAAATTTTGAATTTTCTTCAAATCCTCAAAAATGATGAAAAACGGCGTGCTATAGTATGCCGTACGGTAGGGGCTATAGCCCATGTTCAAAAATGATGAAAAATGAGGATAACATTTTTTTCAAAAATTCAAAAAACGATGGGCTATAACCCATGTTTTTTGAAATTTTGAATTTTCTTCAAATCCTCAAAAATGATGAAAAACGGCGTGCTATAGTATGCCGTACGGTAGGGGCTATAGCCCATGTTCAAAAATGATGAAAAATGAGGATAACATTTTTTTCAAAAATTCAAAAAACAATGGGCTATAACCCATGTTTTTTGAAATTTTGAATTTTCTTCAAATCCTCAAAAATGATGAAAAACGGCGTGCTATAGTATGCCGTACGGTAGGGGCTATAGCCCATGTTCAAAAATGATGAAAAATGAGGATAACATTTTTTTCAAAAATTCAAAAAACGATGGGCTATAACCCATGTTTTTTTTAATTTGGAATTTTCTTCAAATCCTCAAAAATGATGAAAAACGGCGTGCTATAGTATGCCGTACGGTAGGGGCTATAGCCCATGTTCAAAAATGATGAAAAATGAGGATAACATTTTTTTCAAAAATTCAAAAAACGATGGGCTATAACCCATGTTTTTTGAAATTTTGAATTTTCTTCAAATCCTCAAAAATGATGAAAAACGGCGTGCTATAGTATGCCGTACGGTAGGGGCTATAGCCCATGTTCAAAAATGCTGAAAAATGAGGATAACATTTTTTTCAAAAATTCAAAAAACGATGGGCTATAACCCATGTTTTTTGAAATTTTGAATTTTCTTCAAATCCTCAAAAATGATGAAAAACGGCGTGCTATAGTATGCCGTACGGTAGGGGCTATAGCCCATGTTCAAAAATGATGAAAAATGAGGATAACATTTTTTTCAAAAATTCAAAAAACGATGGGCTATAACCCATGTTTTTTGAAATTTTGAATTTTCTTCAAATCCTCAAAAATGATGAAAAACGGCGTGCTATAGTATGCCGTACGGTAGGGGCTATAGCCCATGTTCAAAAATGCTGAAAAATGAGGATAACATTTTTTTCAAAAATTCAAAAAACGATGGGCTATAACCCATGTTTTTTGAAATTTTGAAATTTCTTCAAATCCTCAAAAATGATGAAAAACGGCGTGCTATAGTATGCCGTACGGTAGGGGCTATAGCCCATGTTCAAAAATGATGAAAAATTAGGATAACATTTTTTTCAAAAATTCAAAAAACGATGGGCTATAACCCATGTTTTTTGAAATTTTGAATTTTCTTCAAATCCTCAAAAATGATGAAAAACGGCGTGCTATAGTATGCCGTACGGTAGGGGCTATAGCCCATGTTCAAAAATGATGAAAAATGAGGATAACATTTTTTTCAAAAATTCAAAAAACAATGGGCTATAACCCATGTTTTTAGAAATTTTGAATTTTCTTCAAATCCTCAAAAATGATGAAAAACGGCGTGCTATAGTATGCCGTACGGTAGGGGCTATAGCCCATGTTCAAAAATGATGAAAAATGAGGATAACATTTTTTTCAAAAATTCAAAAAACGATGGGCTATAACCCATGTTTTTTGAAATTTTGAATTTTCTTCAAATCCTCAAAAATGATGAAAAACGGCGTGTTATAGTATGCCGTACGGTAGGGGCTATAGCCCATGTTCAAAAATGATGAAAAATGAGGATAACATTTTTTTCAAAAATTCAAAAAACGATGGGCTATAACCCATGTTTTTGGAAATTTTGAATTTTCTTCAAATCCTCAAAAATGATGAAAAACGGCGTGCTATAGTATGCCGTACGGTAGGGGCTATAGCCCATGTTCAAAAATGATGAAAAATGAGGATAACATTCTTTTCAAAAATTCAAAAAACAATGGGCTATAACCCATGTTTTTAGAAATTTTGAATTTTCTTCAAATCCTCAAAAATGATGAAAAACGGCGTGCTATAGTATGCCGTACGGTAGGGGCTATAGCCCATGTTCAAAAATGATGAAAAATGAGGATAACATTTTTTTCAAAAATTCAAAAAACGATGGGCTATAACCCATGTTTTTTGAAATTTTGAATTTTCTTCAAATCCTCAAAAATGATGAAAAACGGCGTGTTATAGTATGCCGTACGGTAGGGGCTATAGCCCATGTTCAAAAATGATGAAAAATGAGGATAACATTTTTTTCAAAAATTCAAAAAACGATGGGCTATAACCCATGTTTTTTGAAATTTTGAATTTTCTTCAAATCCTCAAAAATGATGAAAAACGGCGTGCTATAGTATGCCGTACGGTAGGGGCTATAGCCCATGTTCAAAAATGATGAAAAATGAGGATAACATTTTTTCAAAAATTCAAAAAACAATGGGCTATAACCCATGTTTTTAGAAATTTTGAATTTTCTTCAAATCCTCAAAAATGATGAAAAACGGCGTGCTATAGTATGCCGTACGGTAGGGGCTATAGCCCATGTTCAAAAATGATGAAAAATGAGGATAACATTTTTTTCAAAAATTCAAAAAACGATGGGCTATAACCCATGTTTTTTGAAATTTTGAATTTTCTTCAAATCCTCAAAAATGATGAAAAACGGCGTGTTATAGTATGCCGTACGGTAGGGGCTATAGCCCATGTTCAAAAATGATGAAAAATGAGGATAACATTTTTTTCAAAATTCAAAAAACGATGGGCTATAACCCATGTTTTTTGAAATTTTGAATTTTCTTCAAATCCTCAAAAATGATGAAAAACGGCGTGTTATAGTATGCCGTACGGTAGGGGCTATAGCCCATGTTCAAAAATGATGAAAAATGAGGATAACATTTTTTTCAAAAATTCAAAAAACGATGGGCTATAACCCATGTTTTTTGAAATTTTGAATTTTCTTCAAATCCTCAAAAATGATGAAAAATGGCGTGCTATAGTATGCCGTACGGTAGGGGCTATAGCCCATGTTCAAAAATGATGAAAAATGAGGATAACATTTTTTTCAAAAATTCAAAAAACGATGGGCTATAACCCATGTTTTTTGAAATTTTGAATTTTCTTCAAATCCTCAAAAATGATGAAAAACGGCGTGCTATAGTATGCCGTATGGTAGGGGCTATAGCCCATGTTCAAAAATGATGAAAAATGAGGATAACATTTTTTTCAAAAATTCAAAAAACGATGGGCTATAACCCATGTTTTTTGAAATTTTGAATTTTCTTCAAATCCTCAAAAATTATGAAAAACGGCGTGCTATAGTATGCCGTACGGTAGGGGCTATAGCCCATGTTCAAAAATGATGAAAAATGAGGATAACATTTTTTTCAAAAATTCAAAAAACGATGGGCTATAACCCATGTTTTTTGAAATTTTGAATTTTCTTCAAATCCTCAAAAATGATGAAAAACGGCGTGCTATAGTATGCCGTACGGTAGGGGCTATAGCCCATGTTCAAAAATGCTGAAAAATGAGGATAACATTTTTTTCAAAAATTCAAAAAACGATGGGCTATAACCCATGTTTTTTGAAATTTTGAATTTTCTTCAAATCCTCAAAAATGATGAAAAACGGCGTGCTATAGTATGCCGTACGGTAGGGGCTATAGCCCATGTTCAAAAATGATGAAAAATGAGGATAACATTTTTTTCAAAAATTCAAAAAACGATGGGCTATAACCCATGTTTTTTGAAATTTTGAATTTTCTTCAAATCCTCAAAAATGATGAAAAACGGCGTGCTATAGTATGCCGTACGGTAGGGGCTATAGCCCATGTTCAAAAATGCTGAAAAATGAGGATAACATTTTTTTCAAAAATTCAAAAAACGATGGGCTATAACCCATGTTTTTTGAAATTTTGAAATTTCTTCAAATCCTCAAAAATGATGAAAAACGGCGTGCTATAGTATGCCGTACGGTAGGGGCTATAGCCCATGTTCAAAAATGATGAAAAATTAGGATAACATTTTTTTCAAAAATTCAAAAAACGATGGGCTATAACCCATGTTTTTTGAAATTTTGAATTTTCTTCAAATCCTCAAAAATGATGAAAAACGGCGTGCTATAGTATGCCGTACGGTAGGGGCTATAGCCCATGTTCAAAAATGATGAAAAATGAGGATAACATTTTTTTCAAAAATTCAAAAAACAATGGGCTATAACCCATGTTTTTAGAAATTTTGAATTTTCTTCAAATCCTCAAAAATGATGAAAAACGGCGTGCTATAGTATGCCGTACGGTAGGGGCTATAGCCCATGTTCAAAAATGATGAAAAATGAGGATAACATTTTTTTCAAAAATTCAAAAAACGATGGGCTATAACCCATGTTTTTTGAAATTTTGAATTTTCTTCAAATCCTCAAAAATGATGAAAAACGGCGTGTTATAGTATGCCGTACGGTAGGGGCTATAGCCCATGTTCAAAAATGATGAAAAATGAGGATAACATTTTTTTCAAAAATTCAAAAAACGATGGGCTATAACCCATGTTTTTGGAAATTTTGAATTTTCTTCAAATCCTCAAAAATGATGAAAAACGGCGTGCTATAGTATGCCGTACGGTAGGGGCTATAGCCCATGTTCAAAAATGATGAAAAATTAGGATAACATTTTTTTCAAAAATTCAAAAAACGATGGGCTATAACCCATGTTTTTTGAAATTTTGAATTTTCTTCAAATCCTCAAAAATGATGAAAAACGGCGTGCTATAGTATGCCGTACGGTAGGGGCTATAGCCCATGTTCAAAAATGATGAAAAATGAGGATAACATTCTTTTCAAAAATTCAAAAAACAATGGGCTATAACCCATGTTTTTAGAAATTTTGAATTTTCTTCAAATCCTCAAAAATGATGAAAAACGGCGTGCTATAGTATGCCGTACGGTAGGGGCTATAGCCCATGTTCAAAAATGATGAAAAATGAGGATAACATTTTTTTCAAAAATTCAAAAAACGATGGGCTATAACCCATGTTTTTTGAAATTTTGAATTTTCTTCAAATCCTCAAAAATGATGAAAAACGGCGTGTTATAGTATGCCGTACGGTAGGGGCTATAGCCCATGTTCAAAAATGATGAAAAATGAGGATAACATTTTTTTCAAAAATTCAAAAAACGATGGGCTATAACCCATGTTTTTTGAAATTTTGAATTTTCTTCAAATCCTCAAAAATGATGAAAAACGGCGTGCTATAGTATGCCGTACGGTAGGGGCTATAGCCCATGTTCAAAAATGATGAAAAATGAGGATAACATTTTTTTCAAAAATTCAAAAAACAATGGGCTATAACCCATGTTTTTAGAAATTTTGAATTTTCTTCAAATCCTCAAAAATGATGAAAAACGGCGTGCTATAGTATGCCGTACGGTAGGGGCTATAGCCCATGTTCAAAAATGATGAAAAATGAGGATAACATTTTTTTCAAAAATTCAAAAAACGATGGGCTATAACCCATGTTTTTTGAAATTTTGAATTTTCTTCAAATCCTCAAAAATGATGAAAAACGGCGTGTTATAGTATGCCGTACGGTAGGGGCTATAGCCCATGTTCAAAAATGATGAAAATGAGGATAACATTTTTTTCAAAAATTCAAAAAACGATGGGCTATAACCCATGTTTTTTGAAATTTTGAATTTTCTTCAAATCCTCAAAAATGATGAAAAACGGCGTGTTATAGTATGCCGTACGGTAGGGGCTATAGCCCATGTTCAAAAATGATGAAAAATGAGGATAACATTTTTTTCAAAATTCAAAAAACGATGGCTATAACCCATGTTTTTTGAAATTTTGAATTTTCTTCAAATCCTCAAAAATGATGAAAAATGGCGTGCTATAGTATGCCGTACGGTAGGGGCTATAGCCCATGTTCAAAAATGATGAAAAATGAGGATAACATTTTTTTCAAAAATTCAAAAAACGATGGGCTATAACCCATGTTTTTGAAATTTTGAATTTTCTTCAAATCCTCAAAAATGATGAAAAACGGCGTGCTATAGTATGCCGTATGGTAGGGGCTATAGCCCATGTTCAAAAATGATGAAAAATGAGGATAACATTTTTTTCAAAAATTCAAAAAACGATGGGCTATAACCCATGTTTTTTGAAATTTTGAATTTTCTTCAAATCCTCAAAAATTATGAAAAACGGCGTGCTATAGTATGCCGTACGGTAGGGGCTATAGCCCATGTTCAAAAATGATGAAAAATGAGGATAACATTTTTTTCAAAAATTCAAAAAACAATGGGCTATAACCATGTTTTTGAAATTTAGAATTTTCTTCAAATCCTCAAAAATGATGAAAAACGGCGTGCTATAGTATGCCGTACGGTAGGGGCTATAGCCCATGTTCAAAAATGATGAAAAATGAGGATAACATTTTTTCAAAATTCAAAAACGATGGGCTATAACCCATGTTTTTTGAAATTTTGAATTTTCTTCAAATCCTCAAAAATGATGAAAAACGGCGTGCTATAGTATGCCGTACGGTAGGGGCTATAGCCCATGTTCAAAAATGATGAAAATGAGGATAACATTTTTTTCAAAAATTAAAAAAACGATGGGCTATAACCCATGTTTTTTGAAATTTTGAATTTTCTTCAAATCCTCAAAAATGATGAAAAACGGCGTGCTATAGTATGCCGTACGGTAGGGGCTATAGCCCATGTTCAAAAATGATGAAAAATGAGGATAACATTTTTTTCAAAAATTAAAAAAACGATGGGCTATAACCCATGTTTTTTGAAATTTTGAATTTTCTTCAAATCCTCAAAAATGATGAAAAACGGCGTGCTATAGTATGCCGTATGGTAGGGGCTATAGCCCATGTTCAAAAATGATGAAAAATGAGGATAACATTTTTTTCAAAATTTCAAAAAACGATGGGCTATAACCCATGTTTTTGGAAATTTTGAATTTTCTTCAAATCCTCAAAAATGATGAAAAACGGCGTGCTATAGTATGCCGTACGGTAGGGGCTATAGCCCATGTTCAAAAATGATGAAAAATTGGGATAACATTTTTTTCAAAAATTCAAAAAACGATGGGCTATAACCCATGTTTTTTGAAATTTTGAATTTTCTTCAAATCCTCAAAAATGATGAAAAACGGCGTGCTATAGTATGCCGTACGGTAGGGGCTATAGCCCATGTTCAAAAATGATGAAAAATGAGGATAACATTTTTTTCAAAAATTCAAAAAACAATGGGCTATAACCCATGTTTTTAGAAATTTTGAATTTTCTTCAAATCCTCAAAAATGATGAAAAACGGCGTGCTATAGTATGCCGTACGGTAGGGGCTATAGCCCATGTTCAAAAATGATGAAAAATGAGGATAACATTTTTTTCCAAAATTCAAAAAACGATGGGCTATAACCCATGTTTTTTGAAATTTTGAATTTTCTTCAAATCCTCAAAAATGATGAAAAACGGCGTGTTATAGTATGCCGTACGGTAGGGGCTATAGCCCATGTTCAAAAATGATGAAAAATGAGGATAACATTTTTTTCAAAAATTCAAAAAACGATGGGCTATAACCCATGTTTTTTGAAATTTTGAATTTTCTTCAAATCCTCAAAAATGATGAAAAACGGCGTGCTATAGTATGCCGTACGGTAGGGGCTATAGCCCATGTTCAAAAATGATGAAAAATGAGGATAACATTTTTTTCAAAAATTCAAAAAACGATGGGCTATAACCCATGTTTTTTGAAATTTTGAATTTTCTTCAAATCCTCAAAAATGATGAAAAACGGCGTGCTATAGTATGCCGTACGGTAGGGCCTATAGCCCATGTTCAAAAATGCTGAAAAATGAGGATAACATTTTTTTCAAAAATTCAAAAAACGATGGGCTATAACCCATGTTTTTTGAAATTTTGAAATTTCTTCAAATCCTCAAAAATGATGAAAAACGGCGTGCTATAGTATGCCGTACGGTAGGGGCTATAGCCCATGTTCAAAAATGATGAAAAATTAGGATAACATTTTTTCAAAAATTCAAAAAACGATGGGCTATAACCCATGTTTTTTGAAATTTTGAATTTTCTTCAAATCCTCAAAAATGATGAAAAACGGCGTGCTATAGTATGCCGTACGGTAGGGGCTATAGCCCATGTTCAAAATGATGAAAAATGAGGATAACATTTTTTTCAAAAATTAAAAAAACAATGGGCTATAACCCATGTTTTTTGAAATTTTGAATTTTCTTCAAATCCTCAAAAATGATGAAAAACGGCGTGCTATAGTATGCCGTACGGTAAGGGCTATAGCCCATGTTCAAAAATGATGAAAAATGAGGATAACATTTTTTCAAAAATAAAAAAACGATGGGCTATAACCCATGTTTTTTGAAATTTTGAATTTTCTTCAAATCCTCAAAATGATGAAAAACGGCGTGCTATAGTATGCCGTACGGTAGGGGCTATAGCCCATGTTCAAAAATGATGAAAAATGAGGATAACATTTTTTTCAAAAAACGATGGGCTATAACCCATGTTTTTTTGAAATTTTGAATTTTCTTCAAATCCTCAAAATGATGAAAAACGGCGTGCTATAGTATGCCGTACGGTAGGGGCTATAGCCCATGTTCAAAAATGATGAAAAATGAGGATAACATTTTTTTCAAAAATTAAAAAAACGATGGGCTATAACCCATGTTTTTTGAAATTTTGAATTTTCTTCAAATCCTCAAAAATGATGAAAAACGGCGTGCTATAGTATGCCGTACGGTAGGGGCTATAGCCCATGTTCAAAAATGATGAAAAATGAGGATAACATTTTTTTCAAAAATTCAAAAAACGATGGGCTATAACCCATGTTTTTTGAAATTTTGAATTTTCTTCAAATCCTCAAAAATGATGAAAAACGGCGTGCTATAGTATGCCGTACGGTAGGGGCTATAGCCCATGTTCAAAAATGATGAAAAATTAGGATAACATTTTTTTCAAAAATTCAAAAAACATGGGCTATAACCCATGTTTTTTGAAATTTTGAATTTTCTTCAAATCCTCAAAAATGATGAAAAACGGCGTGCTATAGTATGCCGTACGGTAGGGGCTATAGCCCATGTTCAAAAATGATGAAAAATGAGGATAACATTTTTTTCAAAAATTCAAAAAACGATGGGCTATAACCCATGTTTTTTTAAATTTGGAATTTTCTTCAAATCCTCAAAAATGATGAAAAACGGCGTGCTATAGTATGCCGTACGGTAGGGGCTATAGCCCATGTTCAAAAATGATGAAAAATGAGGATAACATTTTTTTCAAAAATTCAAAAAACGATGGGCTATAACCCATGTTTTTTGAAATTTTGAATTTTCTTCAAATCCTCAAAAATGATGAAAACGGCGTGCTATAGTATGCCGTACGGTAGGGGCTATAGCCCATGTTCAAAAATGCTGAAAAATGAGGATAACATTTTTTTCAAAAATTCAAAAAACGATGGGCTATAACCCATGTTTTTTGAAATTTTGAATTTTCTTCAAATCCTCAAAATGATGAAAAACGGCGTGCTATAGTATGCCGTACGGTAGGGGCTATAGCCCATGTTCAAAAATGATGAAAAATGAGGATAACATTTTTTTCAAAAATTCAAAAAACGATGGGCTATACCCATGTTTTTTGAAATTTTGAATTTTCTTCAAATCCTCAAAAATGATGAAAAACGGCGTGCTATAGTATGCCGTACGGTAGGGGCTATAGCCCATGTTCAAAAATGCTGAAAAATGAGGATAACATTTTTTTCAAAAATTCAAAAAACGATGGGCTATAACCCATGTTTTTTGAAATTTTGAAATTTCTTCAAATCCTCAAAAATGATGAAAAACGGCGTGCTATAGTATGCCGTACGGTAGGGGCTATAGCCCATGTTCAAAAATGATGAAAAATGAGGATAACATTTTTTTCAAAAATTCAAAAAACAATGGGCTATAACCCATGTTTTTAGAAATTTTGAATTTTCTTCAAATCCTCAAAAATGATGAAAAACGGCGTGCTATAGTATGCCGTACGGTAGGGGCTATAGCCCATGTTCAAAAATGATGAAAAATGAGGATAACATTTTTTTCAAAAATTCAAAAAACGATGGGCTATAACCCATGTTTTTTGAAATTTTGAATTTTCTTCAAATCCTCAAAAATGATGAAAAACGGCGTGTTATAGTATGCCGTACGGTAGGGGCTATAGCCCATGTTCAAAAATGATGAAAAATGAGGATAACATTTTTTTCAAAAATTCAAAAAACGATGGGCTATAACCCATGTTTTTGGAAATTTTGAATTTTCTTCAAATCCTCAAAAATGATGAAAAACGGCGTGCTATAGTATGCCGTACGGTAGGGGCTATAGCCCATGTTCAAAAATGATGAAAAATGAGGATAACATTTTTTCAAAAATTCAAAAAACGATGGGCTATAACCCATGTTTTTGAAATTTTGAATTTTCTTCAAATCCTCAAAAATGATGAAAAACGGCGTGCTATAGTATGCCGTACGGTAGGGGCTATAGCCCATGTTCAAAAATGCTGAAAAATGAGGATAACATTTTTTTCAAAAATTCAAAAAACGATGGGCTATAACCCATGTTTTTTGAAATTTTGAAATTTCTTCAAATCCTCAAAAATGATGAAAAACGGCGTGCTATAGTATGCCGTACGGTAGGGCTATAGCCCATGTTCAAAAATGATGAAAAATGAGGATAACATTTTTTTCAAAATTCAAAAAACGATGGGCTATAACCCATGTTTTTTGAAATTTTGAATTTTCTTCAAATCCTCAAAAATGATGAAAAACGGCGTGCTATAGTATGCCGTACGGTAGGGGCTATAGCCCATGTTCAAAAATGATGAAAAATGAGGATAACATTTTTTTCAAAAATTCAAAAAACGATGGGCTATAACCCATGTTTTTGAAATTTTGAATTTTCTTCAATCCTCAAAAATGATGAAAAACGGCGTGCTATAGTATGCCGTACGGTAGGGGCTATAGCCCATGTTCAAAAATGCTGAAAATGAGGATAACATTTTTTTTCAAAAATTCAAAAAACGATGGGCTATAACCCATGTTTTTTGAAATTTTGAAATTTCTTCAAATCCTCAAAAATGATGAAAAACGGCGTGCTATAGTATGCCGTACGGTAGGGGCTATAGCCCATGTTCAAAAATGAAGAAAAATGAGGATAACATTTTTTTCAAAAATTCAAAAAACAATGGGCTATAACCCATGTTTTTAGAAATTTTGAATTTTCTTCAAATCCTCAAAAATGATGAAAAACGGCGTGCTATAGTATGCCGTACGGTAGGGGCTATAGCCCATGTTCAAAAATGATGAAAAATGAGGATAACATTTTTTTCAAAAATTCAAAAAACGATGGGCTATAACCCATGTTTTTTGAAATTTTGAATTTTCTTCAAATCCTCAAAAATGATGAAAAACGGCGTGTTATAGTATGCCGTACGGTAGGGGCTATAGCCCATGTTCAAAAATGATGAAAAATGAGGATAACATTTTTTTCAAAAATTCAAAAAACGATGGGCTATAACCCATGTTTTTGGAAATTTTGAATTTTCTTCAAATCCTCAAAAATGATGAAAAACGGCGTGCTATAGTATGCCGTACGGTAGGGGCTATAGCCCATGTCAAAAATGATGAAAAATTAGGATAACATTTTTTTCAAAATTCAAAAAACGATGGGCTATAACCCATGTTTTTTGAAATTTTGAATTTTCTTCAAATCCTCAAAAATGATGAAAAACGGCGTGCTATAGTATGCCGTACGGTAGGGGCTATAGCCCATGTTCAAAAATGATGAAAAATGAGGATAACATTCTTTTCAAAAATTCAAAAAACAATGGGCTATAACCCATGTTTTTAGAAATTTTGAATTTTCTTCAAATCCTCAAAAATGATGAAAAACGGCGTGCTATAGTATGCCGTACGGTAGGGGCTATAGCCCATGTTCAAAAATGATGAAAAATGAGGATAACATTTTTTCAAAATTCAAAAAACGATGGGCTATAACCCATGTTTTTTGAAATTTTGAATTTTCTTCAAATCCTCAAAAATGATGAAAAACGGCGTGTTATAGTATGCCGTACGGTAGGGGCTATAGCCCATGTTCAAAAATGATGAAAAATGAGGATAACATTTTTTTCAAAAATTCAAAAACGATGGGCTATAACCCATGTTTTTGAAATTTTGAATTTTCTTCAAATCCTCAAAAATGATGAAAAACGGCGTGCTATAGTATGCCGTACGGTAGGGGCTATAGCCCATGTTCAAAATGATGAAAAATGAGGATAACATTTTTTTCAAAAATTCAAAAAACAATGGGCTATAACCCATGTTTTTAGAAATTTTGAATTTTCTTCAAATCCTCAAAAATGATGAAAAACGGCGTGCTATAGTATGCCGTACGGTAGGGGCTATAGCCCATGTTCAAAAATGATGAAAAATGAGGATAACATTTTTTTCAAAAATTCAAAAAACGATGGGCTATAACCCATGTTTTTTG